>NC_056660.1:90767973-91076955 GCF_018350195.1 Panthera tigris | reverse complement strand
CCATGGGTGATCTCAACATGTAACCTGGGTGGAGATTTACTCCCTAGAAACACATCATACATCTGGGTTTGAGCTTCACTTGAGAGCAGGGGCCTCCTTGGTCTTCCCCATCTCACTGTGCTGCAGGGGACTGGGATTTTAGTGAGTCATACTGAGGCTGTGGATCATAACAACCTGGAGAAGTTTTCCCTGTGCTGAGGAGAGTCCCTTCTTTAGTGAATCTGATCTGATGATCCAGGTGGAGCAACAGTTCTAAAGGTTCTGGGTGGTTCTAATGTGCACTCTGGGTGCAGAAACAGCCTCAAGAATGTCCAAGCAGTCCCTACTTTGTTTTTTCTCCTTGAGAGACTTGAGAGGTTTATAAAGATCAGGCAGCTTGGGGAAGAGGACTAGGGACAGACCTAGAATTCTTCCTGAGGTGGATCCTGGAGAGAGATTGCATTTGAAGTGACTCTTCTAATGTTCTTAGGGCTGTCTTCTTGAGGACATGTGAGAAAATGCTCGTGTTCTGCCTTAAAGCTTATGGCAAATCCTCACTGTAAGTGAAATGGTTTCACTTTTTAGTGTAAAATGATGTTTTCAGTATACATACAGTAATTAGTTAAACATTTTCTATGTAAATACATTTAAGTTATTGACTGAATACTTGAATACAAGGGGCACTGTGTTAGAAATTCTCAAGCAACCCCAGCTTTGGGTGTAAATGATCATTTATGCCCCAGGGGTGAGGTAATAGTTGCCTTCTATGACTCATCAGGCAAAGGAGTTCTCACAGAGCTGCTTATTCTCCACAGGAAAGGAACTTTTTTGCACATACTCTATTCTGGATTGTTTTGTGTTAAGTATTGTCAGGAAAGAGAAATAAGCTGGGCCTACATAGATGTAGATGTTTGTAATTGAGCAATTGTTGAAGATAAAACTTGCAAGTCTACTCATGGGATGTATGTTCACTTGAACTTGTCATGGGAAATGGGGAAAACAGGTCTAAAAAATACAGTACAAATAAACACGTATGTTAATATTAAAACGTATACAACTACACTAGGTACTTCTCTTGTAATGCAGGAAATGTCTACTGGAGTGAGAAGCATAATGCACATTAAGTAGAGGAAATGAGGCCCAGGAATCTGACAGAACAGCCATCTGGTCCTACAGGCAGGAAAGGCTGAAAGCAGGATTCCAGCTCTCTCCTCTATGATCAGAAAGCTGCCATGATGGGGAAGGAGTCTCTGCAGGAAGAGCAATGGAAGAGAGGGAGAAGAATTATGGTCCCCAAGGCACCAGAAAGCTGACTTTTCTCCCTGCCTCTTAGTCTGTGTTCTGCTTGAGCCCCAGGCACAAGACAAACTGAGGTCATCTTGTTTAATTACACAGCAGCAGGCATGGCATTCCTTGTGTCAGGTGCAGTAGGTTTTGATGTTCAAATCCTCTAAATCTTCAGTCATAAAAGGGTGGCTCACTGTCTCTGGGGTGGGGTCCGCTGGGGAGGAGACAGGAAATGGGTGTGGAGATACAATGGACAGCTGAGGGGGCAGGGGTCCTATGAGGAATCTTAAGATGTTCGTGTAGATCACATGCTGGGGAGCCCATAACATCACCTCATAGGGAACAATTCCTGAATTCCCTTCATCCCTCACTCGCAGCTTCAACTTAGGCAGAAATCTTAATCCACCATCACACATACGGGGCATGAACTAGATGTTTCCACACTAGAAGTAAAAAGTCCAGGCATGGAAGGTTAACAGCCACAGCATTCTGATGGGGATCTTTCTCTCACTGTCCCTGGTGTGCGGACCAAGCCTCTTTGTTAGGCTATTCAGGACAGTAATTTCTTTCTTCAATGTCTGTCCACTTGATAGATCAGGCTGACTTTCCTCAATTATCCATGTTCCAGCCACACTGATCTTCACCATCCTAAGTACATTGAGCAACCTTTTGTCTTGCAGCTGTGCTCCTACTGTGTTAGTTATGCATCACCCTCCAGGACTATTCATCAAGTTGGTCTCCTATCCCTGACTGAGGTGTTGTTTCTTTTGTGCATAAAGGCCTTCCAGGGAGTGAACTCATAAGTACTGTCCCCTTTTTCTGTCCTTGACCTCAGCCCACATTTAGTAAATTCCAGTGTAAGTCCTTGGCCAAGTTCCCTTCTCCCTCTGCTATCTAAAGTTAGTGAGATCATGTATCGTGTATGCAAGTGAATTCAGCTGTCCACTACTTCCCAGTCCTGATGGGACAGTGGATTCCTATCAATGGTCGGTCCCGGTGTTTGAGACTTCAGTACATTGGGGTTGAGGTCCAGGGATTTATATTTTTGAAGTCTCTGGGTGATCTTAGCATGCACCCTGGATAGAGCTCTATTCTCATAGAGGAATGCATGTACCCTATCATGAGTTACACCTGAGAGCAGGGCTCTCCTTGGCCTTCCTCACCTCACTGTGCTCCAGGGATCTGGGCTTTGGGTGAGTCATATTGAAGCTGTTGATTAGAACTACCTGCAGAAGCCTTCCCAGTGCTGAGGAGGGTCCCTTCTTCAGTGAGTCTGATGTGATGATCCAGGCGGAGCCCAAATAGTGGCAATTCTGAAGGTCCCAGCTGGTTCTAATGTGTGCCCTGGGTGTAGAAGTTTGGGTTCTGCCAGCTTCTCTTTACTTTCCTTGTTTTTTATCCCTGAGAGACTGGGTGTCCTATGATTCAGATGTTCTTCCTTTTTAAGAAGTCACTGAGTTCTCTAAGTCTTGTATCGTGAGTTTTTGCCTTTGTTTCCTTTTTTTTCCTGCTTCATTCTCCATAATTTAATCTTCTATATTGTTGGTTCGCTGCTTTATTTTGTCCATTCTTGCCATCGTGGCATGCATTTGAGATTGCATCTCAGTTATAGCAGTTTTAATTTTGGCCTGACGACATTTCACTTCTTTTATCTCCGCAGAAGGGGATTTTCTGGTGTCATCTATGCTGTTTTCAACCTCAGCTAGTGTTCTTATCATGGTTCTAAATTCTACTTGAGACGTCTTATATCTGTGTTAAGGCCTGGGCTGTCATTTCTCTTGGGGTGAATTCCTTTGTTTTGTCATTTTGGAGGAAGGAAAAACATAAAAGCAACTAAAAATTAAGAAATTAAAAACAAAACAAATCAAAGGACGCTAAATCCTAGGGGTGTTTTAGTCTGCTTGTTGAAAAAAGCTTGATAGAGAAAAAAGGGAAAGGAAAGAAAAAGGTAAGAAAAAAATTAAAATATATATATATATTAGAATAAAATAAAATACAATAGAAAATTTAAAATGAAGTTTTTTCCCCCCTGCATCCAAGGAAGAGAAAGAAGAGGAAGAAGGAAAAACAATTTAAGCAAAAACATAAGCAAAGCAAGGAAAATGAACAAATAAATGAACCAGCCAACAGAATGAAACCCAAATGAAGTTACATCCAGTTTCTCCTAGAACTGAAACTATTAGCACTGGATGGTCCACTATAGAGTCCATCAAGCAGATGGAGTGACTTGTGCTGGTCTTCTGGGGGATGGGCTTGGAGGGTGTAGTTGTGTGTGTGTCGGAGGGGGGGTTGATATATTGGCTCTGTTCTCCACTAGGTGGTACTGCTTGGCTTACTGGGGTGGATCAGTATGCCTATGCACATGTGTATGTGCAGGAGAGGTGGAAATGGCTTCATCCAGCTCCCTAGTCTCTGGTGCAGGAACTTTGCACTCACTGACCCCTGATCAAGCACCCCTCCTTTGTTTCAGGCCTCTATCCACTCCCTGGCTCTACCCTGTTTGACCAAGCCATCTGCCTCCCAAGTGGCACCTCCCTCCAGAATTTTATACCAGATGGGGTTGTTTCAAAACCCCACGCTTGAGAGAACCCTGCGGCTTGGACCTGCCGTGATTCTCGGGGGGAGGGTCTTGCTGAGCAATGACCAGTGCTGGCTTGCCCCAGAAAACATTTGTGTGATTTCAGAGTGACAGAGGTTCAGAGACTGTGGCAAATCACAACACAGAGCTGGTGCCACCACACTCTGGCATCTTTGTCCCAATACCAGCAAACATGGCTGCTCCTTGGGGTCTGCTGGGACCTTTGCCTGTGGGAGGTTGTATGGCCTCTACCAAATGCACTCCAAACAAGGAAACCACTTCTCCCCATGTGGCATGTAGACCCCTCAGACCATGCTTCCTCACCAGAGCACCACCAGGCACTGAGCTCTGGAACTTCAGACTCTGTGTTCCACCTTTTATAGAATCCTGTGGTATTGAAACCTCATTTCTTCCTGTCAATGGTTTTGGGGGAACCGATTACTTGTTCACTTCCCTGTGAGTGTTTTCACTCTCTTCAGCTATTTTGGTGGGGGGAGTGCTTTTCTTGCATGATCCCGGTCCACCGCATTCTCCCCCTTTCTCTTTCTCTGTCCTCTCTCTGCAAAAACCACTCCCTACCCTCTGCGGCTTTTCTCTCCCCCAGTTCACCTGTCTGCACCCACATAACTGCTGAGTTCTGTGCTCAATCTACGCAGATTGTTGCATTAATCCTCAGATCAATCTGCTAGGTGTTCAAAATGGTCTGGTGCAGATCTAGCTGCATTTCAGGGATGAGACAAGTTCAGGGTCTCCATGCTGCTCTGCCATCTTCTCACCCTGAGAGACTGAAGAGAACATTATAAATGTCAGAGCAGCTCAGGGAAGAGGATGAGGGCCACACTTAGAATTCTTCCTGAGATTGACTCTTGAGGGATATTGCATTTGATGAAGTGACTTTTCAAATGTTTATATGATTGTCTTGAGGACATGTGAAGAAATGCTCATGTTTATCCTTGAACCATATTATGGAAAATCCTCACTGTAAGGGAAATAGTTTCACTTTTTAGATGAAAACAATTTCAGCAAGAATGTAAGAATTTCAGTTAAACGTATTTACACAGAGTATTTAAGTTCTTGGCTGAATACTTGAATACAAGGGGCACTGTATTAGTATCTTACAGGCAAGGTACTAGATGTGAATTAACATATTTAGGTTTTCCTGGAGGAAGGTCTTCATGGGTCTGAACTGTGGGTGCCTGAGAGCCCAGAACAGTGGCTGAAGTGTCACGGAAGTGACTTGGAGGCATTTGAAGAGATGGAGTCACTGTATGTTCCTGGAAGGCAGGAGGAAAATTATATTGTAAGACTGTCAGGGGAAAAGAAATTGGAGCAGAGAGAGAAACTGAGGAATTTGTTCTTCACTTTAACCCAAGTGTGTGATAAGAGGCTGAGGTAGTTGAGGTGGGGCTGTGCACAGGGGTCTCAGACAGGCAGAGGGACCATATTTGTGTTCAGGGTGAACCCCAGACTTACCCTCTTCCAGAGGAGCTTTGCCTCTCCCATTGTAGGACTCTCTAGCCCTTTGGTGTCCCTGGTGCCCCCAGTGCTGGCTAGCACCTCCCTCAGGGGGAAGGCTGGGGACAGGTGGCTCTTAGTGCTCGGTTATCTTGGTCCTACCTTGGTTAGAACAGCATCGTGTTCACTTCTGACTCCTTGATGTTTCATTTCTGACAGCATCTGGTTGTCTCTTGAGGCCTCTGGGTGGAGGGGTAGGTGGGTGTGGGTATCCACCTGGAAGCCTTCCTACAGTCACCCCCAGTACCAAGAGAAAGGACCCTGGGTCCTGGTGTACCTGCAGCAGCTTCCTCCTGTGCCCTGAAGGAGAGTCTCTGAAAGGCCTCCCAGGGTGGGCATGTAGAGTCCAGTCTAATCAGTTTTAAGTACCAGTGTCTATTTCCACAGACATGCCCTGGGGAAGGGGCTCCCAGATAGGGTGACTGCACTTAAACCCAGCAGATGTGCCTGCATCTACCCTTGTCTCTGACTAATCTATGGGTGCATTGTCCACCCCCTGGTCCTAGCAGAGTATCCTCTGCCTGGGTTTTGACACCCAAGACAGAGGGTCTGTGTTCTCTGGAATGTTCATTTTTGGATCCATGGCCACTCACAAGCATCCTCTAGTGACCACGAAGTCATCTCAGCTCTCACTAAGTTCACATTCTGAGCAGGAAGACTATTTGTCCAAGTCCTAATGGTTTGGACTAAACTTATTAGTAATAGATAATAAACTGTTTGATTTTCAAGAGGACTACAGTAAGCTGGGATATATATCAGGAGCAAAGTTCATTGTGAGGCATGTGGAGAAACAGATGTAAGACTATATGACCTCAACATACGTGCATGGGTGTATACACGACACAGAAATATTCTACTGAAGCAGCTGCAGCCCAGTGTCATAGGAGGATGAGGCCCAAAACTCCTAAATGAAAGGACAAGCCTGCCCTCCTATAAAATCCTATAAAAAGACAGGATTGAAAGGCTGTTAACTCTGATATCCAAGTTGTTCCTTGAGCCTGTGAGCACTAAGAATGAACAAGATAGCAGGAGGAGAAGGATGGCCAATATGAAAGCCTCAGGAAACTGAGCCCCACCCCACCCGACCCCCACTCCCAGTTCTTTGGCTTCCATGTCTCTCTCCTCCTATCTGGCTACAAGGAGAAAAAGATCAAGGTTGAGTGTCCATTCCAAAGTTTATTCATGACCTTGACCTTGGAGAAGGAAAGGTTCATGGTTACAGGAGACTGTGCTGATACTTTGCCTCCTGAACAGAGTCAGGGTCAATGTTTCACATAATCTCAAAGTGTCCAGATCTGATTCAGTTAATAAAGGATCTATCTAGATCCTGTGGAGAGATGGGAGTTTCTTGTGGGTGAAGTTCAGGAAATAGCTTGAGGGTGACAGGGGAAGACTCAGGCCCTGGGTGCCAGGCTGGGTCCTAGAGGTCCTCATCACACATCACTCACTAGGTTCCCTGAGCCTCTCAGGGGTCCTGGTCATGTTTAACATTCAAGGTCCTGAGTGATGTAGCAGTCAAGGTCAGACTTCACTCAGCCAGACTGGTCCCTGCATCCACAAGGCCTGCAGTCACCCCTGCACAAGGCCCCACATTCACAAGGCCTGAATGTGACCCATCACACTGACTTGGGATCTTGGCAAAGGCAGCTGGTTCTATAGTTGGAACCCCAAGCGAATATACAGCAGGCCATATAGACTCTCAGGACCTTGTTTTTTCCCACTTGGAAAGTAGGTGTGGATCTTCCTGGCCCACTCTCAAGCAGTGTTCCTTCAGTTGTCTGAGGATGGCCTTTCAGGTGTGATAGAACTCTGGGATGTAGTGGGATTTCTGATGATGATGATTTCACTTGCCTCTTGTTTTACTGAGGTTCTGGTTCCACTTACCGTCTCTTCAGTCCCACATCACCCAGTGTCTGCTCAACAATCCCAAACATCTTTTTGGGGGTGTTTTGAGGGTGCTCCCCACTTTCCACAGGGTGGCTGCTTGCATGCGGCTGAGCTTGAGGTCTGGGAGTGTAGCCATAGCCATCAGCTCCCTTCCCCTCTGCTGAAAGCTGTCTCTGGAGATCAGGGATGTGTCCTGGTGGATTTCCAGGGCTGCCTGTGGATGGAGTCAGGCCCAACTAGGCCACTGTCCTTGTCAATTATCTCCAGGATTGGGGCCTTTATCTTCTATGCCAGTCCTTGCACACTTGCTCTTGAGCTGGGCTTTGACTGGAAAACTGGGAAATGGTATGCTGTGGACCAAAGGGAATAGGGAAATTTCCAGGGTCTCATGTTTATACATGTATCCATGAACTCATTTACAAACCAGGATTGAAATTCCACATCTATAAATCTGACTTAATCTGGATACATTTAGAAAGTGTTCTTAACACTCATTTCTAGCCTCTTCTTTAGATAAAGACTTGTCCTCTTTTTCTCTAATACGGATATTAAACTCACACCTGATTGGCCTAGCACAAGTGATCCCAGTGAGCTATCTGTGACTGTTTTTATGAAAAGGTCCTGGGGCCTCATGACCTCCTTGACCTTCTAGAAGGTCCTACAGTGTTTCTTCTTCAGCAGTTACCCCTTACTTGGGAAGTAGGGTACCACTCTGCCCGTATGGTCTGACTGGCAGAGACCACTTGACATCTGCTTAGCCCCTTCTGAGTGTTCCTTTGCCCGTTCTCCTACCTTGAGGTATCCCAACCACCCTCATTTCCTGGAAGAAGGCAGGATGAAACATGCCCTTAATCTGGGGTTATCATGAGGTCATAGCACCCTAGCCAGTCTGGCCATCATGATGTCACAGGACATAAAATTATCTGTACAGGCCTGTGGCAGATGGGAAAATATGAGTGGGTGGCTACCTGCCTCACGAGATCCCACTTATGATGGCCTCAGCCTGCATAGGGGAACCCAGGAATGCAATGCCTGGACCCCTTGGGAGTGCCTGGAGCTGCTCCCATACAAGCCGTATATAAGAGCCTCAGAGGGCTGGGCATGGTTGGGCACATGGAGCCCATGGGTATCTGCTCCAGTCTCTAATGGCTCCAGGCTGACTTATGGGGAAACAGCAACTGAACCTAGGTCTGAGCTCCTCAATCACTGTGAGGTATGCTGGGCACTTTTCTATCTGTAGCTAACCAACAGATAACCTTAGGTATGTGGGACTTTTTTTTTTTGGAAAATTATCCTCCAGTGAGCAGGATTGACAGAGGAATGTGAGAAGGATGACAGACCTCAAGTCAGCCAATAGCCTCATTTCACGTTGTCCCTTGGCCTGTCTACTTTGGGATCCCACCACCTCCAGGGTCCAGGTAGAAAGAGAGGAGGATCCTCTTACTGGATTTCAATTTGTATTTTCTGCACACAGGGTTTGGGGATGGGGAGGGGAGTAGCAAATAGATGACTGTGACTTTTGTTTCTCTCAAGCTGAATCAGAGTCTGATTTCCAATGGTTAAGTCCTTGATAAGGTTCAGGGCAGTTGAGGTTCCTGGTGATGGTAAAGGATCCTCCCTGCAGGAACATGATGGAGTGAGAATGACAGGGTGACTGGTCAGAATGACCAGGCCCCCAGGATACAGAGCTGCCTCCCTTTCTCTTGCCCTCCCTATTTTAAAAATCTATTTTCCAAATGTTATTTTTATTCCAGTATAATTGCCATAGTGTTAGTTTCACATGTACGATATAGTGATTCAGCAATTCCATAGTAACCCAGTGCTCATCATGATACATGTACTTTTAAAATTTTTTAATGCTTATTTTTGAGAGAGAGAGAGAGAGAGAGAGAGAGAGAGAGAGAGAGAGAGAGAACGAACATGAGTGGGGAAGAGAGAGGGAGACAAAGAATCTGAAGTAGGCTCCAGGTTCTGAGCTGTGAGCACAGAGCCCATTGAGGGGCTCCAACCCACAAACTGTGAGATCATGACCTGAGCTGAAATTGGGTGCTTAACTGACTGAGCCACCCAGGCGCCCCATGATACCTGTGCTCTTAATTCCCATCACCTATTAACCATTCCTCCCACCCACCTCCCTTCCGGTAACCATCAATTTGTACTTTATACTTAAGAGTCTGTCTCTGATTTCGCTTTGCATTATATTCTAGCTCCATCCACTTGTTGCAAATGACAGATTTCATTCATTTTTATGGCTGAATGCTATTTCACTGTATGTGATACACATATCTACACACCACATCACCTTTATCACATCAGTTGATGAATGATTGGAGTGATTTCATAATATGGCTGTTGATAATGCTGCTATAAGCATAGGGTTACATATTTGGATCAATATTTTTATCTGTTGAATAAATACCAGTAGTGCTATTATTAGATCTTAGTGTACTTCTATTTTTTATATCTTCCACAGTGGTGCATCAGTTTGCATTCCCACCAACAGGGCAAGGGGATTTCAGTTTCTCCACATCCTCATCAACATTTGTTTCTTGTATTGATTTTAGCCATTCTGACAGGTGTGAGGTGATATCTTATTGTGGTTTTGACTTGCATTTCCCTGCTAAGTGTTACGCATCTCTTCATGGGTCTATTAGCTATCTGGATGTCTTCTTTGGAAAAGTGGCTATTCATGTCTTCTCCCCATTTCTTAACTGGATTATTTGGGGGCTTTTTTGGTGTTAAGTTTGGTTAAGTTCTTCATAGATTTTTGGATAGCCCTTTATCTTATATGTCGTTTGCAAATATCTTCTCCCTTTCTGTAGGCTGCCTTTAGTTTTCTTTATTTTTCCCCCCACTGTGCAGAAGCCTTTTGTCTTGAAGTCCCAGGAGTTCACCTTTGCTTTCATTTCCCTTGCCTTCAGCAATGTATCTAGTAAGAAGTCGCTGTAGCCGAGGTCAAAGAGAATCCTGCCTGTGTTCTCCTCTGGGATTTTGATCGTTTCCTGTCTCACATTTAAGTGTTTGATCCATTTTCAATTTCTTGTGTGTGGTATAAGAAAGTGATCCAGTTTCATTCTTCATGTTGTTGCCCAGTTTTCCCAACACCATGTATTGAAGAGACGGTCTTTTTTTTTTCCATTGGATATTCTTTCCTGTTTTGAAGATGAGTTGACCATATAGTTGTGAGTCCATTTCTAGGTTTTCTATTCTGTTTCACTGGTCTATGTGTTTGTTTTTATGCCAGTACCATACTGTCTTGATGACTACAGCTTTGTAATATAGCTTGACATCTGGAGTCATGATGCTTCCAGTTTTGTTTTCCTTTTTCAGAATTTCTTTGGCTATTTGGGATTTTTTCTGGTTCCATACAAATTTTAGGATTGTTTGTTCTAACTCTGTGAAGAATGCTGGTGGTAATTTTATTGGGATTGCACCAAATGTCTATACTGCCCAAAACAATCTACACATCTTAACAATGTTTTTCCAATTCATGAGCACAGAATATTTTTCCATTTCCTTTGTCCTCTTTAATTTCATGTCCTTTATAGTTTTCAGAGTACAGATCTTCTACATTTTTTCTTTATAATTTTTTTGATGTTTTACTTATTTTTGAGAGAAAGACAGCATGAACAGGGAGGGGCAGAAAGGGAGACAGAGAATCCGAAGACAGGCTCCAGGGTCTGAGCTGTCAGCACAGAGCCCGACATGGGGCTCGAACCCATGAGCCATGAGATCATGACCTGAGCTGAAGTCAGACGCCCAACGGACTGAGCCACCCAGGTGCCCCTGGATCTTCTACCTCTTTTTTAAAAAAAAATTTTTTTAACGTTTATTTTTGAGACAGAGAGAGACAGAGCATGAACGGGGGAGGGTCACAGAGAGAGGGAGACACAGAATCTGGAACAGGCTCCAGGCTCTGAGCTGTCAGCACAGAGCCCGATGCGGGGCTCAAACCCACGGACCATGAGATCATGACCTGAGCCGAAGTCGGACGCTCAACCGACCGAGCCACCCAGGCGCCCCTTCTACCTCTTTAGTTAGGTTTACTCCTAGGTATCTTATTATTTTTGGTGGCCTTGAAAATGGGATGGATTCCTTGATTTTTTTTTTTTTCCTGCTGCATTATTGGTTATAGAAGTGCAACAGATTTCTGTATGTTGATTTTATATGCTGTGACTTTGTTGAATTCATGTATCAGTTTAGCAATTTTTTGGTGGAGTCTTTCCTATTTTCTTTGTAGAGTATTATGTCATCTGCAAATAGTGAAAATTTGACTTCCTCCTTGCCAATTTGGATGTGTCTGGCTGAGGCTAAGACTTCCAGTACTACGTTAAACAGTAATGGTGAGAGTGGACATCCTTGTCTTGTTCCTGACTGTAGCAGAAAGGCTTTCAGTTTTCCCATTGAGGATGATATTATCAATCATCAATGGGTCTTTCATATGTGGCCTTTACGATGTTGAAGTATGTTCCATCTATTCCTACTTTGTTGAGGGCTTTTATCAAGATTTGAGGCTATATTTTGTCAAATGATTTCTCTGCATCTATTAAGAGGATCATTTGGTTCTTAACCTTCTATTAATGTGGTGTATCATGTTGATTGACTTGCAGAACCACCCCTGCAGCCCAGGAATAAATCCCACTTGATTGTGGTGAAGAATTCTGTTAATGTACTATTGAATTCAATTCGCTAATACTTCATTGATAATTTTTACATCCATGTTCATCAGGGATATTGTCCTGTAATTCTCCTTTTTAGTGGGGTCTTTGTCTGGTTTTGGAATCAAGGTAATGCTGTCCTCATAGGAAGAGTCGAAGGACAACTTCTAAACTCAATCTTTTTTGAAACAGTTTAAGAATAGGTATTAACTCTTCTTTAAATGTCTGCTAGAATTCCCCTGGGAAGCCATCAGGCCCAGGACTCTTGTTTGTTGGGAGATTTTTGATTACTGATTCAATTTCTTTGCTGGTTATGGGTCTGTTTAAAATTTTCTATTTCTTCCTGGTGCATTTTTTGTAGTTTGTGAACTTCTAGAAATTTGTCCATTTCTTCCAGATTGCCCAGTTTGTTGGCATGTTTCATAGTATTCTCTTACTGTTTGTATTTCTGTAGTGTTTCTTGTGATCTCCCCTCTTTCATTCATGATTTTTATCTATTTAGGTTCTTTCTCTTTTCTTTTTTGGTAAGTTTGGCTGGGGTTTTATCAATTTTGTTAATTCTCTCAAAGACCCAGCTCTTAGTTTCATTGATCATTTGTTTCTATATCATTTATTTCTGCTCTAGTCTTCATTTTCCTTCTGGCGTGAGGCTTTATTTACTGGTCCTTTTCTAGCTTTCTTAGGTGTAAGGTTAGGTTGTGTGTTTGAGACCCTTCTTGCTTCTCAAGATAGGCCTGTATTACCATATGCTTCCCTTTTAGGACTGCCTTTGCTGCATCCTAAACCATCCGCTCACTTTTAATCTGCAGTTGTCTTTAGGTCCGAAATGAGTCTCTTGTAGGCAACACGTAGATGGATTTTTTTTTTTAATCCATTCTGCCACTCTGTCTTTTGATTGGAGTGTTTCGTCCATTTAAATTCAAAGTAGTTATTGATACTCCCATTTTGTGTTTTGTAGTGTTTCTCTGATCCTTTCTTGCTCTTTCATGGTTACCTCTCTAGTGATCTACTTGGATTTCTTTCTCTTTATTCTTTGCATATCTATTACTAGATTTTGATTTGTGGTTATTAGGTTTGTATGTAAACTCTGCATATAGCAGTCTATATTAAGTTGATGGTTGCCTATGTTTGAACCCATTCTTCACTCCTCTCCCCTCCACATTTTAGGTATCTGGTGTCATATCTTATATCTTATTACATGAATGCCTTGAATTATTTTTTACAGAAATACTTACTTTTACTGGGTTTTTTTTGTTTTGTTTTGTTTTACTTTTCATACTGACTTATGGTCTTTCCTTTCCACTTAAAGTCCCCTTTAATATTTCTTGTAGGGCTGGTTTAGTGGTCATGAACTCCTTTGACTTTTGTTTGCTTGAGAACTCCATATCTCATTCTATTCTGAATGATAGACTTGCTGGATAGTTTTTTGGCTGCAAATTTTTTTCCTTTCAGCACTTTGAATATATCCTGTTACTCCCTTCTGGCCTGCAAAATTCCTGTTGAAAAATCTCATGATAGCCTTATGGAGTTTTCCTTATATGTAACAGTCTTCTTTGCTCATGCTGCTTTTGAAATATTTTATTACTTTTTGCCATTTTAATTACCGTGTATTGGTGTGGACCTCCTAGGGTTGATTTTTTTTTTTTTCCAGGGGGTGCAGGGGGAGGGAGGGAGGGGTGATCTCTATGCCTCTTGGATCTGGATAGGTTTCTTTCCCGAGATTAGGGAAGTTTTCAGTGACGATTTCTTGACTTTTTTCAGGGATTCCTTAATGTGTATGTTATGCTTGATGGAACCACTGAGTTCTCGAAGACTATTCTCATTTTGAATACTTTTTTTCCTCTCATTGGCTCAGCTTGATTTCTTTTCATTACTCTATTTTCCAGGTGGTCATTAATTCATTTCTCTGCTTCTAGCCTGCTATGTATTGAATGTGTTTTAAATTTCATTTATTGTGTTAATCAGACTAGTTTTTAAAATCTCTTTGTGAAGAGTCTCACTAGTGTCCTTCACTCTTTTCTCAAGTCCAGTGAGTATCATTATGGTCATTACTTTAAATTTGCTATCGGGCATATTACCTATGCTGGTAATATAGGTCTTTTCTATCATTTTGTCCGGTTCTTTCATTTGGGACATATTCCTTTTTCTCATTTTACTTGCGTGTCTTTTTTTGTGTTAGGAAAGTCAGCTGTGTCTCCTGCTCTCAAAGGTGATGGTCTTATGAAGAGGTACTTAGTGCCCTGCAGTTCAGTGTCCCCTGTTTCCCCAAGACCTGGTGCTATAGGGAGTGTCTCCTCTGTGTTGTGTATGTTCTGTTGTTGGGTCCTGGCCTCTTTTTCCTTCAGTGCAATTGTTTACAGAGGATCTCTCTGCCTGTTGTGGGCAGTGTTTAGCTCCCAACCAGATGGGGTACATTGAGTAATGTGCGTGCTGGTTTGCTTGTGAAATGTGACCTGCCAGAACCAAGGCCCTACAAAAGGTGCAGGTGCAGAGACCTGGTGCTGGCAAGATTTGCACCAGTCTTTTGGGGGATGGGGCACACATTGCCAGGACTGAGGTATGTGTGACTGACTGGAATGGGAAGATCTGCCAAAGCACAGGGTGGGTACAGCTTAAGTAGCAACTTAAGTAGCGAGTGTTGGTGCCCTGTTGGTTCCTCTAGCTGGCTCTGTGTGCAGAGTGGGGAAGTGGTGTCTGCCTCTCCAGGCCTCACACTGATAGGAGTAAATCACCCTCCCTCCTGTCTGCCTTTTGGGTTTTTCAAACTGCTGCTTCCATGCTCTATTTCCCAGTTCGTTTGTCCTGCTGTCTCTTTAAGGGAGGAGACTCTGCTTCCTAATGCTCTCAGAGCCAAGCCAGCTGATTTTTAAAATTCCAGGCTTTAAGTCCTGCTGGTTCTAAGAATTCATTAGGTTAAGCCCGTCTCACTTTCAAAGCCAAATAATCTGGGGATTCATCCTCCTCATACAGGCTTGCTGGTGTGATACTGTTTTTCACCCTTCTGTGTCACTGGCTCCCTCCCCATTGGAGATGGCCATGGTCCTTTGGCTCCCAAACCCATGTCTACCCTTCCCTACCCTTGTTGTAGTCTCTTCTCTACCTGTAGTTGTGGAGTTTGTTCTGCCAGTCTTCAGGTCACTTTTCAGGTAATTTACACTGATGTGAGTGTTACCTAGTTCTAGTTATGGGACGAGGTGAGCTTAGAGTTCTCCTATTTTGCCATCCACACACACAGCACCCCACTATCCCTATCTTTTTTTTTTTTTTTTTTTTTTTTTAGATCCTCTCCAAGCCCTGGCTACAAGGCAAAATCAGAAGATGATTTATTTACATATCCACTGTTTATTGGATTTGCGGAAGAGAAGTGTGTTGGGATCTCTCATTTTTCCAAATAGATTCCAGTGCAGGATGTGGATCATACCAGGGGAGATGGACTATGCTGCTGGGATATGGAGGCTCCTGAGAGAAAGGCAGGAAAGGGCATGGTCATGACCATGCAGGGTTCTGTGATCAGGCCTTTCCTGATGGTACCTGTGGATGTTCCACCTAGATCACAATTGGGGTAACGACAGCACTCTCCAAATGGAAGGTGGGTGGTAATGGACTGGAGCTGGTACCTTGAGATGGGAGATAGCTGCATTTGTAGGGAAGACCTGAGAGAGGGATAAAGGCACATAGAGAGCTCTTGAAGGCACTACTTACCTTCTCCCTGAATCTTTGCCTAAGGCCTGGCCACTCCTGTGGGCCATATCCACTCTGAACAAGTCTTCAAGGCCAATGCTTTATTTGGCAGGTTAATACATTTAAATGAAACTAAGTTATTAAAAACAAACAAAAAAAAACCTTTTATGAATGTTTAAAACCCTTAGCCTTCTGGGAACTATAAAGAGAGCGGTAGGAATATATCCTTGTGTAGATTAGTTTGAATTTATTTTTTTTAATGTTTTATTTTTGACAGAGCATGAGTGGGGGAGGGGCAGAGAGAGAGGGAGACACGGAAACCAAAGCAGGCCCCAGGCTCTGAGTTGTCAGCACAGAGCCTGACGTGGGCTCAAATTCATGGACCATGAGATCATGACCTGAGGCAAAGTCAGATGCTCCACTGACTGAGCCACCCAGGCGCCCCAGATTAGTTTGAATTTAAAGCCAGAGATGAACATTTTGAATTTGTGACTTAAACTCAATCAGCTTCCATCTTCATCAGCTTCTTCCTTAGTCGTCTTCCTCAGGTAACCAAAGTCAGCCTTGTCCCTGCTTCCTGTCAAGTGCCTGGTTTTCTGTCTGGTAGACCTCTTGGTACAATAATGGCCTACAGCCCTGGACAAAACTTTGGTGACCAACTGGCTATATTTCCTCCCAGGGTGTCAATCCTGTGAAATCAGTCTGATTTACAATACTTAACTTCACTAGAAAACAAAGCCAATATTATTCAAGGGCACCACATTCTCCAAGTCCCAACAAGTAAAATATCCAATGCTGACTTCTAAAATCAGCAGGCACACAACCCCCTACAAGCAGAATCAGTGAGAAATGACATAGGGTGGAATCAGTAGGACTTGAAAGCTTCTCTGACCACAGCAGTCTATTTATCAAGCATGTAGGGAAAGCATGAGCACAGGAGGTAGGACAAGAACCTCATCAGGACTTAAATGGAATATTGGAGATGCAGAATAGAGTGAGGGAGCCCACAGATCAGAGCAGACCCACAGTCCCCTTAACATCAGGAATGTTGCAGGACCAGCCCAGGAAGGTGTCAAGAGCAGCGTGTAGCAGCTTTGTGTGTTGGGGCCTCACTGCTGAGAGTCTGTCTCCAGCTCTGAGAAGTGCAGCTGGGTCAAGGAGGCTACCACCTGCTCTGCCAATGAGGGTAGTAATAGCACCACCCACCAGGCATGTCTTGAGGATCAAATGCATCCGTATTTGTAAGGTACAGAGAACTGTGCATGGCACATATTTCTCAGTTGGGAAAATGCTTGTGTAATGAGATAAAAGACAAGTGACTTCTCGTCAACACACAGGAAGCTGCCTCCCTGGGACGTGCCTCCTTTTCATTCCTGAGTTTTCCCTGTGATACATCTCTTGGCAGCAACTAGGCTGTATGCAGAGCTCATAGAGCTGGCACTTACTCTGATTTTTCTGGAATTTGAGAGTCAGGAGTTCCTGAGTATAGAAATGTGTTTGCTGTCGGCGTCTGGCTGGCTGTTGCAGGTGAAAGCCCAGTCACTAGTAAAAGTCTTGGATGTGATAGACCTGTCCCGTGCACAGAATAGCTGGTCAGCCTACAGTTAAGACAATTCCCTCTAGAACCAGTGTTGTGCCCTGGGAGTGAGCCTCAGTTCCAGGGAGAAGTTCTGAGAGGAGTCTCAATGCTCCCAGGTGCCCTGATCTGTGCCCATCCTTTGTTCCCCTGAGTTACGAGCATTTTGCATTGCAAAGGAAGAGAACTTCTATCTCATCCACCTGACTGAATCAGGCCAATCCATGAATCCTGTGGTTAAGGACTCAGGACGTGGGATACATCTCCTAAATCATTTACCCTGAACTAGGTTTTGACTGGGCTCCTGGGAGAGGGTGCGTCTGATCACAAATAGGGCAGTGATTGCAGTGTTCACGGGCTCCACTCTCCAAAGAGCAAAATGAGCGGTTATGGTGTTGGTAGAAATGCACACCCTGATACCTGAAGTCTCTATTTCCCTGACATTTCCAGGATTTTGACTCCATGATCTGAAAGCTGCTATGATGGATACGCAGTTTCTGTGCAGGAAGACAGATAGAAGACAGGGAGAAGGATGATGGGTCCCAAGGCATCAGAAAGCTGTTTTCTCCCTGCCCCTTGGTTTCTATGTTTGTTACCCACTCCCCAAGCCCCAGACAAAATCAAGAATTAGATGTTGTCTTGTTCAATTATGCATCTTACTTTCATTCTGTTGGGTTTGGGGCCATGACCTCCCTTGTCAAGTGCAGTGGGGTTCAATGTTCAAATTGTCTTAAAGTCAGGGTCAGAATAGTCATCAGAGTGGCTGACTGCCTCTCGGGTGGGGTCTGCTGGGGAAGAGGCAGGAAATAGGTATGGAGATACCATGGACAGCTAAGGGGGCAGGGGTCTCCCCAGGGACCTTAGGATGTTCCATGTAGGTCACATGGGAGGGCCCACAGCATCTCCTCATAAGGAACAATTCCTGAATTCCTTTTCCCTCACTCACAGCTTCAACTTAAGCAGAAACATTGAAATCCTAGAACACAAATACTTAGTTATGAACTAGTCTTTCTATAGTAGAACTAAAAACTCCTGGTATGAAAGGCCACCCCCATAAACAGCCATAGCATTCTGATGGGGACTCTGCTTACATGGTCCCTGGTATGTGGACCAAATCTCTTTGAAACTTTCCAGGACAGCAGTTTCTTTCTTCCATGTCTGTCTACTGGATAGATCAGATCAGGCTGATGTCCCTCCATTATCCATACTCCAGGCACAGTAATCTTCTGCACTATCTTTAGTATAGGGAGCTGGCTTTTGCTGGGCAGCTCTGCTCCTTCTGTGTTAGTTGCACATCACCGATCAGGGCCATTCATCAAGCTGGCTCTTCCCCCTGACTGAGGTGTCTATCACCTTGTGCATAGAGGCCATCCGACTGTGACCCCTTATAGGATGTCCCCCCCCCCCCCCCCCGCAGTCTGTCATTGATCTCAACCCACACTTAGGAAATTCCAATGCCCTTCCCCTGAGACCTGTGGGAGGTACCAGATGCCACTAGAGGGCACTAGGGACACCAAAGGGCTGGTGGAGGGTCTATAGTGAGGGAGGCAAGGCTCCTCTAGCAAGGCACCCTCTAGTCTGGGTGAGGCTTCCTCTCAGCACAAAAGAAGTGGTCAAGTCCACTTCTCCCACTGCTCTGCAAGGTCAGTGATCTTTTGGATTATGTCTCTATCTGAATTCAAATGCAGAACAGCTTTTCATCCCTGATGCTACAGTGGACTTCTCTTCGAAGTGTTTCAGGGCTGTTATGTTGTGCTGGGGTGCGGGGAGTTGTATTTTTCAAAAGACTCTGAGTGATGCAGTAAGGGCGGAGATCAACTCCCTAGAGGAACATTATGTACATTGTCATAAGCTGCACCTGAGAGCAGGGCCTTCCTGGCACCTTCTTACCTCACTGTGCTCAAGATGGGCAGAGACTTCAAGAACTGATCACACCTAGGCTGTAGATTAGAATTAGTGTATCTGGCAAGGCTATCCCAGTGCTGGTGAGGGTCCTTTCCTCAATGAGTTTGTGATAATCCAGCTGGGACCCAAATATCAGCAGTTCTGAAGGTCCCAAGTGATTCTAATGTACAATCAAGGTAGCAAGGCTCAGCTGCAAGATGGTTCAAAATGGCTAGGTTTTTACTTCTTTTCTTTTCTTTTTTTGAGAGACTAAAGAGATTTGTAAGAATCGGAGCATTTTGGGAAAGAGGATGAGGGCCATACCTAGAAACTCTTCTTGAGATTGACTCTGGAGGGGTGTGTGGATTTGATGAGAATGTGTATTTATAGAGGTCTTTAAGGACATGAGGAAATGCTTGTGTCTAGCTTTAAAGCTTATGGCATATGATCACTGTAAAGGAAATTGTGTGTCTTGCCAATGTAAAATAACATTTTTAGTAAAATTATAACAACTTGAGCTAAAATCTGCCTGGGTAAATCCATTTAAGTTCTTGGCTGAATACTTGAATACAAGGGGCCACTGTGTTAGTATCTTACAGGCAAAGCACTTAAAGTGAATGAATATATTAGATTTTCCTGGAGGAAGGTCTTTACAGGTCAGAACTGTGGGTTCCCGGGTGAGCCCAGGACAGTTTATCAAGTGCCGTGGAAGTGACTGGAAGTGTTTGGAGAGATCAAGTCACCTCATATTCCTGGATGACAGAAGGAAAATCCTATTTCAATGGAGACGAAAGGTCAGAGGGATAAGGGGGGCAGAGAATAAAACTGATTTGGGTTAAAATTGCCTCAAACATTGTCTCAGTGTGTGATGAAAAGCTGAGTGTAGGTGAGACGAGGCTGGGGTCAGGGGATTCAGACTCACAGAGGGACCACTTTTGTGCTGAGAGGGAGCCTCACCCAGACTAGAGGGTGCCTTGCTAAAGGAGTCTTGCCTCCCTCACTATAGACCCTCCAGCCCTTTGGTGTCCCTAGTGCCCCCTGGTGGCATCTGGTACCTCCACAGGTCTCAGGGGAAGGGGTGGAGACCAGGTGGCCTTGACTGCAGGGTCATCCAGGTGCAAACCTGGATCAGAGTAGCATGTTGATTCCTGCTTCCTTGGATTCTTCTTGAAATCTGAGGGCAGCCAGTTGTGTCTAGAGACCTCTAGGTGGGTGGTGGGTCAGGGAAGGGTACCAGCCTACAGCTACTGTAGGTATAAGACCTATCTATGAGCCAAGATAGAATACAGGTCCTGGTGAACCTGGGGTTGATGCTTCCTTTCTGTGCCCTGGAAGAAAAATCTTTGAACAGCTTGGTGGGACAAGTACTTGGAGCCCAGGACTAGTTGGGTTCAGTCAGCAATGCTTCCACTTGTTCAGAGGTCTTCCAAGGGGACAAGCTCAGAGACACGGTGACTAGACTCTAGTCCCCCCACATGTATCTGAGCCCATGATTGCTGACTAATCTGTAGGGGGCTTGCCCACTCCATGGGTCCTAGCAGAGTCCCTCTCTGGGCTTTGACACACAAGACAGAGGGTCCAAGTCCCTGAGGATGTTCCTTTTCGTATCCTGGCCATTCACAGGTGTCCTCTGATAACCACTAGGCCAGCTCAGTTTTCCTGAAGTTTATGTTCTGCATAGGAAAGCAATATTTGTCAAAAGACTGAATCCTAGTGATTGATATTCTTAGTAATAGAGTGATGAATTGTTAATGGCAGCTTTTCAAGAGAATGATTCAGGTAAGTTGGGATTTAAACTGGGAGGGGAAAAAATTCACTTCTCAGCAGAATTAGAGAAATAGATGCAAGACACAGTGACCCAACATATCCAATATACAGGTGTGCATATACACAGCACAGAAACAGTCTAATGAGTCAGAGTATTTAAGAAACCTCAGCTCAATGTCAATGAGAGGATGAGGCACACTGCTGGTAAATGAATGGTCGATGCTGCCCTGCTGGAAAATGCAGAAGGCGGGATGGAAGAGCTATCCTCTTGGAATGTGCAAGTTACTCCTTGAAGGTTCACGAGGTTCTGAGCACTAAGAATGAATGAGATACCAGCCGGAGAAGGGTGACTGATCTCCAGGCCCCAGAAAGCTGAGCCCCTCCCAGCTCCTTGGCTTCCCAGTCTCTCTCCTCTAATCATGGCCACCAAGGAGAAGGAGATAAAGCTTGTCTTGTTTCCATTGTAGATTCTATCTCATGACACTGGCCTTGGGGAAGGAAGAGTTCATGGCTACAGGGGACTGTGCTAATATCTTGTCTCTCCAATGGAATCAAGATACTCTAAAGAATCTCAAATCCTCCAGATCTGGTTCACAGGAGAATTTTAGTTCTGCTCCTGGGGAGAGCTGGCAGCGTCACTTGGGTATAAACTCAGGAGATGGATCTGTTGGTGACTAGGGAAGACTCAGGCCCTGGGTGCCTGACTGGGTCCTGGAGATCCTCATCACCTATCACATACTGGGTCCCCTGAGCCTCTGAGGGGCCCTGGTCATATTTAAAGTTCAAAGAACAGAGCAAAGTAGGAGTCAGGGCCAGAGTGGCCTCAGCTATGGCAGCTTCTGCAGCTATGAAGACTGCAGTCCATGAATGTGACCCATCCCACTTGCTTGGGGAACTTGGCAAAGGCAGCCAATTTCAAAGTTGGAATCGGGAGTCTGAGTACATTGCAGGTGATGCAGACTTCATGACCTTGCTGTTTCCACTTGGCAATCAGGTGTGCCCTGTCCAGCCTTCTCTTAGGCAGTGTTCATTGAGTTGTCTGCTGATGGCCTTCCAGGTGTGACAGAGCTCTGGGAGGTAGTGAAATTTCTGGTCATGGACCTTGAACATGAGCCAAAGAGATCCCACTTGCCTCTTGCCTGAGGTTCTGGACCCACATGCCTCTTCATACTCAAGTCACCCAGTGTCAGCTCATCAGCCCCCAGCCATGTGAGGGTTGGTAGTTTCCAGGCTGCTCCCCGCTTTCCACAGGGAAGCCACTTGCATGGGGCTGAACTTAGAGGTCCTAGAATGTAACCGAAGCCATCAGCCTCCCTTCTGAGAGCTGTCTCTGCAGCTCTGTGTCCTGGTGGATTTCCAGGGCTGCCTGTGGATGGAGTGGACCCAACTCGACAACTGCCCCTGTTGATTCTAGGATCAGTGCCTTTGTCCTCCTCTGCCAGTCCTTGCACACCTGCACCTGAGCTGGGCTTTGACTGGAAAACTGGGAGATGTTGTGCTGTGGACCAGAGGGAAGATGGGCGAGTCCAGATTCACGTGTTCAAATAACTTTCGAGAAAACCATTCACAAACCTGGATGGAAACTCAATGTCTATATATTGGACCACATTTTGAAAGTATTCCCAAAGCTTCTTGATAGCCTAGCCTCTTTGGCCAAAGAAGTAACCTATTTTCTCTAATATGGATAGAGTTGGTCTAACATGGGTGATACCAGTGATACCAGATATGATACCAGATATGCAGTTGTCTTTAAAGATGGGTCCTGTGTACTTCATTGGGCAGTGTCCCTTCCAGAAGTTCCTCTAGGGTTTCATATTCAATAGGTGTCACCTGACTGGGGAGGTAGGGTACCACTCTGTCCATATGGTCTGTCTGGCAAAGCCTGGTTGGCATCGGCTCAGCCCAGTGAGTGCTCTTTTGTCAGGTCCACTTCCTGGGCATATCTCACACACACCTTCTAGAGGAAGGTGAATGAACTCTGGCTCATCCTGAAACACAGCACCATGGCAAACCTTTGATACTGTGAGTATATTCCATACTATCACATGATGCAGAAATGTCCCTGGGGTCCAGTGGCAGATAGGAAAAAAGTGGTTCAGTGGGTATCTGTATTTTAAACCTCACCTCAGGATGTCCCAAACTTGCATAGGGGGTCCTCAGAGATGCAGGGCCTGGATTCTCTGGTGGTGCCCAGGGCTGAGGCTTCTATACAGTCTCTGCAGAAGAGTTTCAGAATGCTAGCCATATTTGGGTACCTAGAGTCTATGGGCATCTGTTTCAGCCTCAGCCTCTTTTCAATACCCCCAGCAAGCCTGGAACCTGACTCCCTGGGAAAGAGCCACTAAGCCTCAGTCTGGGCTCCCCTATCAGGGTGAGGTACACTGAGAAATTTTCTTATCTTCTGGCTTCCTCAGAATTAGCGCCTCTGTTGGTCCCAACCTACTTGGACTTCTTGGTCCAAGTAATCTGAAGTTCCATATACAGAGGGCAAGGAGAGATGGAGAAAAGTGGCAGACCACTCCAGATAGTAGGTAGCAGGTTTAATAAACAAGGGAACATATATGAGAGGCTTGTTTTAGGTGGCCACAAAACAAGTAGATCTCTGCACCCACCTGACAAATGTTTAAAGTTTATAGAGAGGTTTTAACTTGGTTCAGGCATGTATGCCATTTAATTGTTCTCAACACCTTATACTCTCAAAAGTTATGTCCTTGGAACAGCCCCACAGTGGAGACACTAAGCAGGGTGTACATTCCAAGGACAAGGGAAGAGGTGAGAGAAGGCTTTGACTGCCCAGGTACTGGTGGAGGGTCAACCAGGGGCCACTCCTCTTGATCCTCTCCCCCAACATCTTCCCAGCCAGAAGACCCAGCAAACTTTTTTTGGATGGAATTGTTCAACTCCCTGGCAGACCATGGACCCTTTTCCATGGTTTTCTTGTCCACGTTGTGCTTCTCAAAGGAGCTAGACCACCAATTTCCTCTTTTCTCTCTTGGTTCAGCTCTGGGTCTAGTCTAGCTCCCGTTCCTGACATCTGTCCCGTACCAGTCCCAAGACATGTTGGTCACAGAGGGCACATTATCTTCAATGAGTTTGAAAATCTGTCAACCTCTGGAAGTTTCTTTTCCAGTCCTCTTTATCTTTCATCTTGACTTTTTTTTTTCTCTTGGGGCTAGGATCCTGCCTTAGGTAGTAAAGGGTCTCTGAGCTCGCCGAGTGTCACCTGTGTTCATTGTGGATTGGGTCTCTGTGGTGGGCCAGTCTGCCTTGCTGTGGAGGAGGCAGGGGATGTCTGTAAGAGCACTCTCCTCTGGGTCCATCATGTGGCCCAGTGGGACCAGCTCATTCCTGTTTTAAGTGTGGCTCCTAAAGAGCATGTGGTAAACACTGGATCCCGGAGGTGTTTTAAATCTTCTGTTCAGGATCCTCACCTTTGTGCATTTCCCCATGTGGATTTTCCATCAGTTCTTCCTGCTCTTTCACTTTCCTGGAAGTCCTAGCTCAGACCATCTGAAGCAAAGCAAAATACAATGTTTTCACAAAATGGTGAAATCAGTCTCCTTCACAGTACTTAACTTCACCACAGAACAAAGCCAATATTATTGAAAGGCACCAAATTATCCAAGTCCCAACAAGAAAAATTTCCTATGCTGATGTGTGTTTATGATCGACAGGCACACAACTCATTACAAACAGAATTGGTGGGAAATGACAGAGGGTGGAATCAGTAGGGGACTTGAAAGCATCTCTGATAAATAGACTGCTGTGGTCAAGCATGTAGGGAGAGCATGAGCACAGGAGGTAGGACAATCTCATCAGGACCTAAGGGGAATGTTGGAGATGCAGAATAGAGTGAGGGAGCCCACAGATCAGAGCAGACCCACAGTCCCCTTAACATCAGTAATGTTGCAGGACCAGCCCAGGAAGGTGTCAGGAGCAGCATGTAGCAGATTTGTGTGCTGGGGCCTCACTGCTGAGAGCCTGTCTCCAGCTCTGAGAAGTGCAGCTGGGTCAAGAAGGCTACCACCTGCTCTGCCAATGAGGGTAGTAATAGCATCGTCCACCAGGCATGTCTCAAGGATCGAAAACATCCATATTTGTAAAATACAGAACTGTGCACAGCACATATTTCTTAGATGTAAAAATGTGTAATAAGATAATCCAGCTGTCTTTCCATAAAGCCACAGGAAGCTGCCTCCCTGGACTTCCTTCCATTTTTTAGTTTTCCCTGTAATGCAGCCCTGCTGCTGCCTGGAGATGCATTTAGGGCCCTTAGAGCCCACACTGATTTTCTGGAATTTAGGGAGTCAGGAGTTCCCTAGTGTAGGAATGTGTTTGTCCTCTGTCTTTTTGTGTTGGCTGTCTCTGTTGCAGGTGGAGACCCAGCTGCTAGTAAAGGGCTTGGATGTGATTGAGTTCGACCCATCTCACATGCAGGCAGAATGGTCAGCCCGCAGTAGGATGATTCCCTTCAGAACCTGTGTCTGCCCCAGGGGTGAGTCCTGGGCATCAAGACCTCAGTTCCAGGAAGAAGGTTTGCAGGAGGTGGGGGGGGGGGGTGTCTCAGCACTCCCACGTGCCCTGATCTGGACCCATCCCTGAGTCTTGGTATCTTGTACTGCAAAGGAGGATTTTTATCTCACCCACCTGAGTCAGGCCAATTCATGAGTCCAATGTGGTTAATTTAAGGACTCAGGACTTGAGTGACATCTCCTAAATCACTCGCCCAATCCAATACTAGTTTATGAGGTCCTATAACAGAGAGGGTGTGTCTGACCACAATGAAGGCAGTGATCGCAGAGCAATATTGAGCGTTATGTGCTAACTGCAAAAGTTCTTGAGGCAAAATCGTGCTCGATGTATTCAGGAAGACATTGCCTTGGAAACTTTGCTCCTTCTGTGTTAGCTGTTCATCACCAACAAATGCCAGTCATTGAGCTGGCTCCTCTGACTCAGGTGTCAGGCACCTGTGCATAGAGGCTTTCTCAGAGGAGGACACCCTCCTAGGCACTGCCCCCTCATTCTGTCCCGGACCACAGCCAACTCTTAGTAAATCCCAGTGCAGATCCTTGGCCAAGTACATCTCTCCCACTGGTCTCCAAGCTCAGTCAGATCATGGATCATGTCTGTAAGTGAAATCAGATGTAGAATGGTTTCTCAGCCCTGATGCTACAGTGGACTTCTTTCTTAAAAGCCCATCCCAGTGTTTCAGACTTAATTATTTTGGGCCTGAGGCCCAGGGATACGTGTTTGTAAAAAGTGTCTGAGTGATCCAACACAGTCTGGGTAGAGATCTCCTTTAGAGGAACATACCTTCTCATGAGCTACACCTGACGCAGGGGCCTCCTTGGTCTTTCCCACCCCACTGTGCTGCAGGAAGGATCAGGGAATTTAGTAACTGAGTCCCACCCAGGCAGTAGACTAGAACTGCCTGGAGAGGCTTTCACAGTGGTGATGGGGTCCCTTTGCAAGTGATTCTGATGTGATGATCCAGGAAGGATCCATAGTGTCAGTGCTAAATGTCTCGGGTGGTTTAAAAAAAATTTTTTTTAACGTTTACTTATTTTTGAGACAGAGAGAGACAGAGCATGAACGGGGGAGGGGCAGAGAGAGAGGGAGACACAGAATCGGAAGCAGGCTCCAGGCTCTGAGCCATCAGCCCAGAGCCCGACACCGGGCTCAAACTCACGGACGGTGAGATCGTGACCTGAGCTGAAGTTGGACGCTTAACCGACTGAGCCACCCAGGCTCCCCAAGTCTCAGGTGGTTTTAGTCCACAATCGGGATGGAAAAGCTCAGCTTTAAAAGGATTCAAATGGTCAGGTTTTTCTGTTTTTGTTTTTCTTGAGAAATTGAAGAGTTTTATGAGAATCCCTGTGACTTGGGGCAGAGGACTAGGGCCTGACCTAGGAACTCTTGAGACTGAGATGCCCCACCAGGGGTGGGGAGAGGGGCTCAGACAGGTGGCTGCTCTCAAGTCCCAGCAGATCTTCCTGCACCCATGCCAGTCACTTATCTGTGAATAAACTGCCTACCTCATCAGTTCCTAACAGAGTCCCTCTGTCTGCCTTAGACACACTAGACAGAGGCTCCTGTCCCCAAGAATGTTCATTTTTTTTTAAATGTTGCCATTCATAGGCACCCTCTAGCAACTCTGTTCTCTCAAAGCTTATAATCCTCATGGAGTATTTGTCAAAGGACTACAAATCTTTTCTTTTCCCAAAGGATTGCAATTCTAATTATTTTCTAATTTTTTTTGGTAATAGAAATGTGATTGTGTATAATAAAGTTTTTCAAAAGAAAGACTAAGTCAAGATTTTCTATAAAAACACTCATTTTGATAGGTTTCTCCCAGAAAATGTACAGAAATAGGTGTAAGAGACAGTGAATTTGCAATATAAGAGATACAAATACTTATAAAGATATTATCCCAAAGCTTCTGCTGCTTCTAGAAATTTCAGTTCCAATTTGAAATGGTTTTGAGGATCAATGTTAAAGGAAGATGCTGCTTCTGCTAGAAAATGCTGAAGGCAGGATTGAAGCCTCTCCTCTCTGAATGTACAAGTTTTCACATGTTGGTCACTGGGCCTCTGAGCACTAATAATAGAGTGGGGAGGGAGGGATGGCATATCTCCAGGCACCTGGAATCTGAGCTCCCTCTCTGTCCCTTGGCCCCTATACTTTTTTCTCAGTATAATTCTGGGTCCCACCCAAGCCACTGACACCAGGATGAAAAGTGATGAGGGCCACTTACAATTTCACATGATATTTTCATGACCTCGGGTTGTGGAAGGGAAGGAATCATGTGCATAGGAAACTGATTTTTCAACTGTCTCAAGTGCAGACAGCATCACATTTAAATGGTCTTTAAGTTCAAGACCTGATTAAGAGTCAGAAGAGGTCCACATCTGCTGGGGCATGAGGTCTGCCAGCACAAGTATGGGAAATGAATGCAGAGATGACCAGGCAGGACCCAAAGTTCATGAAACCCATCTTAGTACTTGGATGTCTTCAATATATTTCACTTGTCAGGGGACTCTGAGCTTGACATTGGAATGTGGATGGGCTTGGAGCTGGTCCTGGGAAGTAGGAGAAGGTCATGTGCACAGGAAATTGCTGAGTGGAACAGACCCTTTCAGGGCTGGCTTAAATGGCCCAAACCCTCTTCCTGGATCACTGCCTCTGAACTTGCCTTCCACAGGGGCCATGACCTCCTTAGCACCATTGCTTTGGGCCCCAGTTATAGAAGGACAAACTCTGTGATAAGTCCTTTCCAGTCTCATGAAGACAGGACCATGGGCAGAAGCTGGTCTTCTAATTCTGCACTCTGCTCAGGGCACAGTGTGATGGCTGGGCCAGCCCATGTTGGTCACTTAAGAGCCATAAAGTTCAATATAGAAGAAACCTACCTGAGACCTAGGGTCTACTGCAGGGCTTCTCCATAACTATGGGCCAGGGTTCATTTGTTGGCCTTCTGTATAGTCCCGTGTAAGTCCTGCAAAACCATCAGCATCTGGGGACACCGTCGCCAGCTCTTCTCTATGGCCCTGGGCTTGGGCACAAAGGAATCTTTGTCAGGATGGGATTCTTCTCCTTTGTCTCAAGATGAAACTCATTTCCAAAGATTCCCTATTCTTGTAAGAAACTCTAGGTTTCCTGGTCTCTCCAAGAACTGGTCTAGAAGGGACAGAGAAATGTGGATGCACCTTGGCATGACTGTATATCTGAGTGGTTTTCAGAGATTCTTCTTCTACACTGACAAGGCCCACACATGCCTTTGTCTGCTGGTGGGAGATGATAAATCTTTAAATGGGAATGTCAGGAACTGGCATCACTAGGAGAAGCAATGTCCAATACCTCTACTCACGGGTATGTCAGGAAGCATCTCTGCCTGGATATTGCTTAATAATGAATAGGAGTCTGAAAGCCTTCAGTTAAAAGGATTGTAATTACTGATCTAGAAGGGATCTTCCTTTGTTTCAGGGAGTGTCAACTGTCCTCATGAAAGGCCTTGTTCTCCTTCAGGTTGCCAGGATTTTGTGGACGAAGTCAGAGCTCCAGGTATGTGGAGTCACAGGCCTGTCATCCTCACAGCTGCCCTGTGGGCTGGAAGGGGAACTTAGGGCTGATGAAGGTGTTGAGGCTAGGACTGGAAATACAGAGAGAAAAAAAAAGTGTCTGTTCAATTGTTGTGACCAGAAAGAAAACCTTGTTTCTTTTTCTTCCATTCTGTGTTAGAATTTTTTTAAGCTTATTTGAGAGAGAAAGGGGGGAGAGAGGGGGAAAAGAGGAGAATCCCAAGCAGGCTCTGTGCTGTCAGCATGGAGCCCAACATGGGGCTTGATCTCCTAACTCTGGGATCATGAGCCAAAATCCAGAGTTGGATGCTTAACTGACTGAGCCACCCAGGGGCCCCTATGTTATAATTTTAGATTTCTGTGAAGAGTCACCTAATGTAAAAAATAGATTGTTTAACATGAAATAGCAGATTCACAGGCAACCCATTATAAATTAAAATATAATATTGAAAATAATGACTTTATTAACACTAAGAACTGAGAAATGTGTCATTTTAAAGTAATGAAGAACCTCAGTCCCAAGTTAGGAATCAATAATTTACCTCAAAATTCTTACAGAGCTTCCCCTTCTGCCTATGATGCAATAACAAGATCCAGATTCCCTCCAGCATCAAACACATAAAAAGCCAGATGAATGACATTATCTGCATGTCTCAGACACTGGGCAAAAAGATGAAGGGCAGTATCTGGAGGCAGGAAGCAGGTTGGGGTGCCCAGCTAAGAGCTTGCTAAGCTTCCAGGATGCAGTGAGGAGGGGATCCAGGCAAAGAGTGGGGGGAGGTCTCCCTGAAGTAAGGAAATAGGGATGAGAATATGAGGAGGGGAAGGCAGCCGGGAATCCAAGAACAGACTTACAGAGGGGAGGAAGGAGTGGCTGAATTGGGGGGGGGGGAGGTTGAAGAGCAGCCAGGAAGAGGGGTCATTGAATTATCTTCAGGTATAATGGTGAGTGCAAATTGAAAAATAAATTCATTTTCTGGTGCCAAACAGGAAAGATACTACCCCTCCTTTTTCTTTCAGAGCATTTTTTAAAGAACACCTGTATCTGCAAATTCTTTCTCTGTCCTTTGGTATATATTTTTAAAAGCAAAATAACCTTCTTGCCAGCTTTTCATAGATCTAGAATGCCTTTCTCTAGTACCTGGGAGCCATCTCTATAAAACTGCATTTCACACAGAGTGTCCTTCTAACTTCAAATATGCCATTGAGAAACTTCAGAAATTATTCACACAGAGTCTTCTTAATTGTAATCAAGGAAGGTGGAACCCCCTATGCCACCATCATCCTGGGAGGGTAGAGCCTTAACTCCAGCAGGTGCCTGGCTCTAACACACAAGCATAACTTTTAAAATATTAAAAATTATTTTTCCAGGAGAAGATGACAGCAGAGTAGGAGGACCCTAGGCTTGTCTCATTCCACAAACACAACTAGATCAAATCATCCTAAATACCCAAGAAATTGACCTGAAGACTGACAGAACAAATTCTACAATTAAAGGGGGGAGAGGAGACCATATAGAAGAAGGCAAAGACTTAGACAAAGTGCCAAGATGGAGGAATCCATCCCAAATGAAAGAACAAGATAAGGACACGGCCAGAGATCTAGGTGAAACAGATATAAGTAACGTGGTTCATGGATAATTTAAAGCAACAATCATAAGGATACTCACTGGGCTTGAGAAAAGAATGGAAGACATCAGTGAGACCCTTACCACAGAGATGAGTTAAAAAAAAAAAATCAGAAATGAAGAATGCAGTGAATGAGACTGGAGATGCAATGAACAGCAGTCTGGAAGAATGAATAGGTGATATAGAAGAAAAAATAATGAAAAATGAAGCTGAACAAGAGAGAATTATGCAACATGAGAATAGACTTAGGAAATTCAGTGACTCCATCAAACAAATATAATAACATTCATATTCTAGGAGTCCCAGAAGAAGAGTGAGAAAAGGGGCCAGAAAATGTACTTGAAGAAATAATAGCTAAAAACTTTTCTAATTTGGGGAAGGAAACAGATATCCAGATCCAGAAGGCACAGAGAACTCCCATCAAAATCAACAAAAGCAACCCACATTAAGGCATATTTGTAAAACAAAGTGATTAAAAAATCTTAAAAGCAGCAAGACAAAAGAAGTTCTTAACAAGAGAAAACCCCATAAGGCTAACTGCAGATTTCTCAACAGAAACTTGGCAGGGAATGGCATGATATATTCAAAGTGCTGAATAGGAAAATACAGTAGCCAAGAATACTCTACCTAGAAAGGCCTACTCATTCAGAATAGAGAAATAGTGTGTCCCAAATAAAAACTAAAGGAGTTTGTGACCACTAAACTAGCCCTAAAAGAAATATTAATGATGACTACATGAGTGGGGGGAAAAAGAGACCAAAAGTGACCAAGACAAAGGATCAGAGAAAATCTGTAGAGACCACAACAAAACAAGTAATAAAATGGCAATAAATAAATATCAATTATTTTGAATGTAAATGGACTAAGGGCTCCAATAAAAAAAAAGGGTGTCAATGGGTAAGAAAAAAAGACCCATCTATATATTGCCTACAAGAGACTCATGTTAGACATAAAGACACCTGCAGATTGAGGAAGTTGAGAAACAATTATCATGCAAACGAATGTCAAAAGTAATACTTAACATCAGACAAACTAGACTTCTTTGTTATTGTTTTTATTCTGCTTTGGTATCAGCGTTAATACTGGCCTCATAGAATGATTATGAATGTTTCCTCTATTCCAAATTTGTAAGATTTTGATAAATATTGTCATTAGTTTTTTTTGTTTTTTGATGTTTGGTGGAATTCAATGAAACCATGTAGTCTTAGATTTTTTCGTCCTGGGAGATGTTTGATTCCTAATTCAACTTTCATTCTTGCTACTGATCTAAGATGATTTCCTATTTTTTGGATTCAAGATTCATGATTCAATCTTGGTAACTTGTGCATTTTTAAGGAATTATCTGCTTTTTTTCTGAAGTTATCTTGGTGTGATAACAGATTACTATAAACAGTATTATACTATGTATTTCTGTGGTATCTGTTGTATTGTTTTCCATTTCTCATTGTTTTTTGCAATGTAAAGAATTGACAACTTAAAAAAAACTGGCCATTACTTTCAATATTTTATTTATAAAAAAAATTATTTCCCCTTTGGTAAAGGTAATTAAACATAAGTGGTAACTCAAGTCACCAGGTGAATTTAAGGTGAATTATGTATAGGGCACCTGGGTGGCCCAATTGGTTGAGATTCTCTTTCTCTCTCTCTCTTGCCCTCCCTAACCCTCCCCAACACTCCCCTGCTCGCACTGTCTCAAAAATAATAACCATTAAGAAATTAAAAAAACCTGTGACAAATGGTGCTGTCAAGTCTTCTTGCTTGAGAACCAGCTGTGCTTTATCTTGAGAAAATGTGATGCACTGGGTTGTCATTCTCTGGCTGAATAAAAGGGTGGGATTCCTTCTGTCTTTGCCATCTTGTTAGTGGATTGTCTGTGATGATTGTCTGGTTTAAATGTATTTAATAATTTCAGGTTTTCTCCCACCTTTGGTGGATAGATTGGTGTGGCAAGAGGTCTTGTTCTTAACTATTTCTTCTCATAGGAAGTGGATATCCTTGTGCTAGAGGGAGCCCAATACCTCAGCGGCAGGAAACTTTCCCCTCCTTATGCAGCAGCCAAGGACCAGCACCCAGGAAAGGAGGCCACCACCTGCAGTGGAGTCCCTGCTGGAGCAGATCCCCTGAAATGCAGCCTGGAGGGGCCCTGTCTTCTCCTCTTCCTGGCTGTTCACCTCTTGTTGCTCCACAGCAGACCTCTGGGGCCATTGGTGTGGTCCCCTTAATTCTTGTGATAACAAGATGCCGCTGCTCCTGTTGCTTATAACAACACCATGAACATTCATGGGTATTATTGGAAGGGTATGGAGAAACAGAAAATGAAGGAAGATGTGAAGGGTGTGTGTGTGTGTGTGTATGAAAAGTCACATGCATATTTTATAATGTATACCAAACATGAAGTTCATTTTGACAGAACTTAAAGACTCTTTTAAGATTCTTTATGGAACTGAACTACTGACAGAATGCCCTGATGTTAGTAACATTTGCTAAGTTCTTATGAAAATAGGCCAGGTTGACATAGTGCATGTTGGCTTCTTCCTTGTATTTTTACTTGTACCTTTAACCTTCTCCAAACTCCTCACCAAAGACAGAGACCTGTAATTATGGTCATGTCTTAACTGTGCCATTGAATGGAGAATGTATCAACTCAACTTATTTCTTACCCGTGCTGGAGGCTCTGAACAGCTGTCACTTGTCGGAAGTTGTAGAGCTTAAGTAGTGCCCTCATCTGGCCAGATAAGGGCAATGGGTTCCCTCCCATGACAGCTGCTGACTTGGCCTGTCTTGGGCAGCTGTAACTGGGGACAGTTGGATCTCCTCCAGGAAGCCACCTTAGGGAGTTCTCCAAGGTCCCACTATCCCTGTGATAGGCATGGTAGACAAGGAATCTCAAATGTTGGGCAAAATATCATGGCCTCTAATGATGTCTTCGACAGCAAATTCTAGAATCAGAGCCCTGCAGGGACTGTTTGTAAAGCCACCTGCTGGGAAAGGAGAAAGTCATCCATCAATCCACTCTGGGATTTCATGGTACTGTTGCTTTGGTTTGTTTTAGGATTTTTTTTTTTGAGAAATTTTAGGTTTACAGCAAAATTGAGTGGAAGGTATAGAGTTCTCATATGCCCTCATGCATGCATATCCTTCCCTACTACCAACATATTGTACTGAATCTGTAGATCAAGTTGGGAAGAATTCTTGACACTATGGAGTCTTCCTATCCATGAATAAAGATTGTGTATTTAGTTCATGGATTTCTTTCAATTTTCTTTAGTTCATGTGTTGTACCCCTATTTGGCCAGATAAGAGCAATGGGTTCCCTCCCATGACAGCTGATTTGGCTTGCCTTTGGCAGCTGTAACTGGGGCAGCTGGATGCCCTCCAGGAAGCCACCTTAGGGAGCTATCCAAGGTCCCACTATCACTTTATTCTGTGGTAGGCATTGTAACCTTTATTCAGTGATATACTATCATCTTCTATAACCTTTAGTAATTTTTTTTAAAAATGGGCCTACTATGCAATCCTTCAATCTGGGTTTTATTAATAAGTTACATCCACACATATACTCTTCCCATTACCTGTACCTCTGCTCCCACCCTCAATCCCTGTAAAAGTAACCATTATCAGTTTTGCATTGATTTTTTTTCCTGCCATTTGTGGTTTTAAAGTATATGAATGTATTAATAAAATATTCTTTCACCTGTATTAAAAGGACATACTTATCATGTTGTATGAATAAGGATTTATTCATTTAAAAGGTTTTTGATATATTGCCATATATTTCAGGTGTGAAACATGATTTGATATTTGTGTATCTCATGAAATCACAATTCTGGTTAATATTCATCACCACACATAGTTACAAATATATTTTCCTTGTGATGATAACTTTAAAGTCTACCTTCTTAGCAGTATAATACAATGCAGTAATACAATGGAGTAACACGATGCAATATTATAGTCACTATACTGAATATTACATCCCTCAGGACTTATTTTATAACTAGAAGCTTGTATGTTTTAACCCCATTCATTTCACCCACACCAAAATCCTTGCCTTTGAACAGATTGGCAATCACTAATCTATCAGTATTGTTTTTTTCTTTTAAGATTCCATATATAAGTGAGATCATACAGTATTTATCATTTTGGACATCCACATACAAAAGAATAAAACTGGACCACCTTCTTACACCATACACAAAAGTTAACTCAATGTATTAAAGACTTGGAGGGGGGCCTAGGTGGTTCAATTGGTTGAGCATCCAACTCTTAATTTCAGGTCAGGTCATGATCTCAGAGTTTATCGGATTGAGCCCCACATCGGACTCCGCGCTCACAGCGTAGAGCCTGCTTGAGATTCTCTTCCCCCACCCCCTCTCTCTCCAAATGAGGAAATGAAAAAAAAAACGTGGAATGTAATACCTGAAACCCTAAAACTAGAAGAAAACAGGCAGTAAATTCCTTAACATTGTTCTTAGTGGTGATTTTTCCCCCCTTTGGATCTGACACCAAAAGCAAAGGCAATAAAAGCAAAAACAAACAAGTGGAGCTACATAAAACTAAAAAGCTTCTGCATAGCAAAGGAAACCATCAGCAAAATGAAAACACAACTTATGGAATAGGAGAAAATGTTAGCAAATCATTGACTGTTCATACTCTCCATGGGAGCTTCCTGGGTGAAATCTGAAATGGGTCCCTATGTGCAGAGGGTAGGGAGAGACTGAAGAAAGGCAGGAAACTCCAGCTTGACAAGTGGCAGGTTTCATAAGCAAGGGGACTTGCATATGAAGTTTGTCTTGGGTGACCAGAAGATGAGTAGATTTCCACGTCTGCCCATTAAATCTTAATAGTTTATATATAAGTCTTCACTGAGTTCAGTCACTGAGACCATCTCAAGGCTATGTCCTTGGGGTGGATTCTGGGAGCAGGGAAGGTAAGTGGGCTGCACATTCCAAGGACACGAGGTGCTGTGAGGAGCCTCCAATTTTCAGGTCTAGCTCATGGGTCTAATCATTTCAATGACCTCCTCTAACAATCCAACACTTGTGACCAACTCTTATAATCTCACACTTCTCTTGTGCAGTGTGCCGAGTGATCAGCAATGTGTCCTGTTCCCAATATAAGGATGCCTGGGTGTTTGTCTGTAATCTGACATTTGTAATCTGAGGTAACCTATGAAACCCATTCCAAATCTGGCATCGCCACCATGGCTCTGATGGTAATATTTATAGGGCCATTATGGTCAGCAGTATAATGGGCTGCCTGTGTAGTTTGACAGAAAGGATACCAGTGCCCAGTCTTATTGATGGTGTGTACCACAGACCAAGTTTCTGGATCAGTATAGGTAATATCAGATGAACTAAGAGTACTAGTCCCAGCTCATTTGTTCTCAATGTACTGTTTTTGACCCTTCCAATTCCCTACCTAGAGTGGTGGGTGATACCCATCTTGGTAAGCTACCCACATAATCAACATCCGGGCTGATTTCTTTGTCAGGAATATGAGTGAGCCCACTGTAGAAAGGAATTTGTCAGGTGCCTATCCTGTAACTGGATGCCATAGGAGCAACGGAAGTATAAGGCTGAAGACTGGTACCATTGACTCTTGAACAACAGAGGTTTGAACTGCAAGGTCCGTTGATACACAGCCTTGTTTCAACAAATGCGTTGGAAAACTTTTGGAGATTCGTTACAATTTAAAAAAAAAACTTGCAGATGAACCATGTAGCCAAGAAGCATTGAAAAAATTAAGTTAGGTATATCGCAAATGAGTAAGATATTTGTGGACGGCAGCCCATTTTATCACTTACTACTGTAAAATATATAAAATCTAAGAAGTTAAAAATCTATAAAAACTTATGTACACAAACACTACCAGACAGCATGTGGTGCCATTTGCAATTGAGAGAAATATAAAGATGCAGTATTAAGTTGTAACTGCATAAACTTAACTTTAGTATACTGTACTGCTGTAATAATTTTATAGCCACTTCCTGTTGCTATCGCAGTGAGCTCAAGTGTGGTGAATATCTGCTTAAAATGCCATGTGACACTAATCCATGTCGGCAATTTAACTCTGCAATAAATTGTGTATTGCATTTAAAAGTGATCTCTTGTGTTTCTTGCATATTTTTCATTGGGTTTAGTGCACTACCATAAACCTCAAATAACACCATGGGACCCATATCAAGTGCTACTAGTGATGCTGGAAGAAGCAGAGAAAAGTCACGACATTATAAGATCAAGGTGAAATGCTTATATGCACCACAGATTGAGGTTTACACCTGCAGTTGCCCACTATTTTAAGGTAAGTTAATCCAGTGTAAGGACCTCTGTAATAAAAGGAAGTTCGTGAAGCCACCACTGCAGCTGCACCAGCAAACACAAAATCCTTGGACTTTTTGGTAAAATATCTCTTGTCTCATACTGAGGGTGCAGTACTTATGTTGGTGCAGAATTGCTACAAGAAAGGCATACTTATAGATTCTAATATTATCCCAGAAAAAGCAAAGTTATTGTATGACAACTTAAAGCAAAAAGCAGGTAAAAAGATATAAAGGTAAAAAGATAGGATATAAAGCTGTAGAATTTAATGCCAACAAAGGATGGTTTGACAATTTTAGAAGTTTGGCTTTAAAATGTCAAGAAAACAGAAGTAGCCACTTCTGCCAACCAAGGGGCAGCACACAAGTTTCCAGATGCCATTAAGAAAACCATTGAGTAGGGGCATCTGGCTGGCTCAGTTGGTGTAGCCTAAGATTCTTGATCTCAGGGTTGTAAGTTCGAGCCCCAAGTTGGGTGTAGAGATTACTTAATAAAATCTTTTAAGGGAGATGGCGGCGTAGGAGGACGCTGGGCTCACCCTGTGTCCTGCTGATCACTTAGATTCCACCTACACCAGCCTAAATAACCCAGAAAACCACCAGAAGACTAGCAGAACGGAGTCTCCAGAGCCAAGCACAGATGAGAGGCCCACGGAAGAGGGTAGGAAGGGCAAAGAGGCGGTGCGCGCTCCATGGACTGGCGGGAGGGAGCTGGGGCGGAGGGGCAGCCTGCCGGCCAAGCAGAGCCCCCAAGTCTGGCTGGCAAAAGCAGAGGGGCCGGACAGAGTGTGTTCCAACAGCAAGCGCGACTTAGCATCTGGGAGGTCATAAGTTAACAGCTCTGCTCGGAAAGCGGGAAGGCTGGAGGACAAAGGGAGGGAGATTTGCTGAGCCTCCAGATGACAGAGCTCAGTTTGGTGGGGAACAAAGGCCCTAGCCAGCGCCATCTCCCTCGCCCATCCCCCAGCCAAAATCCCAAAGGGAACCAGTTCCCGCCAGGGAACTTGCTCGCTCCGCGCAAACACCCAACGCTGTGCTTCTGCGGAGCCAAACCTCCGGCAGCGGATCTGACTCCCTCCCGCTGCCACAGGGCCCCTCATGAAGTGGATCACCTAAGGAGAAGCGAGCTAAGCCTGCCCCTCCTGCCCGCCCCCGTGCACCTTGCCTACCCACCCCAGCTAATACACCAGATCGCCAGCACCACAAGTCTGGCAGTGTGCAAGTACCCCAGATGGGCCATGCCACCCCACAGTGAATCCCGCCCCTAGGAGAGGGGAAGAGAAGGCACACACCAGTCTGACTGTGGCCCCAGAGGTGGGCTGGGGGCAGACATCAGGTCTGACTGCGGCTCTGCCCACCAACTCCAGTTATACACCACAGCACAGGGGAAGTGCCCTGCAGGTACGCACCACTCCAGGGACTATCCGAAATGACCAAACGGAAGAATTCCCCTCAAAAGAACCTCCAGGAAATAACAACAGCTAATGAACTGATCAAAAAGGATTTAAATAATATAACAGAAAGTGAATTTAGTATAATAGTCATAAAATTAACCGCTGGGCTTGAAAACAGTATAGAGGACAGCAGAGAATCTCTTGCTACAGAGATCAAGGGACTAAAGAACAGTCAGGAGGAGCTGAAAAACGCTTCAAACGAAATGCAAAACAAAATGGAAATGACGACGGCTCGGATTGAAGAGGCAGAGGAGAGAATAGGTGAACTAGAAGATAAAGTTATGGAAAAAGAGGAAGCTGAGAAAAAGAGATAAAAAAATCCAGGAGTATGAGGAGAAAATTAGAGAACTAAGTGATACACTAAAAAGAAATAATATACGCATAATTGCTATCCCAGAGGAGGAAGAGAGAGGGAAAGGTGCTGAAGGTGTACTTGAAGAAATAATAGCTGAGAACTTCCCTGAACTGGGGAAGGAAAAAGGCATTGAAATCCAAGAGGCACAGAGAACTCCCTTCAGACATAACTTGAATCGATCTTCTGCACGACATATCATAGTGAAACTGGCAAAATAAAGAGAAAATTCTGAAAGCAAGGGATAAACGTGCCCTAACATATAAAGGGAGACCTATAAGACTCGTGACTAATCTCTCTTTTGAAACTTGGCAGACCAGAAAGGATTGGCACGAGATCTTCAGTGTGCTAAACAGAAAAAATATGCAGCCGAGAATCCTTTATCCAGCAAGTCTGTCATTTAGAATAGAAGGAGAGATAAAGGTCTTCCCAAACAAACAAAAACTGAAGGAATTTGTCACCACTAAACCAGCCCTACAAGAGATCCTAAGGGGGATCCTGTGAGACAAAGTACCAGAGACATCACTACAAGCATAAATCATACAGACATCACAATGACTCTAAACCCGTATCTTTCTATAATAACACTGAATGTAAATGGATTAAATGCGCCAACCAAAAGACATAGGGTATCAGAATGGATAAAAAAACAAGACCCATCTATTTGCTGTCTACACGAGACTCATTTTAGACCTGAGGATACCTTTAGATTGAGAGTGAGGGGATGGAGAACTATTTATCATGCTACTGGAAGCCAAAAGAAAGCTGGAGTAGCCATACTTATATCAGACAAACTAGACTTTAAATTAAAGGCTGTAACAAGCGATGAAGAAGGGCATTATATAATAATCACAGGGTCTATCCATCAGGAAGAGCTAACAATTATAAATGTCTATGCACCGAATACCGGAGCCCCCAAATATATAAAACAATTACTCATAAACATAAGCAGCCTTATTGATAAGAATGTGGTAATTGCAAGGGACTTTAACACTCCACTTACAGAAATGGATAGATCATCTAGACACATGGTCAATAAAGAAACAAGGGCCCTGAATGATACATTGGATCAGATGGACTTGACAGATATATTTAGAACTCTGCATCCCAAAGCAACAGAATATACTTTCTTCTCGAGTGCACATGGAACATTCTCCAAGATAGCTCATATACTGGGTCACAAAACAGCCCTTCATAAGTATACAAGAATTGAAATTATAGCATGCATACTTTCAGACCACAATGCTATGAAGCTTGAAATCAACCACAGGAAAAAGTCTGGAAAACCTCCAAAAGCATGGAGGTTAAAGAACACCCTACTAACGAATGAGTGGGTCAACCAGGCAATTAGAGAAGAAATTAAAAAATATATGGAAACAAATGAAAATGAAAATACAACAATCCAAACGCTTTGGGATGCAGCGAAGGCAGTCCTGAGAGGAAAATACATCGCAATCCAGGCCTATCTCAAGAAACAAGAAAAATCCCAAATACAAAATCTAACAGCACACCTAAAGGAAATAGAAGCAGAACAGCAAAGGCAGCCTAAACCCAGCAGAAGAAGAGAAATAATAAGGATCAGAGCAGAAATAAACAATATAGAATCTAAAAAAACTGTAGAGCAGATCAACGAAACCAAGAGTTGTTTTGAAAAAATAAAATTGACAAACGTCTAGCCAGGCTTCTCAAAAAGAAAAGGGAGATGACCCAAATAAAATCATGAATGAAAATGGAATTATTACAACCAATCCCTCAGAGATACAAACAATTATCAGGGAATACTATGAAAAATTATATGCCAACAAATTGGACAACCTGGAAGAAATGGACAAATTCCTAAACACCCACACTCTTCCAAAACTCAATCAGGAGGAAATAGAAAGCTTGAACAGACCCTTAACTAGCGAAGAAATTGAATCGGTTATCAAAAATCTCCCAACAAATAAGAGTCCAGGACCAGATGGCTTCCCAGGGGAGTTCTACCAGACGTTTAAAGCAGAGATAATACCTATCCTTCTCAAGCTATTCCAAGAAATAGAAAGGGAAGGAAAACTTCCAGACTCATTCTATGAAGCCAGTATTACTTTGATTCCTAAACCAGACAGAGACCCAGTAAAAAAAGAGAACTACACACCAATATCCCTGATGAATATGGATGCAAAAATTCTCAATAAGATACTAGCAAATCGAATTCAACAGCATATAAAAAGAATTGTTCACCATGATCAAGTGGGATTCATTCCTGGGATGCAGGGCTGGTTCAACATTCGCAAATCAATCAAAGTGATACATCACATTAATAAAAGAAAAGAGAAGAACCATATGATCCTGTCAATCGATGCAGAAAAGGCCTTTGACAAAATCCAGCACCCTTTCTTAATAAAAACCCTTGAGAAAGTCGGGATAGAAGGAATATACTTAAACATCATAAAAGCCATTTATGAAAAGCCCACAGCTAACATCATCCTCAATGGGGAAAAACTGAGAGCTTTTCCCCTGAGATCAGGAACACGACAGGGATGCCCACTCTCACCGCTGTTGTTTAACATAGTGTTGGAAGTTCTAGCATCAGCAATCAGACAACAAAAGGAAATCAAAGGCATCAAAATTGGCAAAGATGAAGTCAAGCTTTCGCTTTTTGCAGATGACATGATATTATACATGGAAAATCCGATAGGCTCCACCAAAAGTCTGCTAGAACTGATACATGAATTCAGCAAAGTTGCAGGATACAAAATCAATGTACAGAAATCAGTTGCATTCTTATACACTAACAATGAAGCAACAGAAAGACAAATAAAGAAACTGATCCCATTCACAATTGCACCAAGAAGCATAAAATACCTAGGAATAAATCTAACCAAAGATGTAAAAGATCTGTATGCTGAAAACTATAGAAAGCTTATGAAGGTAATTGAAGAAGATATAAAGAAATGGAAAGACATTCCCTGCTCATGGATTGGAAGAATAAATATTGTCAAAATGGCAATACTACCCAAAGCTACCTACACATTCAATGCAATCCCAATCAAAATTGCACCAGCATTCTTCTCGAAACAAGCAATTCTAAAATTCATATGGAACCACAAAAGGCCCTGAATAGCCAAAGTAATTTTGAAGAAGAAGACCAAACCAGGAGGCATCACAATCCCAGACTTTAGCCTCTACTACAAAGCTGTAATCATCAAGACAGCATGGTATTGGCACAAAAACAGACACATAGACCAATGGAATAGAATAGAAACCCCAGAACTAGACCCACAAACGTATGGCCAACTAATCTTTGACAAAGCAGGAAAGAACATCCAATGGAAAAAAGACAGTCTCTTTAACAAATGGTGCTGGGAGAACTGGACAGCAACATGCAGAAGGTTGAAACTAGATCACTTTCTCACACCATTCACAAAAATAAACTCAAAATGGACAAAGGACCTGAATGTGAGACAGGAAACCATCAAAACCTTAGAGGAGAAAGCAGGAAAAGACCTCTCTGACCTCAGCCGTAGCAATCTCTTACTCGACACATCCCCAAAGGCAAGGGAATTAAAAGCAAAAATGAATTACTGGGACCTTCTGAAGATAAAAATCTTCTGCACAGCAAAGGAAACAACCAACAAAACTAAAAGGCAACCAACGGAATGGGAAAAGATATTTGCAAATGACATATCGGACAAAGGGCTAGTATCCAAAATCTATAAAGGGCTCACCAAACTCCACACCCAAAAAACAAATAACCCAGTGAAGAAATGGGCAGAAAACATGAATAGAAACTTCTCTAAAGAAGACATCCGGATGGCCAACAGGCACATGAAAAGATGCTCAACGTCGCTCCTTATTGTCAAAATGGCAATACTACCCAAAGCTATCTACACATTCAATGCAATCCCAATCAAAATTGGGAAATACAAATCAAAACCACACTCAGATATCACCTCACACCAGTCAGAGTGGCCAAAATGAACAAATCAGGAGACTATAGATGCTGGAGAGGATGTGGAGAAACGGGAACCCTCTTGCACTGTTGGTGGGAATGCAAATTGGTGCAGCCACTCTGGAAAGCAGTGTGGAGGTTCCTCAGAAAATTAAAAATAGACCTACCCTATGACCCAGCAATAGCACTGCTAGGAATTTACCCAAGGGATACAGGAGTACTGATGCATAAAGGCACTTGTACCCCAATGTTTATAGCAGCACTCTCAACAATAGCCAAATTATGGAAAGAGCCTAAATGTCCATCAACTGATGAATGGATAAAGAAATTGTGGTTTATATACAAAATGGAGTACTACATGGCAATGAGAAAGAACGAAATATGGCCCTTTGTAGCAACGTGGATGGAACTGGAGAGTGTGATGCTAAGTGAAATAAGCCATACAGAGAAAGACAGATACGATATGTTTTCACTCTTATGTGGATCCTGAGAAACTTAACAGAAACCCATGGAGGAGGGAAAGGAAAAAAAAAAAAAAAAAAAAGAGGTTAGAGTGGGAGAGAGCCAAAGCATAAGAGACTCTTAAAAACTGAGAACAAACTGAGGGTTGATGGGGGGGTGGGAGGGAGGGGAGGGTGGGTGATGGGTACTGAGGAGGGCACCTTTTGGGATGAGCACTGGGTGTTGTATGGAAACCAATTTGACAATAAATTTCATATATTGAAAAATAAAAAATAAAAATTTTAAAAAAGTCATTGAGTAGAAAGGATATATTTCCTGGACAGGTTTGGTTTTTTGTTTTTTTTTTTTTTTAGTATGAAATTTATTGTCAAATTGGTTTCCATACAACACCCAGTGCTCATCCCAACAGGTGCCCTCCTCAATGCCCATCACCCACCCTCCCCCTCCCTCCCACCCCATCAACCCTCAGTTTATTCTCAGTTTTTAAGAGTCTCTTATGGTTTGGCTCTCTTCCTCTTTTTTTTTTTTTTCCTTCCCCTCCCCCATTGTCTTCTGTTAAGTTTCTCAGGATCCACATAAGAGTGAAAACATATGGTATCTTTCTCTGTATGACTTATTTCACTTAGCATAACAATCTCCAGATCCATCCATGTTGCTACAAAAGGCCAAATATCATTCTTTCTCATTGCCTACCCCAATGTTTATAGCAGCACTTTCAACAGCCAAATTACGGAAAGAGCCTAAATGTCCATCAACTGATGAATGGATAAAGACATTGTGGTTTAGATACACAAAGGAATACTAATTGAATTTCTTTCTTTATTCTTTGCATATTAGTGGTTTTTGACATAGGTTTACCATTAGGTTTGTATATAACTTCTCTTGCATATAGCAGTCTATACTAAGTTGTTGGTCATTTAAGGTTGAATCCATTCTTCTCTCCTCCCCACATTTTGGGTATGTGTTATTATATTTTATATCCTTTTATTTTGTGAGTTCCTTAACTGATTTTCTACAGAAATACTCATTTTTACCACTTTTGTGTTTCTATACTTCTATACTGTCACTTTTGGTCTCTCCTTTCCACTCAGTCCCTTTTAATATTTCTTGCGGGCCTGGTTTAGTGGTCATGAACTCCTTCAGCTTTTGGTTGTCTGGAACACTCTATTTCTCCTTCTATTCTGAATAATAGCCTTGCTGGATAGAGCATTCTTGGCTACAGAAGTGTCCCATTCAGCACTTAGAATATATCATGTCACTCCCTTCTGGCTTGCCACATTTCTGTTGAAAAATATCTCCTGCTAGCATTATAGGTTTTCCCTTATAAGTTACTGTCTTTTGTCCTCCTGCTTTAAAAAAATTTTCTTCATCACTATATTTTTCCAATTTAATTATAATATGTCTTGCTGTTGGCTTGCTTTTGTTGATTTTGGTGGGAGTTCTTTGTGCTTCCTGGATCTGGGTATCTGTTTCCTTCCCCAGATTAGGGATTAGCTTTTTTTTTTTAATTTTTAATTTTTTTATTTTAAAAAAATTTTCTGCCTTCTTTTCTTGTTCTGGGACTCCTGTAATACAAATGTTACTACAATTTGATGGAGTCATGGAGTTCCCTAAGTCTATTCTCATTTTCTGTAATTCTTTTTTCTCTTTTGTTCAGCTTGATTACTTTTCTTTACTCTGTCCTGCAAGTAACAATTTCATTACTCTGCTTCTTCAAGCCTGCTGTTCATTCCATCAAGTGTGTTTTTCATTTCATTTATTGAGCCCTTTATCTCTTCTAGTCCTTATCTCTGTTAAGGGTCTCACTCATGTTTTCCACTCTTAAGTCCAGTGAGTATCCCTATCACCATTGCTTTAAATTCTCTACTAAGCATGTTACTTATATGTTTGACTTAGATCTCTGGCCATGGTCTTATCTTGTTCATTTGTGATAAATTTCCCTGTCTTCTCATTTTGTCTGCCTCTCTGTGTCTGTTTCTCTGTGTTAAGAAAGTAAGCTATGTCTTCTACTCTTGAAAGTAGTCACATTATTGGGCGCCTGGTGGCTCAGTTGGTTAAGCATCCGACTTCAGCTCAGGTCATGATTTCACAGTTCTTGAGTTCGAGCCCCACATCAGGCTCTGTGCTGACAGTTCAGAACCTGGAGCCTGCTTCAGAATCTGTGTCTCCCTCTCTCTCCGCCTCTCCCCCACTCACACTCTCAAAAAAAAAAAAAAGTAAAGTGACATTATGAAGAAGAGGTCCTAGAGAGCTCAGCGTCCCCTGTTCACCAGAACCTGGCACTTCAAGAGAGTGCCCTATGTGTTACACCCTGCTGTTGTGTCTGAGTCCCTTTTCCTTTCAGTATAGTCTGCACTGATTCTCTGCATGTTGTGGGCAGTGCTTGCTCTCTGTGGTGTTAATAGGATACAGGCCAGCAAGCTCTGAAGGGGTGTGCCTTTGGGGAAAGTTGGGACTGGGGTGGTGGTGTTAGCAAAATTTGTGCTAGGCCACTAGCGCTTTGCATCCCCCACGTGTTACAGGGGTTGGGGGCTGCACACCTGGCAGCTGGGGGCACAAGGCTGGCTGTGGAACATAGTGATGGCTGGGGTCAGCTGGGCTCAGTGCACAACAGTCGGTTGGGGTGTGTGGCCAGGTGAGGTGCAGTGACCAGGCACAGCACGCAGCACTGTGCACCTAGTGGCTAGGCAGGGTGTGTGGCGCTGGTCAGGCACAGCGGATGGCTATGGCTAAGCATGGCACATTGGGTGGATGCGGTGTGGGGCAGCTGTGCACCTCGTAGAGGGCAGGGTATGAGTAAGACTTTCACAAAATTTGAAAGGGCTGCTCTTAGGGCTGAGGCTAGCCCTCAGCTGGACTTGGAGTGGGTGCATCCTCCAGAGAACTTATAAGCCTGGCATAGTGCTAGGAGGTTAGGTAGCAAGGGTCTGTGCCCTGCCTCCCACAGGTGGCTCTGTGTTTATGCTCCTGGGCAAGGGAGGAAAATGGCACCTTCCAGCTCCCTTGTTTTCTGGTAAGTTCCCCAACACCGTTCAAAACCAGTGTGAACAGATCTATTTTCCCCTGGTCGTGTGAACTGCTGTTTTGAGGTTGCCTCTCCTCACAGGCTGCAGTCTTTAAGGGTAGGGACCCAGCTATCACTTGACCAGTATGGAGTCAGCTGACTTTTAAATCTCCAGGCTCCAAGTCCCACTGGTTATACCAACTCATGGAATTCAGCCTGTTTTTCAAGACCAAATGTTATGGGGATTAGCTTTCCCTGAGTGAGCTCCCTGCTGTGAGGGCCCTTTCTCTGCCTTCTCCTTGCACACAGCTCCCTCACTCCTGCGGACAGCCTCCCTCTACCTTTCTGAACCTCCTAAACTTTCAGATGCAGCTTCATTTCTACATATTGAGTTGTGGAGTTTGTTCTGCCAGTCTTCAGATTGCTCTCTGGTTTATTTACTCAGATATGGATTACCTCTAGTTGTAATGAGGGTTGGGGTGAGCTCAGGGTCTTCCTACTCTGATGTCTTCCTAAGCTCCTACCCAACTATAATACTTAAATATTTATTTAAAAAATTTTATAATGCTTTTCATTTTTGTGAGAGTGGGAGAAAGAGAGATGGAGTGTGAGCAGGGGAGGAGCAGGAGAGAGGGAGACACAGAATCCAAAGCAGGCTCCAGGTTCTGAGCCGTCAGCACAGAGACCAAAGTGGGCTTGAAATCGTGAACGGCAAGACCATGACCTGAGCAGAAGTTGGACACTTAACTGACTGAGCCACCCAGGCACCCCTTATAACACTTATGAAGGTAAATATTTTGAAGGTATTGTGGTATTGAAGGTATTGAAAGGAAAAGGGACTCAGACACAAAATATTTTGAAGGTAAAAAGTGTTAGGAATATTTTTTGTTAAGAAAAACATTTGATTATAAAAGTGAATCAAATCTTAATGTTAAAATTGACTTTAAAATCACAATATGAACTCGTGATTAAAAAAAAAAGACACAACCTACCTCTCTACTCTGAAAAGACATGGAGACAATGACAATCCAATAAACAAGGACCCCTAGCACCTAGATTATGTTTTTTAAATATTATTCTCTACTAAAAAGAACCAAGGATCCTTGGAGAAGAACTGAATCAAAGTATGGGGCAGCACTTGTACAAGAAAAGGTCCTACTAAAGTTCTTGGGGATGAATTGGCATAATATCAGCAAATTTACTTTAAAATATACCAGCAAAAAGAAGGGATAGGTGGATAAAATGGTGGCAAAATGTTAATTACTAAACTATGTCATAGGCCAATGAATTATGACATATAGACATGAGGAGGACATCACATTTTTATTTTGCTGTTTGAAAACTTTTGTAATAAAATTTAAATTGAAAGAAACTTAATATAAAAAATGTCTAGTTTGACTAGGAGTATCTGCAAAATCCTACTAAAACATCATACTAAATGATGAAATTTCAACTCCTTTTGAGATTTGAAATGAGACTTGGTTATTTGCTATGATAATTTCTGTTAAAAAAAACAGGGTGGGGGATCCACTTCATCAAGCAAGACACAAACTTTTGGCTTTATTGATCTTCTCTATTATTCCTTATTTCTGTTTAATTTTGAATTATTTTATTTTCTTGAGTTCTTAGTTTGGACACTTGATTCATTAATTCAACTTTTCAATTATTTAAATTCTTCAGTATTTATTTTTATTATTTTTTAATGCATGGAACCCAATGCAGGGTCTGAACTCATGACCCTGAGATTAAGACGTGAGCTGAGATGAAGAGTCGGGCATTCAACTGCCTAAGCCACCCAGGTGCCCCAATATCATTTTTAAATGTTTATTTCCATTGATATCTTCTTGTAATCCTGTATTATTTCTAAGTGTATTTTTATTTCACACACACATATTTGATTGTTGGTTTTACCCTTTTCGTAGGAACGGCCAGACTGTTTACCAAAGCAGGTGTTCCATTTCACAGTCCTACCAGAAATGTGTGAGGGTTCCAATTTCTCCACATCTTCACCAACACTTACTGTCACAGCTTTTAATTTTTTTATTTTTTTAAATTTTTTTTAACGTTTATTTATTTTTGAGACAGAGAGAGACAGATCATGAATGGGGGAGGGTCAGAGAGAGAGGGAGACACAGAATCCAAAACAGGCTCCAGGCTCTGAGCGGTCAGCACAGAGCCCGACGCGGGGCTCGAACTCACGGACCGCGAGATCATGACCTGAGCTGAAGTCGGACGCTCAACCGACTGAGCCACCCAGGCGCCCCTATGTTTATTTTTGTGAGAGAGAGACAGAGACAGAGAGAGAAAGAGACAAAGAATGAGCAGGGGGCAGAGAGAGAGGGGTTCAGGCAGAGAGAGAACAGGACAGAGGATAGGTTGGATGGGTTGTTAACATTGCTCAAAAAGAAAAATATTGCATTGAGCCAGTGGTTCTGTTACAGATCGTGAAAGTTGTCCTACACAATAACCCTCCTCTCTCTTGTCTTTTTCACACTAACCACGAATGTTTTCAAAGGTAAGGTCAGGTTAATTTATTTTTCTTTATATTTTATTATTTTGTATTATATTAGAGTATTGTAATCAACTTTTAAAAAATTTTTAATGTTTTATTTTTGAGAGAGCACAAGCCAGGGAGGGGCAGAGAGAGAGGGACAGAGGATCCAAAGTAGGCTCTGTGCAGATAGCAGAGAGCCTGATGTGGGGTTTGAACCCACAAACTGTGATATCATGACTGGAGCTGAGGTTGGATGCTTAACTGACTGACCCACCCAGGCTCCCCAGTTATCAGTTTTTAAACCCATCCTAGTGGGTATGAATGGCATCTCATTATGTTTTTTTTTTTAATCCTTTAAACTCTGCCCATGCTTGTGGTTTATGTCTTTGACCAACAGGTGTTGGTGCTCTGTCCTCTCTCTTGGTTCTGATCTTCCTATGGCTTCCATTTTTGTCTTAGGTAACTCTAAGGTAGAGAAATGCTTGAGTCCCAATTTTATCTTTAGCTTTTTTCTCTTAACAATATTCATACCCTGCCATTTCCAAAGCTCATTAAAAAATTGTTTTTGTTTTATTTATTTTTGAGAAAGCGAGAGAGACAGAGTATGAGTGGGGAAGGGCAGAGAGAGACACACACACACACAGAATCCAAGAAGCAGGCACCAGGCTCTGAGCTGTCAGCACAGAGCCTGACATGGCGCTCAAACTTATGAACCACAAGATCATGACCTGAGCCAAAGTCAGATGCTTAACTGACTGAGCCACCCAGGCACCCCTCCAAAGCTCATTTTTATTGGAAGGACCAGGTACTTTGCAAACATATTACAACTAATGCAAAACACTGTTTGATCCATTTACATCAGCAAATCATTTACACAAGTGTTGCTACACTAAGTCACATAATTTATTCCTATGGATAAGTAAGCACTCTTCTCATTTTTCTGGTTGGATAAATTGAGACCTAGGGAAGATAACTTGTATGCCTAAAGTCTCCAAACTAAATAAAAAATTTTATAATAATTTTATTCTCAATATGGTATGGTCAGAGAACATGGTCTGTATGACTTCTCTGAAGTTTGTTGAGACTGACTTTTTGGCTTATTTTTTATAAATGTCCCAAACGGCCTGCTAAAGATTATATATTTTCTAATTATTGATTGCAGCATTTTTTTGGTACATTTTTTTGTACATTAATGCTCAAATGCATTAATTGTGCCATTTAAATGTTCTCTATCTTTGGCCAAACAAATATTATCAGCAATCAATATCAGAGCAGGTGTTCAAAGATCACAATGTGATAGATGATTTGTCACTTTCTTGCTAAAGTTTTATCAACTTTTGCTTTGTAAAGTCCATGAACAGTAGGATCATTAAAATTGAGGTTTTAATATCATAAAATATGTAGCCACAACAATTGATGAATAAGACAAACTGTATGAATATCAAATCTTATTATTGAAAAGTCAGATTTATAAAATGCATTTGTTTGATATAAAGTTTGAAATATAATCTATTATTAGATGCATACAGGTATAGAATTTTTATCCCTCTCATGGATTGTACATTTTTATTATACTAAATACCCTTAACTAATTTTTAAGTCTTAAAAGTCTAGTTCATCTGATATTAGTATAGGTATACCAGATTTTTTAGTTAATATTTGCCAGATGTTTACGTATACTTTACTATGCCCTTATGTTTTAGGCAATACTAAATCCATATAGCTGGATTTAGTATTATTATCACTATTGTTATCATTCAATCTGACAATATTGGTCTTTGATCTATTACATTTAATGAATTAACAGTTATGATTTTCATATATTTGGATTTGTATTTTTTTCTTTCCTCTTTTACATTCACTTATTTCTTCCTGCTTCCAATTTTTTTCCTTTGCTTATTTGGAATTTTTATACTCTACTAGTGGTCATCCTTGACATTTTACCATATAAAACTGTAAGACAAACATTTAAAAACATTTTTTTAATGTTTATTTTTGAGAGACAGAGTGCTAGTGGGGGAGGGGCAGAGAGAAAGGGAGACAGAATCTGAAGCATGGTCCAGGCTCCACACTGTCAGCACAGAGCCTGACATGGGGGCTTGAACCCTCAAACCCTGAGATCAGGACCTAAGCCAAAGTCAGTCGCTTAACCAACTGAGCCACCCAGGCGCCCCATGAAAGACTTCAGCTTTGAAGTCTCCTACCTACATACTACAGTGGTTCAATCTTTCAAATACAGTACTTCATTTTTAATGTCACTAAACAAACACTATGTAACTATTTATGACATTTATTCATTTATTATACCTTTATATAAGCCATCTTTCTGGGATCACTTTTCTTCTACGGCAGTATGATTCTAAGAGTATCTTAATATTTATTATTTTCTATAAGTACAACTGTAAAAACCACATATTTTTTGGAGGTCATCAGTTCCCTCCATATTGCTGAAACCCACCAGTAGTTTCCTGTGTTATGTCTATTGGATACTTGAGTAGTGACCATGTACACTTCCTTAAAACTCACTCCAATTGCAGAAACCCACAAATATTTGGAAATTCAACAGCACATTTATAAATAATCCATGGGTTAAAAAAGGAAATAACTAGGAAAGAGTATTATAAATGACAGTGTAGATAAAACGGACAAATTCGTAGAAAGTCACAAAATAACAACACTGACTCAAGAAGAAACAAAATTTGAATAGACCTATAACAAGAAACTAAAAAACTGAATAGTTAAGTCCTTCCCCCACAACACGCAAAAATGCTTGGGAGCAAAAATAGGGACTAATGATGAGCACGAGGGATCTCACTGGGGCATGAAAATGTTCTAGAACTGAGTTATGCAAATAGTCCCACCACTCAGTCAAGCTACTAAAAACCAGGCAGGAAGCATCTGGCCAGGTTCTGCTGCACGCGCTTGCTCCCACAGTCAGACTCTGGCAGGAAGTGCACCTGCTGCATTGCACATTGGGGATGGACTTCCGCTCAGTCTCAGGTAAGAGGAAGCAGACAGCTACTGGCCTCCTGTAGAAACGGGGGCGCTGCCTGTCCACACTCCCATGTGGTCTGAAGGCACTGTGCCCCAGTGCCCCCTAGTGCCCGGGAGGTTTATAGCACTGCATCACTGTGCCTGCTGCTGCTGCTCTCCTGCTGCTTTGCTGTCCCCAAAGCTGAAGGCCACCACCCTTGTCCGCTTAGGGACGGGAAGCACTCCTCCCAGGCAGCATGGAGGTGACAGCCCATCCTCGCCCCTGGTGTCCCCTGTGCCTTCTGCTCCCTCCACCTGTGTTACTGCCTTGCAGCGCCCACACCCTCTCAAAGAGAATGCTATACCTCTCTGCTGGGTGCCTGCAGCCTAAATTTCAGTTCCTTGGAGAAGGAACCTCTACTCTGAGTGTGTATACTCAAAACTGGGTTTACCTCTCAACAAGCAAATATCACTGTAACTGTAACAGTCAAGATCATGGAGGCCAGATACGGTCACCAAGATACAGCAGGGGATCACTCTTCGGTAAATAATGTCTTAGGGTGCTAATGTGAAATAGGGTATGATTGTTTTGGAGAAGAGTGAAGTTTTGGCCTTCAGAGCAGAAAATGAGAAAATAAAACTGGAACTACATCAGTTAAAACAACAATTATCCTCTCAATAGATGCAGAGACAGCATTTGACAAAATACAGCTTTCTTTATAAAAACCCTCAAGAAAGTAGGGATAGAAGGATCATACCTTGAGATCACAAAATCCATATATAAATGACCCAACGCTAGTATCATCCTCAATGGGGAAAACAGAGAGCTTTCCCCCTAAGGTCAGGAAAAAAACAGGGATGTCCACTCTCACCACTGTTATTCAACATAGTATTGGAAGTCTTAGCCTTTGCAATCAGACAACACAAAGAAATAAAAAGCATCCAAATCAGCCAGGAAGAGGTCAAACTTTCACTCTTTGCAGGTGACATGATACTCTATATGGAAAACCCTAAAGATTCCACCAAAAAACTGCTAGAACTGATTCACAAATTCAGCAAAGTCGCAGGATATAAAAATCAATGCCCAGAAATCGCTTGCATTCCTATACACCAACAATGAAGCAACAGAAAGAGAAATCAAGGAATCAATCCCATTTACAGCTGCAACAAAACTCATAAACTACCTAGGAATATATCTAACCAAAGAGGTGAAAAATCTATACACTGAAAACTATAGAAAGCTTATGAAAGAAATTGAAGAAGACACAAAAAAATGGAAAAAGATTCCATGCTCCTGGATAGGAATAACAAATTTTATTAAAATGTCGATACTACCCAAAGCAATCTACGTATTCAATGCAATCCGTATCAAAATAACACCAGTATTCTTCACAGAGCTAGAACAAACAATCCTAATATTTGTATGGAACCAGAAAAGACCCTGAATAGCCAAAGCAATCTTGAAAAAGAAAACCAAAGCAGAAGGCATCACAATCCCGGACTTCAAGCTATACTACAAAGCTGTAATCATCAAGACAGTATGGTACTGCCACAAGAACAGACACTCAGATCAATGAAACAGAGTAGAGAACCCAGAAATGGACCCATAAATGTATAACCAACTAATCTTTGACAAAGCAGGAAAGAATATCCAATGGAATAAAGACAGTCTCTCCAGCAAGTGGTGCTGGGAAAACTGGACAGCGACATGCAGAAGAATGAACCTGGACCACTTTCTTACACCAGACACAAAACTAAACTCAAAATGGATAAAAGACCTCAATGTAAGACAGGAAGGCACCAAAATCCTCGAGGAGAAAGCAGGCAAAAACTTCTTTGACCTTGGTCGCAGCAAGTTCTTACTCAACACGTCTCCAGAGGCAAGAGAAACCAAAGCAAAAATGAACTATTGGGACGTCATTAAAATCAAAAGCATCTGCACAGCAAAGGAAACAATCAGCAAAACTAAAAGGCAACTGATGGAATGAGAGAAGATATTTGCAAATGACATATCATATAAAGGGTTAGTATCCAAGATCTATAAAGAACTTATCAAACTCAACACCCAAAAAACAAAGAATCCAGTAAATAAATGGGCAAAAGACATGAATAGACACTTCTCCAAAGAAGACATCCAGATGGCCAACCGACACATGGAAAAATGCCCAACATCACTCATCATCAGAGAAACACAAATCAAAACCACAATGAGATGCCACCTCACACCTGTCAGAATGGCTAACATTAACCACTCAGGCAACAACAGATGTTGGAAAGGATGTGGAGAAAGAGGATCTCTTTCGCACTGCTGGTGGGACTGCAAGCTGGTACAGCCACTCTGGAAAACAGTATGGAGGTTCCTCAAAAAACTAAAAATAGAACTACCCTACAACCCAGCAATTGCACTACTAGGTATTTATCCAAGGGATACAGGTGTGCTGTTTCAAAGGGGCACATGCACCCCCATGTTTATAGCAGCACTATCCACAATAGCCAAAGTACGGAAAGAGCCCAAATGTCCATCGGCAGATGAATGGATAAAGAAGATGTGGTATATATATCGAATGGAGTATTACTCGGCAATCAAAAAGAATGAAACCTTGCCATTTGCAACTACGTGGATGGAACTGGAGAGTATTACGCTAAGTGAAATTAGTCAGAGAAAGACAAATATGACTTCACTCATATGAGGACTTTAAGAGACAAAACAGATGAACATAAGGGAAGGGAAAAAATAAAAACAGGGAGGAGGACAAAGCATAAGAGACTCATAAATATGGAGAACAAAAAGACGGTTACTGGAGAGGGTGTGGGAGGGGGGATGGGCTAAATGGGTAAGGGGAATTAAGGAATCTACTCCCGAAATCATTGTTGCACTATACGCTAATTTGGATGTAAATTAAAAACATAAAACTTAAAAAAAGAAAAAAAAAGAAAAAGAAGTCATACAAGTATAAAACAAACAAACAAAACAATTAAAGGGTGTAGTGACCAAAATCTGAACAAATACCAAGTTAGACTTCAATCTAGAAAAGAGCAAAATAATTACATTCATTGAGTAACTGTATTCATTGGAAATAACTGTACTCTGGGAAGCTGCTGGAAATGAGGACAGAAAAGCAGGGCTGCCTTCCCTGCAAGATTAGGCTCTCACCCCGAGACACAGGAGTCCAGGCACTGAGGTGCCAGCCCCCAAACCATGATCCAGTCACATAAGCCTGATAATAAATACAGACCCAGATAAATATTTAAAAATTTTCTAATGTTTGTTTTGAGAGTGCATGAGCAGGGAAGGGGCAGAGAGAAAGGGAGCAAGAAAATCCCAAACAGCCTCGGCACTGTCAGCACAGAGTCTGACACGTGGCTGGAACTCACAAACCATGAAACTGATCTGGGCCAAAATCAGGAGTGGGACGCTTAACCGACTGAGCCCCCCAGGCACCCCAGCAGCGTCTGTGTTTAATGTGCCTAATAGTAGCTCTGGAGTTTTATCCCTATGGATATACTAAAGTATCTAAAGAGGAAAAAAATAAGTTACTAAAAACCACTGGCTATGAAAAAAACAACGAAAAACTCATTCCATCCTTGGAATCACAACTCCCAAGTGATTTTCTTATGATTCTCTGGTCAGGGTGCCAGGGTGGCTCAGTCGGTTAAGCATCCAACTTCTGCTCAGGTCATGATCTCACCGTTCCTGAGTTCCAGCCCCGCATCAGGCTCTGTGCTGACAGTTCAGAGAGTGTGGAGCCTGTTTTAGATTCTGAGTCTCCCTCCCTGTCTCTGCCCCTCCCCCACTCATGCTCTCTCTCTCAAAAATAAACATTAAAAAATCTTTAAAAAAAAGTTATGATTCTTCTGGTCACTCCTGAGTCTCTTCTACAGGGCCATGTTCTTATGTTGTTCCATAAATATAAGGTTTTACAGAGCTCTATTCTAAGCCTTCTGTTGTTTACACTTAGCAAAGAGTTTAAATATATATGTAAATTATATACATATATATATATATATATATATATATATATATATATATATATATGTTTCTCAAAAAACATCCAAGACTTTAAATATGGATTGTACATTGAAAAATTTTAAATTTCATTGCCAGCCTGTCTTGAATAAGGTCTAAAATTATATTTGTAACTAGCTATGGGACATATGCAGTATGCTATACTGCTAATACAACAGATTTGCAAGTAAAATGCTAATTTTAGGCCTACAAATAGAGACGTTCTAGGGAAGATGTAGAAATACCTTCCCAGATTGCTTCTCTCCCTTCTATTTCTACTACACCCACCACCTCTGTGAGAACCGTTCAAATTCAGAGCCCAGTCTCTAGAGTTCACGTAAACTTATCTAAACCACTCAGGACCTGACAAGTGGCTTTATACCCTGACCTCTGTCTGGTTGCATGGTGGGTATCATCTCAGCTGTTATTCTCTGAAAGTGCAGCCAAACTGAGTGGCCCTACAATTTTGAAGTGAAGGCAACAGTCCCCAATCAGCATGTTCATGTGAATAACTGGAAATCGATGCTATTATTTTCATATCCTTAATAAGCCCAATGAAAATGCTATATTCCAGCCATCTCCTTTTTATGTTCTTGACCACAGGAAGATTTTTATGTTTTTGACCACAGGAAGGTTTTTTTTAAAGTTTCTTTGAGAGAGCGAAAGGGAGACAGAGTGCATGCACATGAGCAGGGGTGGGGCAGAGAGGGAATCCCAAGCAGCTCCGTGCTATCAGCACAGAGCTTGATGCGGGGCTCCAACTCACAAACCAGGAGATCATGACCTGAGCTGAAGTCAAGAGCTGTATGCTTAACCGACTGAGCCACCCAGGTGCCCCAAGATTTTTTTTAACTACAAACTACCTGACTCCTCTGCCCCAGAGAATTCCGGACCAAGGAGAGCAACCAGGTGGGGCACTCTGTGAAAGGGACACTCCTTACAAGTTGGCTCTGATCCCAGGGCCATCATCCCTGATCCTTCACTGAGAGGATCACTCAGACTCAGGAGACAGAAGGACCAGGTCTGTGGGTTGTGCTTATGGGCTCAGGGAAACCCCAGGTCCCCACCCTCCCTCCCCCAAAGACAACCCCATCTCCCAGGAGTGCCCTGAGCCGGACTGGGTGGATACAGCCAGGGAAAAGCCTGAGAGAAGTTGAGGAGCGCCCCCTGCCTATGGCTTTGTTGACTGTCACTGTGCTCACCTAGATCCTGCTTCTGTTTCTGCTCTTGGGACAGGACTGACTTTCAGCACCCTGGAAGGAGCTGGGATGGTTTGTGCCTTCAGCTTTGCATTTTAGGGTCATGCAGAGTTCAAAGATGGCTGTCACAGACTACAGGGTACAGAGAAAACTAGTGCTCTCCTGGATGCTCCTCCAAGTGCTAGGAGGAAAACGAGCCCATTCAATAAAAATACCAGAGACACACACTTATACAAAGTACACACAAAGTGTCTAAACAATTTCCTGCCAGTAAAGCTGCTCACTCCAACTCATAGGAAGGGGAAAAAAATCCACAATCACCATCCTGGAGATTCCAGAGCTGAGTTGCTAGAAGCAGGGTGACCTCTGCACTGCACACTCCATGCTAGGAACCCACAGGGACAGGAGGAGCAGAGAATATCAGTGCAGCTTCCTTCCCTTCCCAGACCCTGGGCTCTGCATCTAGAAAAGCAGGAGCAACTGACAGTAGCTCCAGCTGCTTCCAAAGAGACTTCACAGGAGATGGTCTCACTGGGCTGGTAACCCCTGCACTGGAATGTTGAACACAACTGAGGAAACAGGGACTTGCATCAGTCCTGTGGGACTAGGACAGTTGTCAAGGGCCAGAGGGCTATTATGAGACTTTGCTTGTGCTTAGAGGACACTCCCAAGGGCACTTGCTCTGGGGAATAGGTGAACCAAGCTGCCTCTCCCACCCACCCTGGTAGTGTTTCTACCTGCTCTGGGCAGAGTCACTCTTGGCTCTGGGATCAGTCCTGCCAGGGCACTGCACCTGCATTCCCAACATTTCCTGGGAGTCTCCTTTCCCTAGCCTTTCTTCCCTCACTGGTAACCCTGGGGACATAGGTAGGATGCTCTGTGTTCCCTGTATTCCCCACCACTCCCAATGGTGGAGCATGCTGACCCTGGTCTTCTTGAGCTTTAGTGACTCAAGAGGTTTTAAGAAACATCTGTATGGGAGTGACAAAGTCAAAGAGATTTTAGGGTGGCCTAGTCTCCCGAGATGCGACCCTAGAACACAGTGGGCCAAAGTCCTGCTCTTGGAAACTAAACACATACAGGGACTCTTCCTCTTCCAAGACTAGGCACCACAGGGTCACACTGAGCTTCAGCCCTCCTGGACCACTATGGAGAAGTCTGCAAGCCATTTCTGCTTATCTCTGCAACTTGGGAGAAGTTCAAAATGACACTCCAAGACAATAAGCCTGGTCTTACAGGAAACTGAGAGGTACATAAAAATATTCAAAATGGTTGTCTCATTCCACCAGTTGCCTTTTAAAACAAATTTACAGTCATTTTAAGGGTCTTAATACTTATTAGACAAGAGTTCAGTGGAAGGCAGGAGGAAAAGGTTCATGAAATGTTTTCCCTGGTATCGAACACTACAATTTGGTTTGGTTTTTATGACTGCCTGGGGCCCCACATGCAGCCATACAGGAACCTCAGTCCTTTATCCAGCATGGAAGCTCGCTCTTTGGGAATTGGGGAGAGTCTTCCTGATGCTTCACAGGGGCCACATTCTAGGGAACCTTGTGAGGATAAGCTCCCTCCCACCTGTCATCCACTACTTGCTTTTTCCAGTGTTTTTAAAAATAAGGTAATAATAATTTGGCTTTCATAAATTTAAGTTCATTAATCACTAACTTCCATAATATTTTTTAGAAATGATAAAGTAGAATATAGCCAAATGGTAGCATTAGTATCAATGCTAATATAAAACGCTAATAACAACACTAAGAATTATCTGCAAGGTTAACAGCATACTTAATGGTGAAAGACTGAATGTTTTCCCTCTAAGAACAGGAATAAAATAAAGAGAGAAACAGGGGATCTCCTTATCTATTTATTTTGGAGAGAGTGCACAAGTGGAGGAGGAGCAGAGAGAGAGGAGACACAGAATCCCAAGCAGGCTCTGCACCATCAGTGCAGGGCCCAATATGGGGCTCCAACCCACGAACTGTGAGATCATGACCTGAACCGAAGTCATGAGTTGGACACTTAACTGACTGAGCCACCCAGGTGCCCCTCACTGCTTCTCTTTAACACTGTACTCAAGGTTCCAGCCAGAAAAAGAGAGAGTGGGGGGTAAAGAGAAGGAAAGGGTAGCATGGGGAGAGACCAAAAAAAAAAAAAAAAAAAAAAAAGAGAGAGAGAGAGAACAAAAAAATAAAAGGCATTCAGGTTAGAAAGAAGTAAAACCATCTTGGGGTGCCTGGGTGGCTCAGTTGGTTAAGCGTCCGACTTTGGCTCAGGGCATGATCTTGCTGTTTGTGGGTTCAAGCCCCATGTCGGTCTCTGTGCTAACAGCTCAGAGCCTGGAGCCTGCTTCAGATTCTCTCTCCCTCTCTCTCTACCCCTCCCCTGCTCATGCTCTCTGTCAAAAATAAGTAAATGTTAAAAAAAAAATTTAAGAAGTAAAACCATCTCTATTTGCAGATGGCATAATTTTGTGTATAGTAAATCCAAAGGAATTAAAAAAAATATGAGAATAGATGATTTCAGCGAGGTTGGAAGGTACAAGATTTTATATAAAATCAGTTGTATTTCTTTAAAAGTAAGCAATTCGAAAGTGAAATTAAGAAAGTATTCACTTACAGCAGCATCAAAAAGACAGGTGTAAAACCTGTATATTGTGAACTATGAAACACTGAAATTAAACAAAATTAATAAAATTCAACCAAAACAATCTAAAAAAGAATAAAGTTGGAGGATTCATGTTTCCTGATTTGAAACTTACTACAAAATTATAGTAAGACAGAGTGCAGAGTTAAGATGGGAGAGTAGTAGGGGACCCTGGGCTTGCCTCATCCCTGAAACACAGCTAGATTAACATCAAATCATTCTGAATACCTAGGCAATCAATCTGAGGATTAAGGGAATAATCTGCACAATTAGAGGGGAGAACATGGCAGGTACAAGGTGAGGAGATGTGAGTTGGGGGAGAGAAAAGCTATAGTGCCACAGAGAGGGAGGGAAGTATTTTCATGGAGGAGAGAAGGAGAGGGAGGGAGAGAGGAAGGAGAGGGAGGGAGAGAGGAAGGGAGGGAGGGAGAGGGAGAGAGGGAGAGAGAGGGACAGAGGGAGAGAGAGGGACAGAGGGAGAGAGAGGGAGAGAGGGAGAGAGGGAGAGAGGGAGAGAGGGAGAGAGGGAGAGAGGGAGAGAGAGAGAGAGAGAGGGAGAGAGGGAGGGAGAGAGGGAGGGAGGGAGGGAGGGAGGGAGGGAGGGGCAGGGAAGGATGGAGGGAGGGAGAATAGTGCCTTGGGTTGATGCAAGAAAAACACTCCCCAAAAACCAATGACTGGGGAATCAAGAGAAGCTGACTACCGTAAGATTTTACAAGCAGCAGAGTTCAAATTCTGAGGTTTGATAAGTCCTCACCATTTGCCAGAGTCAAGCCAGAACAGCAGTGGTGCTCCTGGGGAGAAGGACGGTAGAGGCCCGGGAGTGGACAGTGTGGTATGCAGATCCCCTGGGAAGCACTGGGAGAGAATGTTCCCCTTACTGGAGTGAATTTGGAAAAAGGTATATTGCCTTTCCAAGGACAAAAGATTCAGTGGGAGCCACCGAGTGGCTCTTCATCAGCAAAGGACATAGGTTTGCACAAAAGGCAGATAACCTGGTTGCTGGTTTTGGCTGTGCTTCACCATAAACTCCAGGCACATCCCTGGCTGTGTGATTGCTTTTCTGGGACAGAACGGTGCCAGGCACAGTGCTGCAAGACTCTCCTCCAGAGGAGGGGAACGAGTCTGTGCCTCGCCAGCTCTTTTAAGATTTCGAGTTTTGAATCCCAGCTGTGTGCCAGAGATAAAACACAGGAGAGCTATGGCGCCGGGTGTGTTGACAGCGTGGGCACAGGCAGTTTGAAGGCAGGGATCTGATGGAAGCCTGGGACGCAGGAGGGGAGACTGTTTGCTTGTCTTTGAGGGTTTCCTGAACAGCAGGGGTGCAAGCTCCCCTCCCCAGGGACAAGAGAGCAGGGTGACACCATCTTCTCCCAGCCCACCAGCATGGTTAGGCTGGAACCACTTATCCCAAACCCCACCACCCTGAGCCCTGAAGGGCATCTTTACAAGGGCAGGTCTATGAGCCAGATCACAGGCCTCTTGCATGTATCAAGTCAACTGATCATAGAGTGCTCCAAAGCATCAGGTTCAGTTCTGGTAGAAATAGGACTAAGCTGGGGTGCTTGGGTGGCTCAGTCAGTTGAGCATCCAACTTCAGCTCAGGTCATGATCTCACAGTTCGTGAGTTCGAGCCCCACATCAGGCTCTGTGCTGACAGCTTGGAGCCTGAAGCCTGCTTCCAATTCTGTGTCTCCCTGTCTCTGTCCCTCTCCTCCTCACACTCTGCCTCTTTCTCTCAAAAGTAAATAAACATTAAAAAATTAAAAAAAAAAAAAGAAATAGGACTAAGCTTTTTTTCCTCCATCTTTGGAATCAAGCTTATAGTTTGTTTTTAAATTTCCTTTTCTCTTTTTTTGGATCAGGCTTCTTTTTTACCCTTTCTTTCTTTCTCTTTGGAATCAGGCTTATAGGTTTTTGGGTTTTTTGTTTGTTTCTGTTCTTTTTACTTTTCTTTTTGGATCAGCCTTTTCTTAAAAAAAAATCAGGCTTACTTTAAAAAACAAATCAAAGCACACCTAGTTAAAGGTCCAAACACTCCCCACGGCAAGCAGGGAGGAGTTCTATAGAGGACTGGCCAGTGGGAATGAGCAGCCAACTCACAACAGCAGAGTGCACACAGCATACATCAGAAACACTTCCTGAAGTGCCAGGCCCTGGACAGTCTTACTATAGAAGTATTCTCAGAAGCAGGAAACGTAATAAGCTTTCACAACATGCAAAATACAGAAACCTAGACAAAATGACAAGATGGGAGGAATTCTCCCCAAAAGATCAAGAAGAAATCACAGCCGGGGATTTGCTCAAAATAGATATAAGCAATATATCTAAACAAGAATTTAAAGGAAAAGTCATAAGAATACTAGCTGGGCTTGAAAAAAAGCAGAAAAGACACCAGAGAAACCTTTGCTGTAGAGATAAAAGACGTAAAAACTAGTCAGGCCAAAATAAAAAAATGCTATAACTGAGATGCAAAACCGACTGGATATAATTACAATGAGGACAGAAGAAGCAGAGGACTGAATAAGTGATGCAGAAGATAAATTTATGGAAAATAATGAAGCTGCAAAGAAGAGTAAAAGAAAACTATTAGATCACAAATATAGACTTAGGGAACTCAGTGATTTTGTGAAGCACAAAAGTATCTACATCATAGGAGTACCAGAAGAAGAGCGGGAAAATGAGACAGAAGATTTATTTGAACAAATAATAGCTGAGAACATCTCTAATCTGGGAAAGGAAACGGGCATTCAAGTCCAAGAGGCACAGAGAACTCCCCTCAAAATCAACAAAAACAGGTCAAAACCAGGACACATCACAAGTGAAACTTCCAAAACTCAAAGATAAAGAGAGAATTGAAAGCAGCTGGGGACAAAATGTCCTTAACTTACAAGAATAGACACATAAGGTTAGCCGCAGACCTGTCCAGAGAAACTTAGCAGGCCAGAAGGGAGTGGCATGATATATTCAAAGTGCTAAATGCACACACTAAAATATGCAGCCAAGAATACTTTACCCAGAAAGGCTGTCATTCAGAATAGAAGGAGAGATAAAGAGTTTTCAAGACAAGCAAAAATTAAGTAGTTCATGAACACTAAACCAGCTCTGCAAGAAACATTAAAGGGGACTCTTTGGGTGGGAGAGACCAAAAGCAACAAAGACTATAAAGGAACAATCTATAGGAACAGGCAATACAACGGGGTACTAAATGCCTATCTATCAATAATTACTCTGAATGTAAATGGGCTAAATGCTCCAATCAAAAGACATAGGTTGTCAGAATGAATTTAAAAAACAAGAACCATCTATATACTGCTTACAAGAGACTCATTTTAAACACAAAGACACCTCCAGATTAAAAGTGAAGGGATAGAGGGGCAGCTGGGTGGCTCAGTCGGTTGAGCGTCTTGTGTTCAGCTCAGGTCATGATCTCAGAGTTTGTAGGTTCGAGCCCCACATCAGGCTCTTTGCTGACAGCTCAGAGCCTGAAGCCTGCTTCAGATTCTGTGTCTCCCTCTCTCTCTGCCTTTCCTCTGCTCGCACTCTCTCTGTCTCAAAGATAAACATTAAAAAGAATTTTTTTTTAAGTGAAGGGAGGGATGCCTGGGTGGCTCAGTCGGTTGAGTGTCTGACTTCGGGTCAGGTCATGATCTCACAGTTCATGAGTCCGAGCCCCACGTCGGGCTCTGTGCTGAGAGCTTGGAGCCTGGAGCCTGCTTCCGATTCTGTGTCTCCCTCTCCCTCTGCCCCTCTCCCGCTCATGCTCTCTCTCTCTGTCAAAAATAAATATACATTAAAAAATAATAATAATAATAATAAATAAAAAAAAAATTTAAAGTGAAGGGAGGGGCGCCTGGGTGGCTTAATTGGCTGAGCGTCCGACTTCATTCAGCTCAGGTCATAATGGGTTCGAGCCCCACATCAGGCTCTGTGCTGACAGCTCAGAGCCTGGAGCCTGCTTCAGATTCTGTGTCTCCCTCTCTCTCTCTGCCCCTCCTCTGTCTGCCCTCTGTCTGTCTCTGTCTCTCTACAATAAGTAAACGTTTAAAAATTTTAAAAAAATAGTGAAGGGATAGAGAATAACTTATCACACTAATGGACATCAAAAGAAAGCTGGAGTAGCCATACTTGTATCAGACAAACTAGATTTTTTAAAGTATATTTTATTTATTTCAAGGGAGAGAAAGCATGCATAGGAGGGGCAGAGAGAGGGAGAGAGAATCCCAAGCAGGCTCTGCACTGCCAGCATGGAGCCCAATGTAGGGCTCAAACCCACAAACCGTAAGATCATGACCTGAGCCAAAATCAAGAGTCAGATGCTTAACCAACCAAGCCACCCAGGTGCCCTGAAACTAGGTTTTAAACAAAGACTGTAAAAAAAGATGAAGATATAAAATAAAGGGGACTATCCAACAAAAAGATCTAACAATTGTAAATATTTATATCCCCAACTTGAGAGAAGCCAAATACATAAATCAATTAATAACTTGAAGAAACTGATTGATGATAATACCGTAATAGTAGGGGACTTCAACACCCCACCTACAAAATAGATCATCTAAGCAGAAGATCAACAAGGAAACAATGACTTTGAATGACACCCTGGACTGGATGGACTTAGGTATATTCAGAACATTTCATCCTAAAGCAGCAGAATACACATTCTTTGCAAGTGCACATGGGACATTCTCCAGAATAGATCACATACTGGGTCACAAATCAGGCCTCAACCAGAACAAAAAGATTGAGATCATGCCATGCATATTTTCAGACCACAATGCTATGAAACTTTGAGTCAAACACGAGAAAAAACTTGCAAAGACTAAAATTACATGGAGGTTAAAAAACATCCAACTACAGAATGAATGGGTTAACCAGGAAAAAGGACATGAAGAAATAAAAAAAAAAAAATACATGGAAGCAAATGAAGATGAAAACACAACAGTCCAAAAGCTTTGTGATGCAGCAAAGGCAGTCATAAGAGGGAAGTATATAAAAATACAGGTCTTACTCAAGAAGCAAGAAATGTCTCAAATATGCAACCTAACCTCACACCTAAAGGAGCTGGAAAAAGAACAGCAAATAAAGCCGAAAACCAGCAAAAGGTAAATAATAAAGATTAGAGCAGAAATAAATAACCCAGTAGAACAGATCAGTGAAACTAAGAGCTGGTTCTTTGAAAAAATGAAATTGATAAACCAGACTTACCAAAAAGAAAAGAGAAAGGACCCAAGTAAACAAAATCACAAATGAAAGAGGAGAGATCAAAACTAACACCACAGAAATACAAACAATTATAAGAGAATACTATCAAAAATCACACGCCAACAAACTGGGCAATTTGGAAGAAGTAGAAAAATTCCTAGAAACATATAATCTACCAAAGCTGAAACAAGAAGAAATAGAAAATTTGAACAGACCTATAATCAGCAAAGAAATTGAATCAGTAATCAGAAATCTCCCAGCAAACAAGAGTCCTGGGCCAGATGGCTTCCCAGGGGAATTCTACCAAACATTTAAAGAAGAGTTAACACCAATTCTTGTGAAACTGTTCCAAAAAATAGAAATGGAAGGAAAACTTCCAAACACACTCTACGAGGCCAACATTACCTTGATTACAAAACCAGACAAAGGCCCCACTAAAAAAGGAGAATTACAGACCAATATCCCTGATGAACATAGATGCAAAAATTCTCAACAAGATACTAACAAATTGAATCCAACAGTCCATTAAAAGAATTATTCACTACAATCTGGTGGGATTTACTCCTAGGCTCAGGGATGGCTCAATATCTGCAAATCAATGTGATACACCACATCAATAAAGGATAGGGTAGATCCTCTTAATAGATGCAGAAAAAGCACTTGACAAAATACAGCATCCTTTCTTGATAAAAACCCTTAAGAAAGTAGGGATCAAAGGAACATACTTTAACATCATAAAGGCCATATAACAAAAGACCCATAGCTAATACCATCCTCAATGGGGAAATACTGAGAGCTTCCCCCCTAAAGTCAGGAACACGACAGAGATGTCCACTCTCACTACTGTTGTTCAACATAGTACCGGAAGTCCTAGACTCAGCAATCAAACAACAAAAAGAAATAAAAAGCACCCAAATCAGCAAGGAAGAAGTCAGACTTTCACTATTTGTAGATGACATGATACTCTATGTAGAAAACCTGAAAGACTCCACCAAAAAATTGCTAGAACTGGTACATGAATTCAACAAAGTTGCAGGATATATAAAATCAAAGTACAGAAATCTGTTGCATTTCTATACACCAATAAAGCAGCAGAGAGAGAAATCAAGGACTCAATCCCATTTACAATTGCACCAAAAACCATAAGATACCTAGGAATAAATCTAACCAAAGAGGTAAAAGATTTGTACTCTGAAAACTATACAACGCTTATGAAAGAAACTGAAGAAAACACAAAGAAATGAAAAAAACATTCCATGCTCATGTATTGGAAGAACAAATATTGTTAAAATGTCTATATTAGCCAAAGCAATCTACACATTCAATGCAATCCCTACCAAAATAACACCAGCATTTTTCACAGAGCTAGAACAAATGATTCTAACATTTGTATGGAACCAGAAAAGACTCCAAATAGCCAGTAACGTTGAAAAAGAAAAGCAAAGTTGGAGGCATCACAATTCCAGACTTTAAGTTGTATTACAAAGGTGTAATCATCAAGTCAGTATGGTACTGGCAAAAAAAAAACAAAAAAAAAAAAAAAAAAAAAAAACAAAAAACAGACACATAGATCAATGGAGCAGAATAGAGAACCCAGAAATGGCCCCACAACAACTATATGCTCAACTAATCTTTGACAAAGCAGGAAAGAATATCCAATGGAAAAAAGCCTCTTCAACAAATGGTGTTGGGAAAACTGGACGGCAACATGCCGAAGAATGAAATTGGACCACTTTCTTACACCATACACAAAAATAAAGTCAAAATGGATGAAAGACCTAAATGTGAGACAGGAAACCATCAAAATCCTAGAGGAGAACATAGGCAGCAACCTCTTTGACCTCAGCCATAGCAACTTCTTACTAGATGCATTGATGAAGGCAAGGGAAACAAAAGCAAACAAGAACTATTGGGAGCTCATCAAGATAAAAATCTCCTGCACAGTGAAGGAAACAATCAACAAAACTAAAAGGCAATGAACAGAATGGGCCAAGATATTTGCAAATGTCATATAAAAAATACACTTATCATAAGATAAAATGATTGAAAATAAAAGAAAATAAAAATAAATACCAAGAATTGTGAGAACTCACTGAGAGTGTTTGGGCTGGGGTAGGTGACTCTTTGCTGACCTAAATAGCTCTCCAGATATCTTGAGACATTTGTTCCTGCCATGGCCAGGCCATCCTCAGTGAGCAGTGGTGTAAAACCATACAGCAGTTTCAGTAGGAGAAGGGCATCTGTTCCTCCCAGCGAGGCTTCTTCTCATGGGCAGAGCAGTCCACCTGGTCTGTCAACACTGGTGCTATCATCTGCTAGCTACATGCCCTTGGGTGAAGGGAACCAAGCCAGCATCTGATACCCAGATTTTACTTGGAAGGAGTGACTCCACAGAGAACCAACTGGTAGAAAGGTCCACTTCAACTAAATTTGGACTTTATTTCTTCCATCTCCCCTTTGCCTTGAACAACAGTGTAATTTATCATTGGTTTGGAGTAAGTTATTGCTTTAATGGCTAATTAAGAGACATCCTACATACCACTGGCTTGTGAAATGGTACTATTATAAATTATAATAGTGAATAGTGAATAGTGAACCTATGTTAAATATACTGGCAAAGACAAAAAAAATATCATGTATTATATAATTCCATTTATATGAAATGCCAATAGACAAGTTTATAGAAACAGGAACTAGACGAGTGACTAGGGCTGGCAGGGGATGGATAGTGACTGATATGAGAGTTTCTGTTAATTGGTGTAGGGTTTCTTTCTGGGGTGGCGAAAATATTTTTAAAGTAGAGTCTGGCCATAGTTTGCACAATTCTGTGAATATATGAGATGCCACAGAATTTGACACTTTAAAGAGTTCATTTTATGGTATACGAATTATATCTCAATAAAGCTTTTTTATCTTTTTTTTAAAATGTTTATTTTTTGAGAGATAGAGCACAAGCTGGGGTGGGGGGGGGGTGGGGAGAGAGAGGGAGACACAGAATCCGAAGCAGGCTCCAGGCTCTGACCTGTCAACAGAGAGCCTGACGTGGGGCTCGAACCCACAAACCATGAGATCATGACCTGAGCTGAAGTCTGACACTTAACTGAGCCATCCAGGTGCCCCAATAAAGCTTTTTTAAAAAACACAATTGGAGTGCCTGAGTGGCTCAGTTGGTTGAGCGACTGACTTCAGCTCAGGTCATGAACTCATGGTTTGTGAGTTCGAGCCCTGCGTTGCTCTGTGCTGACAGCTCAGAGCCTGGAGCCTGCTTCTGATTCTGTGTCTCCCTCTATCTCTCTGCCCCTCCCCCACTCATGCTCTGTCTCTGTCTCAGAAATAAATAAACATCAAAAAAAAATTTAAAAAAACCCACACAATTGCAGGACACCTGGGTGGCTCAGTCAGTTAAGCATCCGACTTCAGCTCAGGTCATGATCTCACGCTTGGTGGTTCCAGCCCCACGTCGGGCTCTGTGCTGACAGCTAAGAGCCTGGAGCCTGCTTCAGATTCTGTCTCCCTCTCTTTCTGCCCCTTCCCTGCTCATGCTCGCTCACGTGCGCTCTCTCTCTCAAAAATGAATAAATATCTTAAAAAAAAAACCCAAACCACAATTGCTGTGGGGCATCTGGGTGGCTCAGTCAATTAAGCATCCAACTCTTGATTTTGGCTCAGGTCATGATCTCACAGTGGTGACATTGAGCTCCGCATCAAGCCCCTGCTGTGGAATCTTCTTAAGATTCTCTTTCCTTCTCCCCCAGCCCCTCTCCCCTGGTTGCTCATGCTCGCTCTCTAAAAAAAAAACAAAACAAAAAAAACCCCAAAAACCCAAAACATAATTGTTTAAAATTTTCACCAAATTTAAAAGAATGACTTGTGGGCTTCTATTATAAAACTGTTATATTAAGATGCTGGGCTAGGAACATAAATCACCCATAACACTTTAATTGTTATAACTACGTATTTTAATGTGCTTGGCACAAGGGTAAAGTCAGGAATTCAGTGCTCTAGCCTCTGCTCATCTATTTAAATCTTATTTCCACACACTAGTTTCATTACATTAAAGTCTAATGAGTAAATGGTCATCTATTTCTTCTTGCAATTAATTTTTAAAATTATTTTTTAAAGTTTTCAGTGTCTGTAGGACATTGAAGAGGAAATTGTGTGTGTGTGTGTGTATGTCTATACATGAGACATCACAGAGGTCTCATCTCTAAAGGGTGAAAGGTTAACTGGTTGAGACAGCCTCTAAAAGAAATGCATGTCTGAGTGACTGGGTTCTAATCCCAGATCTATCATTGATTACCTGTGAAGCCTTGAGCAAGTTATTATGCTCCGCATGTCCCCATTTCCTCATCTGTAAAAGACAGTGATGATTCCATTTGTCTCCCAAGTTATCCGAGGACTGAGTTACCCGATAAGAAGCACCTGGCAATCTCTTGCTCAATAAAGTGTTGCTATTATTAGTAGTAGGGGTCCTGCTTAATTTATTTATGTATTATTTCCTGCACTCTTTATAGTCTTGTCACTCACTTGATATTCATCAGAAGCTGATTTCTTTAAAGGTGCCCAGACAATGTATAGTTACTCTTAGCTTTGATGGTGAGATTGCTGAGAATCAGAAACTTAAAGTTCCTGACACAGTTCCTAACTCACCAAGCTTGCTTAGAACCCAGGCATTTTGAGTTTTAGTCCAGAGATTTTTTTTTCTCATTTTTTCCCATTAGTCCATTTTTTTGATTGCCCCATACTCAGTAATAGGGAAATGGAGAGGTGGTCAGGAGCAGAGAATTTGTTCAGGAGGGTATATAGAGTGGTTCACTCTCTCTTTGTCAGTGCTTCCATGACAGAGGATGGGGAAGTGAGGACAGGGTCCCAGTGGGGAAAATGGGGGGGGGGGCGGTGAGGGGAGACATACAAATGAGAAATGATGCAGGAGTTGCACGGGGCGTTAGGTGAAGGGGTTATACTACCAGCTACAAGTAGTCTCTCAAATGCTCTTTTTAAAAAAATTTTTTTTTCATTTTATGCAGTTTGAAAGAGAGAGAGAGAGCACAAGTGAGAGAGAGGGGCAGAGGGAGGGAGGGAGGGAGGGAGGGAGAGAAAGAGAGAGAGAGAGAGAAAGAGAGGGAGAGAGAGAGAGAGAGGAAGAGGGAGAGAGGGGGAGGGAGGGAGGGGGAGAGGGGGAGAGGGAGAGAGGGAGAGAGGGAGAGAGGGAGAGAGGGAGAGAGAGAGAGAGAGAGAGAGAGAGAGAGAGAGAGAGAGAAAATATTCCAATCAGGCTCCATGCTCAACACAGACCCCGACGCAGGGCTCAATCCCATGATGCTGCGATCATGATATGAGCTGAAATCAAGAGTGGGACACTGAACCAGCTGAGCCACCAAGGTGCCCCTGAAATGCTCTTTTTATCAAATACAAAAAATTATAATATTATAAAAATTATCAGCCATAAGTTTAAAAGCTGTCAATGAAACACATTTTAAATGAGTATTTCTGTGTAATTTAGTGAGTGTTTAGTGTTTCATTTTTTTTCTTTCCAGGCTTATTGAGGTATAATTAACAAATCTAAAAACTATATTTAGGGTGTACAAAATGATTTAATATAGGTATACACTGCAGAAGGATTACTACAATCAAGTTAAGTAACAAATCCATCACTCACATAGTTACCATTTTGTGTGTGTGTAGTGAGAACCCTTAAGATCCACTTTCTTAGCAAATTCCAAGTATACAATACAGTATTATTATCTAAGATCACTCTGCTAAATATTAATCTCATTAATATGAGATGAGATTACTCATCTCATATGCCATGCTTGTATAAATGTACATGAATTCTAATCCAAGTATTGATGGCTGATTAATGGTTAATAATGGGTTAACTAACCATTCCATTGAAACTTCTAATTTTTAGTGAATCATATTAAAGCTTCATGGGGTCTTTGGGAAGTGATAAAGTCATGAGGGGTAGGTTCTTATGAATGGGAGTAATGGGCTTAAAAAAGAGTAGTCATGAGAGGACACAGTGAAAAAAACAGCTGTCTGTGAAGAAGCAGATACCAAATTCACTAGATACCCAATATTCTGGTTCTGTGATCTCGGACTTCCCAGCCTCTAAAACTGTGAGAAATAAATGTTTGTAAACAAACAAACAAACAAACAAAAAATCTTAAATGAACCCTCAAACTGTTTTTTGTTGTTGTCATTGTTATTTGACTTGCTTTCTCCTCCTTATGATAGATTTCTTGAAGTATTCCATGAAAGAACATGAATATTTATGACCATTGCTACATATAACCAAGGGACTTTTCAAAAGGGTTGTGTTAATTAACATTATCATCAATATAGGCAAGACTACAACAGTTTTACAGCACCACTATGCATACTGCATATTGTCATTAAAATATACTTTCCTACCAAAAATAACAAAACAGTACCTCCTGGATTCCCCTTTAAACTCTTTTGATTATTAGTGAACTTCCACATTTTCCTGCATGATTTTTCCTTCATTATGAATTATTTTCCATTGTGTAGGGCGATGCCATGCATGACAAGACAGCATTTCTGGCTCCTGGGCTAGAAATAACAATATCACCCTCTATCTTGGTCAGTGTGGCAGCCAAAACTCCCCCATATATCTTCACATGTGGCACATGTACTTTTGTGAGATACCAATCATTGCCTGCTGATCTAGCTTAAGATCTGGACCAAACATAGGCCCAAGTATCTATTCCAAGCCTTCTTTTCCTTGAGTTCTACTCTGGTTCCAGTATGGCCTTCAGGGGAAGAGGAGACCTCTTGCCAATAAAGAATTAATAAGGCACCTCTAAGAAAAAATGGCTTTGTAACCTCATTGACCAGTTTGTCCTCTGACACTTACAACAGATTCTGTCCTTGATTTTCACCTATATTAGAACTTCTCTCAGCACAAAAACAGACACTTAGATCAATGGAACAGAATAGACAACCCAGAAACAAGACCACAGTTATATGGTCAATTAATCTTTGACACAGGAGGAAGGAATATACAATGGGAAAAAAACAGTCTCTTCAACAAATGATGTTGGGAAAACTGGACAGCAACATGCAAACGAAAGAACCTGGGCCACTTTCTTACACCATACACAAAAATAAATTCAAAATGGATTTAAGACCTAATGTGAGATCTAAAACCATAAAAATCCTAGAAGAAAGCACAGGCAGAAATTTCTCTGACATTGATGGTAGCAACATTTCTCTAGATAAATCTCCTGAGGCAAGGGAAACAAAAGCAAAAATAAAATATTAGAACTACATCAAAATAAAAAGCTTCTACACAGAGAAGGAAACAATCAACAAAGTTAAAAGACAACCTACAGAATGGAGAAGATGTTTACAAATGACATATCTGATTTGGTTAGCATCCAAAATATATAAAGAACTAATAATACAACTCAACACCCAAAAAACAATCCAATTTAAAAATAGGCAGAAGGTATGAATAGACATTTCTCCAAAAAAGACATCCAGATGGCCAACTGATACATGAAAAGATGCTCAACATCACTTATCATCAGGGAAATGCAAATCAAAACTACAATGAGATATCACCTCACACCTGTCAGAACGGCTAAAATCAAAACCACAAGGAACAACAGATGTTGGTGAGTATATGGAGAAAAAGGAACACCCTTCCAGTTGATGGGAATGCAAATTGGTGCAGCCACTGCAGAAAGCAGTATGGAGGTTCCTCAAAAAGTTAAAAGTACAACTACTTATGATCCAGCAATCACACTACTAGGTATTTACCTAAAAACTACAGAAGCACTAAATGAAAGGGATACATGCATCCCTGTGTTTATTTCAGTATTATTTACAAGAGACAAATTATGGAAGCAGCCTAAGTGTTCACTGATAGATGAATGGATACAGAAGATGTGGGGTGTGTGTGTGTGTGTACATATATATATTCATATGTATATATATTCATATGTATATATATAATATGAATATAATATGGAATATATATAATATGGAATATTACTCAGCCATACAAAAGAATGAAAAGTTGCCATTTGCAACTAAATGGATAGAGCTAGAGAGTATAATGCTAAGCCACATAAGTCAGAGAAAGACAAATACCATATAATTTCACTTACATGTGGAATTTAAGAAACAAATGAGCAAAGGAAAAAAAGAGAGAGAAGATGCAGATTCTTAACTATAGAGAACAAACTGATGGTTGCCTGAGGGGAGGTGGGTGGGGTGATGGGTTAAATAGGTGATGGTGACTGCGGTGCCTGGGTGGCTCAGTCAGTAAGCATCTGACTCCTAGTTTCAGTTCAGGTCATGATCTCATGGTTTTGTGAGTTCAAGCCCTGCATGGGGCTCCGCGCTGGCAATACAGAGCCTGCTTGGAATTCTCTCTCTCCCCTCTCCCCAACTCACGCAGTCTCTGTCTCTCTTAAATAAATAAACTTTTAAAAAAAATAGGTGATGGGGATTAAGTAGTGCACTTGTGATGAGCACTGGATGATGGATGGAGGCTGTGAATCACTATATTGTACACCTGAAATTAATATTACATTGTATGTTAACTGGAATCAAAATTAAAGACTTAATTAAAAAACTAAAAATTTTAAAAAGGAACTTCCCCTCCCTGGAGGAAGCTTTGAGCTCCCCTAGAGAATGAGCAGGCTTAGCCAGCATCTGTTTCTCACTCCAGGCCAAAACTTGGTATCAGAAAAAGGAGAGTGGCTCTAGGGGAGAAGACAGGGAAGGAGAGCAGGTTGGGGACTGGGATGCAGACTGACAATCCACATGTCAGCCTTTAGGTAAAAAATTGCTTACACCACCCTGATCTCCAATATGAATGTAATTCTGCCCTTTCCAAACCAAACGCATTAGAGCCTTAACCACAGTCTTTCCACATTATACAAACCCTTTTGCTAAAAGGCAGTAAAATTCCTTTGTTAGCTCACGTGAACACTATTCTCTTCTGCTCATTTTTCATGGATCCAAAATTCTTTTGTGGGGTATCTATCCACTCACGTCTGACTTTTTAATTTTTTTTCAACGTTTTTTACTTATTTTTGGGACAGAGAAAGACAGAGCATGAACGGGGGAGGGGCAGAGAGAGAGGGAGACACAGAATCGGAAACAGGCTCCAGGCTCGGAGCCATCAGCCCAGAGCCCGACGCGGGGCTCGAACTCACAGACCGCGAGATGGTGACCTGGCTGAAGTCGGACGCTTAACCGACTGCGCCACCCAGGCGCCCCTACGTCTAACTTTTTAAATCAGAGTTATCATGTTTTCCTAACACAGCAAAGGTGCTACAGGAAAGCATAGATTTTGTTTCAGTAAGTGGAGGTCCAGAGTTACTGGATTACAAGAGATTCCATGGCAATTAATTCCTTTAAATTCCAAAATAATGACTCAGAAATTATTTTTAAAATCTACCAGAATTCCAATTTCAATTTCAACTTCTGTCCTCACAACAGGAAAAAGCTGAACACACTGGACTTCAATGAGTTTTCTTAGATTCATTAGAGAATTAAGGTCACAGGACACACTGCCACCCCAAAATCTGGACAAATCTGCACATACAGAGAATCCCAGGCACGATCGGTTTGCCTGATCTTGTAGTGTAGGAACTGTACTGACAGGACTGCTGGTATTTATAGGCACACATAAATGGAAACTGATGAACCTGAAGCCAAGTGTGGTGGGCTAGACTGAGAGTTTAAAGCTCCTGGGAATCCAGTCTTTGAGGGGCCCTCAGACTTTCATGGGTTTTATCTCCAGGAATCACAACAGGTTCTCACAGAGAAGAGAGAAAAATCCTCTTATGTTTTGGGCAGAGGGAGGGGAAAGTAACCATTTTGAAATATGGGCTTTGTCCATAGCAAAGGCATACACTCTAAGGGAAGTCACTTTGCCAGAACCTTATGTATATTTTTAATTTTTTATTTAAATTTCAGTTAATATATAGTGTAATATTAGTTGCTTCAACATTTCCATACATCACCTGATGCTCATCACAACAGGTGCCTTCCTTAATCCCCATCACCTATTTCCCCCCAATCCCCCATCCACCTCCCTACCAGAACTTTATTTGATCTGAGAGAAGGACGATTAAGCAACTCCAAACATTTCTAGCTTTCCTGCCTCATATAAGGGGAGGGGGGAAAAAAGCTAAGAAACGCTTCTAAAGGTCACAGCAACACAACAGGGGAGGGGGGAAAATAAGAAAACTGAAGGCTCTGGCAGTTACAACTATAGCAAACAGTAAACATACCCCCAAGCCCCCCCCCAAAACTTCACACTAAAAGTCAGTTACTTCAGTTTCTATGACCTGATACATCAAGTCTGGCTTTCAACAAAGCTATAAAGCCCTGCTACAGGCTATAGAAATAGTCTGAAGAGACAAAGCAAGCATCATAACCAGACTAAGATATGATATATTTTTATATTCTCAGTTACAGACTTTAAAATAACTATGATTAATATGTTAAGGACTCTGATGGAAAAAGTAAGTACCAGGTAAGAACAGATGGATAATATGAGCAGAGAGATGGAAGCCTGAAGAATTGAAAGGAAACAGTATTTGGGACGCCAGGGTGGCTCAGTCAGTGAAGCATCCAACTCTTGATTTCAGCTCAGATCATGATCTCAGGGTCGTGAGATAAAGCCCTGTGTCGGTCTCTGTGCTGGGCGTGGAGCCCACTTAAGATTCTCTCTTGGGGCACCTGGATGGCTCAGTCAGTTAAGTGTCCGACCTTCAGCTCAGGTCATGATCTCACAGTTCATGGATTTGAGCCCTGCATCAGGCTCTGTGCAGACAGCTCAGAGCCTGGAGCCTGCTTCAGATTCTGTGTCTCCCTCTCTCTCTCTGCCCTCCCCTTCTCACTCTCTGTCTCTCTCAAAAATAAAATCAACATTAAAAAAAAAAAGATTCTCTCTCTTCCACGTGTGTCCAATAAATAAATAAATAAATAAAACTAGAAATAAAAAGACCCTGTAAGAGAGATTAACAGAGGTGAAAAATAATCAGTGAGCTTAAGATAAGTCAATAGAGATGTCTCAAGCTTAAATGCAAAAAAAAAAAATTTTTTTTAAACAGAATAGCTATCCAAGAACTGCTGGACAATTACAAAAAGTATAACATTCACATAATGCTCCAACCTAGAGATCTAGGGTTACTGAATGGATAAAAAACAAAAAAACAAAAACAAGATACATCTGTATGTTGCCAAAAAGAGACTTACTTCAGACCTAAAGACACACAGAGACTGAATGTGAAGGAATGGAAAAAGATATCCCATGCAAATGGAAAAGAAAAAAAGCTGGGGTAGCAATACTTATGTCAGACAAAAAAGACTTTAAAACAAAAATTGTAACAACAGAGAAGGAAGGGAATTTCATAATGAAAAAGGAATCTATCCAACATGAGGATATAACAATTGTAAATATCTGTGCACCCAACATAAGAGCACCTAAATGACACATTAGACCTGGTGGAATGAACAGATATATCCAGAACATTCCATCCCCAAACAACAGAGTACACATTCCTTTTACGTGCACATGGAACATTCTCCAGGAGAGATCACATGTTAGGCCACAAAACAAGTCTCAATAAATTTAAGAAGACGGAAATCATATCAAGCATTTTTTCCAACCATACAGTAAGAAACTAGAAATCAATTACAAGGAAAAAGTGGAAATAAAAAAAAACAACAGGCAGAGGTTTCTAAATGGGTCAATGAAGAAATCAAAGAGGAAATTAAAACCAAATCAACCAAACAAACAAACAAAAAAACCCACCACGGAGACAAGTTAAAATGGAAAAACAATGGTTTCAAATCTTTGGGACACAGCAAAAGCAGTTTTAAGAAGTTGATAGTGATACAGGCCTACCTCAAGAAACAAGAAAAATCTCAAACTAGCATTCTAACTTTCCAAGTAAAGGAAATAGGAAAAGAAGAACAAAGCTCAAAGGTGGAAGGTAGGAAATAATGAAGATGAGTGTGGAAATAAATGAAAAAGACTTAAAAGGAAAGAGAGAAAGAAAGAGAGAAAAAGAGAGAAAAAGAGAGAGAGAGAGAGAGAGAGAGAGAGAGAGAGAGAGAAAGAAAGAATCAATGAAACCAAGGCTAATTCTTTGAAAAGAAAATAAACCAAATTGATAAACCTTTAGCCAGACTATTCAAGGCGAAAAGGAAGAGAAACAAATGAATAAAATCAGAAATGAAAAAGAAGTATCAATACCACAGAAATACAAAGGATTATAAGAGCCTTCTACTAAAAGTTTATGCCAACAAAGTGGACAACCTACAAGAAATGGATAAATTCATAGAAACATATAATCTTATAAAACAGAATCAGGTAGAAATAGAGAATAGATCAATTGGTCTGAACAGACCAATTACTAGTAACAAAATTGAGTTAGGAGTAAAACAAAACAAAACAAAAACAAACAAACAAAAACAAAACAAAACAAACACTCCAAAGTCCAAGACCAGGTTGCTTCACAGGTGAATTCTACCAAACAATTATAGAAAATACCTACCCTTTCCAACTATTCTAAAAAATAGAAGACAAAGAAAATCTCCAAATTCAGCACTACCCTGATACCACAAGCAAAGACACTACAAAAATGTCAAACTACAAGCCAATACCCTTGATGAACATAGATGAAAATATCTTCAAGAAAATATCAGCAAACTAACCTGAAATATACATTAAAAGATTATTCCAGGGATGCAAGTATGTCTAATATTTGCAAATCAATCAACGTGATACATCCAATTAACAAAATGAAGGATAAAAATCATATAATCCTCTCAACAGATGCAGAAAAAGCATTGACAAAATTCAATATGTGTTCATGATATAAATTGTCAACAAACTGGGTATAGAAGGAATATACCTCAACATTATAAGAGCCATATTGCAAACCTACAGCTACCATCATACTCGATGGTGAAAACCTGAAAGCTTCTTCTCTAGGATCAGGAACAAGGATGTCCACTCTTGTCACTTTTACTCGATATACCCTAGCCACAGCAATGAGATAAGAAAAAAATAAAAGGCATTCAAATTGGTAAAGAAGTCAAACTATCACTATTTGCAGCTGATACTATATATAGAAAACCATAAAGACCCCACCAAAAAGCTACTAGATGTAATAAGTGAGTTCAGTAATGTTGCAGATACAAAATTAATATATGGAAATCTGTTGCATTTCCATACACTAATACAAAAGTAAAAGAAAGAAATAAAGAAAACAATCCCATTTACGATTGCACCAAAAAGAATAAAATACCTAGGAATAAATTTAGCCAAGGAGGTAAAAGACATACTCTGAAAACTATAAGACATAGATGAAAAAAATGAAGTCAGCACAAATGCAAAGATATACCATGCTCATGGAATGGAAGAATTTATATTGTTAAAATGTCCACACTACCCTAAACAATCTAAGGATTCAATGCAAAAGCCCTATCAAAATTCCAATTATATTTTCATGTAACTAGAACAAATACTTCTAAAATACATGTAGAACCACAAAGAACCCTGAATAGCCAAAGCAGTCACGGGAAAGAACAAAGTTGGAGATATCACTACCTTAGATTTCAAACTACACTACAAAGCTATACTAATCAAAACACTATGGTCCTAGCACAAAAACAGACATGCAGATCAATAGAAAAGAATAGAGAGCCCAGAAATAAATCCACACTTATATGGTCAATTAATCTATGACAAAAAAAGGCAAGAATATACAATGGGAAAAGACAATCTCTTCAATAAATGGTGTTGGGAAAAGTGGACAGCTACATAAAATAAAATGAAATTAAAAAAACAAAAAACAAATGAAATTGGACCAATTTCTTATACCATACAATTAAATTCAAAATGGATTAAAGAGTGCTCGCTTTGGCAGCACATATACAAAATGGATTAAAGACCTAAATGTGAGACCTGAAATCATAAAAGTCCTAAAACAAAACATAGAGCAATAATTTCTTTGACATCAGCCTTAGCAACACTTTTTTGGATATATCTCCTTGCACAAGGGAAACAAAAGCAAAAATAAACTGTTGAGACCACACCAAACTAAAAAATGTTTGCACAACGAAAGTAACCATAAACAAACTGACAAGGCAACCTACTGAATGCGATAATTAATTAATCTGGTAGGGGATTAATATCCAAAATATATAAAGAATAAACACACACAAAAAAAGCCTACAAATAATCAGATCAAAAAATGAGCAGAGTAACTGAATGAACATTTTTCCAAAGAAGACATACAAATGGCCAACTGACACATGAAAAGATGATCAACATCATTATCAGGGAAATGCAAATCATTTTGCATAAATGCAAAAACGTCATAAGGAATAAGATATGGAATTGGGAATATTCTTATTAAGGTACCCCCACTACCCATGAAGCAGTCTAGTATTAGCTGAAAGTAGACATATATTAGCTGAAAATGTATATTTCAAATTTAGGGCAACATTAAAAATTTTAAAGAAGTATGCTAAGGAGAAAAAAAATGGAATCATATAAAATGCTCAATTACAACCAGGGAAAGCAGGGTTACCTGGGTGGCTGTCAGTTAAGTATTTGACTCTTGATTTTGGCTCAGGCCATCATGTCACGGTTGTGAGACTGAGCGCCGTGTTGGGCTCTGTGCTGGATATAAAGCCTGCTTAAGATTTTCTCTCTCTCTCTCTCTCTCTCTCTCTCTCTCTCTCTCTGTGTGTGTGTGTGTGTGTGTGTGTCCCTCCCCTGCATGTGCACACATGCTCTCTCTCAAAATAAATAAATAAACTTAAAAAAAAAAACAACAGAGAAAGCAGAGGGGAATATTTTTTAAAAGAACAGATAAGTAAACTTAAAAAAAACAGAGAAAGCAGAAAAAGAGGGGAATATTTTTTAAAAGAACAGATATAATAGATGAAAAACACTTATAAACATGGTAAATATTAACCCAACTATACCAATTACTTTAAATGTGAGTGGCCTAAATATACCAATTAAAAGACAGAGACTGTCAGAGTAAAACAGGAAAAGACCCACTATATGTTGTCTACAAGAAACCCACTATAAATACAAAGACACATATAGATTAACAGTAAAGGGATGGAGTAAGATATTACCATGCTAAGTCTAATCAAAAGAAAGATGGACAAGCTATATTAATTTCAAAGCCAACTTCAAAACAAGGGATTTATAAGAGACAAAGAGGGACATTACATCATGATAAAGGAACCAATTCTCCAAGAAGACATAATAATAATCCTTAACATGGATGCACCTAACAACAGAGCATCAAACTATGTGAGACAAAAACTGACAGAATTGCAGAAAGAAATAGACAAATTCACTATTATACTTGGAGACTTCAAAACATCTCTTTATCAGTAACTGACCTATCCAGTTGGTAGAAAATAAGTGAGAATAGGGTTTAACTACATAATACCACCAATCAATTGGACATCTATTTGACATCTATACAATATTTTATCCAACCATAGCAGCATACACATTCTTCTCAAGCTCACTGGGAACATTCAGCAGGATATTTCACACTCCGGGCCATAAAAACAGTTTAACAATATCTTAAAAAAATTTTTTTTAATGTTTATTTATTTTTGAAGGAGAGAGAAACAAAGCATGAGCAGGGGAGAGACAGAGAGACAGGGAGACACAGAATCCAAAGCAGACTCCAGGCTCTGAGCCCTCAGCATAGAGCCCAACACGGGGCTCGAACTCACGAGCAATGAGATCATGACCTGAGCCAAAGTCAGACACCCAACCAACTGAGCCACCCAAGCACCTCCTTAACAATGTTTTTAATTGAAAATCATACAAGAGCGCAGTCAGACTACAGTGGAATTTAACTGGAACTCAGTAACCTAAAGATAGCTGGAAAATATTAACAAAATTAGAGATTAAACAACACACTTTTAAATAACACTTGAGTCAAAGAGGAAACAAAAAGAGAAGTTTCAAAATATATTTAACTTAGTGAAAATGAAAATACAACATAGTAAAACATGTAGGCTTCAGTAAAAGCAATGCATATTAGGGAAATTTATAGCAATTAATCCATACATTAGAAAAATAATTTTTTTAATTAGAAACTTAAAATTTCTAAAACCAATAATCTAAGTTTCCACCTTAGAAAAACAGAGGAAAATGAGCACTATAAACTCAAGCAAACAGAAGAAATAATAAAAATTAGAACAGAAGTCAGTGAATTTGAAAACAGTTAATCACTAGAGAAAAATCAACGAACACCAAACATTGGCTTTTTGATACAACTCTATCAGGGTTAACCAAGAAAAAAAAAAAGAGAGAGAGAGAGAAATCATAAGTTACAAATACACAAATACTGGAAATGAAAGGGGGTCACCACTATTGATCTCACAGACATTAAAAAGAGATATTACAAATAATTCCATGCCCCCAAATTTAATAGATTCAATAAAATTCTTTGAAAGAAACAAAACTCATGTAATAGAGAAATTCATAAAGAAACTGAAACAATAATTAATAACCTTCTAAAAAGAGAGCAACAAGCAGATGGTTTCACCAGTAATGGTTTTACCACACAATTGAGAAAGAAATAATACCTATTCTCTACAATATCTTCCAGAAAATAGCAGAGAGAACTCTTGCTAACTCATTCTACAAGGCCAGAATGACCCTAACAACAAAAACCATATGAAGACTTTACAAGTAAAGAAAACTACAGACCACTATCTTTCACGAACATAGTTGCAAAAATTCTCAACAAAATGTTAGCAAATGAATCAAAAAATGTAGGGGCGCCTGGGTTGCTCAGTTGGTTAAGTGTCCGACTTTGGGTCAGGTCATGATCTCAAGGTCCAGGAGTTCGAACCACTCCTTGGGCTCTGTGCTGACAGCTCAGACCCTGGAACCTGCATCAGATTCTGTGTCTCCCTCTCACTCTCTGCCCCTCCCCCTCTCATGCTCACTTGCTCTTTCTCTCTCTCTCAAAAATTGGGGCATTGGGGGAAAAAATTTCAATGTATTAAAAAATTATACATGAATAAGTGGGGTTTATTCCAGGCATGCAAGGCTGCTACAATATTTGAAAATTAATGTAATTCATCACATCAACAGGCTAAAGAAGAAAAATCATACGAAGCACATATATATAAATGCATAAAAATCATTTAAAAAATCCAACACTCATTCATGATTAAAATCAACAAGAATAAAGGGGAACCTCCTCAACATGATAAAGGACATCTATGTAAACCTACAGTTAACAACACACTTAATGATGACAAACTAGATACTTCTAAGACTAGGAAGGGACAGATATCCACTCTTATGACTCCTATTTAACCTTGTTAAAAAATAAAATTAAAGAAGACACATTAAAACTGATACTACAGAGGGGTGCCTGGGTGGCTCAGTTAGTTAAGCATTCGACTTTGGCTCAGGTCACGACCCCTCGTTTTGTGGGTTTGAGCCACACGTCAGGCTCTGTGCTAATGGAGCACAGAGCCTGCTTCAGATTCTATGTCTCCCTCTCTCTCTCTCCACCTCCCCTGCTCTCTCTCTCTCTCTCTCAAAATAAATAAATAAATAAATAAAAGAAACCTGATACTACAGAAATACACAGGATCATAAAAGAGTACTGTGAACAATTACATAACAAAAAATTGGATAACCTAGCAGAAATGGATAAATTCCTAGAAACTTACAACCTACCAAGACTGAATTATGAACAAACAGAAAATCTGAACAGACAGTGCCAAAAGAGACTGAATCAGTGAGCAAAACCTCCCAACACATAAAGCCCCTGGACCAGATAGCTTTCCCAGCTAATTCTAGCAAATATTTAAAGAAGAATTAATGCCAGTTCTTCTCAAGTCTTCCCAATTCATATTGGGAGGCCAGCATCACTCTGATACCAAAGCCAGATAAGGATACTACAAGAAAATTATAGACCAATACCAGTGATGAACATAGATGCAAATATTGTCAACAAAATATTAACAAAATAAATTCAAATGTACATTAAAAGGATTATCCACCAGGACCAAATGGAATTTATTTCTAGGATACAGATACTTGGCTGGAAGAGCATGTGACTCTTGATCTCAGGGTTGTGAGTTTGAGCACCATGTTGGGTGTAGAAATTACTGAAAAGAAACAAACAAACAAAAAACATTAAAACAAAAAACAACAATAACAAAAGGAATTCTGACGGTCCTCTTGAATAAGGTAGAGGAAAAGCAGTCCAGCAAGAAAGGAGAAAAATCTCTTCTCTGATGGCTAGCCCTCTGTCTGACATCCCAATTTCCCTCTGGGCCCTTTAGCCTTCCTCTGAGAGTAGAGACCAAAGAAAGAGAAAATTCAGGTTTCTCTTATGAAGAAGGAAGAGGAGTAGAAGGAAAAGAAGAAATAAAGATGTTACATAAGAATGGTGTATATACGGACTTCAAGCTGTATTACAAAGCTGTAATCATCAAGACAGTATGGTACTGGCACAAGAACAGACACTCAGATCAATGAAACAGAATAGAGAACCCAGAAATGGACCCACAAATGTATAACCAACTAATCTTTGACAAGGCAGGAAAGAATATCCAATGGAATAAAGACAGTCTCTCCAGCAAGTGGTGCTGGGAAAACTGGACAGTGACATGCAGAAGAATGAACCTGGACCACTTTCTTACACCAGACACAAAACTAAACTCAAAATGGATAAAAGACCTCAATGTAAGACAGGAAGGCATCAAAATCCTCGAGGAGAAAGCAGGCAAAAACCTCTTTGACCTTGGCCGCAGCAAGTTCTTACTCAACATGTCTCCAGAGGCAAGGGAAACCAAAGCAAAAATGAACTATTGGGACCTCATCAAAATAAAAAGCATCTGCACAGCAAAGGAAACAATCAGCAAAACTAAAAGGCAACTGATGGAATGGGAGAAGATATTTGCAAATGACATATCAGATAAAGGGTTAGTATCTAAGATCTATAAAGAACTTATCAAACTCAACACCCAAAAAACAAAGAATCCAGTGAATAAATGGGCAAAAGACATGAATAGACACTTCTCCAAAGAAGACATCCAGATGGCCAACCGACACATGGAAAAATGCCCAACATCACTCATCATCAGAGAAACACAAATCAAAACCACAATGAGATGCCACCTCACACCTGTCAGAATGGCTCACATTAACCACTCAGGCAACAACAGATGTTGGCGAGGATGCGGGGAAAGAGGATCTCTTTTGCACTGCTGGTGGGAATGCAAACTGATGCAGCCATGCTGGAAAACAGTACGGAGGTTCCTCAAAAAATTAAAAATAGAACTACCCTACAACCCAACAATTGCACTACTAGGTATTTATCCAAGGGATACAGGTATGCTGTTTCAAAGGGGCACCTGCACCCCAATATTTATAGCAGCACTATCCACAATAGCCAAAGTATGGAAGGAGCCCAAATGTCCATCAATTGATAAATGGATAAAGAAAATGTGGTGTGTATGTGTGTGTGTGTGTGTATGTATATGTGTGTGTATGTATGTATATATATATATATATATATATATATATATATATCTCGAATGGAGTATTACTCGGCAATCAAAAAGAATGAAATCTTGCTGTTTGCAACTACGTGGGTGGAACTAGAGAGTATTATACTAAGCGAAATTAGAGAAAGACAAGTATCATATGACTTCACTCATATGAGGACTTTAAGGTACAAAACAGATGAACATAAGGGAAGAGAAGCAAAAATCATATAAAAACAGGGAGGGGGACAAAACATAAGAGACTCTTAAATATGGAAAATAAACAGAGGGTTACTGGAGGGGTTGTGGGAGGGGGGATGGGCTAAATGGGTAAGGGGCATTAAGGAATCTACTCTTGAAATCATTGTTGCACTATATGCTAATTTGGATGTAAATTTAAAAAATAAATTAAATTAAAAAAAGGAATTGTGTATATAGCATTGGTGAAAGAAAATGTAAACAAACAAAAAAACAACTGTGGCTTCTTATTTACTCATAAAATTGAGAACACCAACGAAATTAACAACATGGAAGAAAATACATTCAGAAAGAAGCAACGTTAAAACAAAAAATAAATAAAATGGAACAAAGAATAATACCCCAGAGGCTTTGAATCTAGATGGTTTTACATTTTAGAGATGATTTCCATTGCATACAGAATTTTTTTTAGGAAAAAAACCACAAAAGATGTATATCGATCTAGCTCATTATGCAAAGGAATCTATACCTGAACCTGATAAAGAGGAGGAAAAATATCCTAATAAATAAAATCAGATAACCAAATAGAATCTAAGGTATATTAAATAATGACTAATACATCACGTTGGATTTATCCCAGGGATTCACAGTGGGTCCACTGTGAAGGATTCTATATTACGTATGATGTTAAATGGCAAAACAGGAAAAAGATCCATTTCAATTTAAGTCTTGGTTGAAACCTCATACATTTTCCTACTTTATGTATAAATGAGCACATATATACAAATATCACTAACATGACTAGGATTACGTTTCCCTTCACGTCAAACAGTATCTAAATTAAAGCAAACCCTTGGTGTTCAAACACTATTGGTAACTCCACACCACCTGTGCAAAATCAGGCTGCTTTATTAACACCTTTACGCCACCTGGTTCGAGAAGTGTTTGCCAATGCAGTTAAATTTGAAACCCCAAAAGAGAGGTAAATGTCTTGAACTTTTCCAACACTACTGGAACAAGGAACACATACACAAATATGGTTAAGAATTCAGAAGACGGTTCAGCAAGGTGACTGATACATGAATAAGCAGAAGCTTTCCTATTTGTGACTAATAAAACAATCAAGACAATGTGGTGGAGGGAGGGAGAAGGGCATCGTATTAACGTAGCAACAAAAGCAAATCCCTGGGAGTAATTTTAAGAAGCCACGTGAGAAACTTACAAGCGTTTCCTGAAAATTAGAAAGCATAAACCAGATAAGCAGACACGCGGCAGCTGTTCCAAGACGACGAGACTCAGAGACTCAGTGGCTTCGCCTCTGAAATGGGACAGGCATCCTCAAGGTCAGGAGAGGACTGAGGAACATCAGAAGGGCCCTCTGGAGTTCCGGTTTGGAGCCCATCTGGGCGGGAGTCTCTCCCCTGCTGCTCCGACGGGCTCTACCAAAGCCTTTCCCCGCGGGATCCAAGCCTGCCGCCTCCTCACCAAGACCGCAGCTGAATCAACCCCAGCCAGCCAACTTCTTTCCAAGTCAGAGGCTGCTCCCCTAGGCAACCGCGTGTAGGCGGAAACGCCGCGGAGCATCCTGGGGATTGCAGTCCTTTTGCGCTCTGGTGCACTGACGCTCACCGAGTCCGCAGAAGGGCCGACTTTGGGGAGGAGCTGATCTGGTCCAAATCCCTCCAGCTGTAGAGCCGGGGCAGGGTAAAAAAAAACCTCCCAAGTGATGGGTTCACTGGTTCTAGTGTCTGCTCTCAAGGAGCCAGGGTTGCTCTGGCCCAAGTTCATCTGTGGGTGCGGTGTGGTCTGCGAGTGTGCAGGAAACACCAAGTACGTTGAGAGAAAGCAAAATTTGTTCATCAGCCAATCAACCCTCACGTTTCCAGATCTAGGGTTCTCAGAGTGCTGCTTACAACTCTTCATCAGCTTGTCAATATCTACAAACAAACAGCCTGCAGAGACTTCGATTAGAATTGCACTGAATCTCTGGATCAAATTAGGGAAAACTGACCTCAGAATATTGAGTTTTCTGAGCCATGCAAATGGTATCCTGTATACTTAAGTGTTATCTAGTTATGTTCATTACAATTTTATAGTTTTCAGCATACAGATCCTGCACATATTTTATTAAATTTATACCTAAATACTGAATTTTGTTGTTACCATTTTAATTAAAAAAAAATTTTTAATGTTTATTTATTTTTTAGAAAGAGGCAGAGTGCGAGCAGGGGAGGGGCAGAGAGAGGGGAGACACAGAATCCAAAGCAGGCTCCAGGATCTGAGCTGTCAGCACGGAGCCCGAAGCGGGGCTTGAACTCACTAACCACAAGATCATGACCTAAGCGGAAGTGGGACGCTTAACTGACTGACCCACCCAGGTGCCCCAAGACTTGTTTTATATTTATATATATATATATATATATATATATATATATATATATATATATATATATATAAAGAACTTTCCTGAGGGACACAAGAGAAGTCTGGAAAAAATGACAGGACACATCTGCGTTTGGATAAGACAATTTAACATTTTAAAGATACCAATAATCCTTAAATTTTTGGCAATTAAAACCCTATGGTAGAGGTGCCAGAACACACAAGCTAATTGATGGAAGAGAATTAGGTGTCTACAGCTGTCCTGTATATATATGAGAACTTCATGTATGAAAAAATAGGACTTTACAAATCAGTGTTAGACTATGGGATGGATTATATTGGTAAGACTAGCTAGCTGGTCAAAAGGAAATTACATGGCTATTTTGCATGACTGAGCATCCTAAAATAAATTTCAGGTGATTCAGGGTATAATATATTTTTTTAATTTTTTAAATTTTTATTTATTTTTGAGAGAGAGACAGAGTGCAAGCAGGGGAGGGGCAGAGAGCGATGGAGACATGGAATCCAAAGCCGGATTCAGGCTCTGAGCTGTCAGCATAAAGCCTGACGCAGGGCTTGAACTCACAAACTGTGAGATCATGACCTGAGCCAAAGTCTGACGCCCAACCGACTGAGTCACCCAGGCACCCCAGGATGTAATATTTTTGACTCAAATAGTGGAGAAAATGTGGGTGAAGCCAGTAAAAACAAAGAGAGATGTCTCCCCTGGGGTTCCTCATCCAAACCACATAATACAGAGAATGAACTGGGTGAACACTTTCTCAATTCTACATAATCAGTACTATTCTAGGTGCTGAAAACAGAAGTTACATACAATTGATACCTACAGCATTAGAGCATGGGCTTACTTCTCTCACAAACCCTTGCTTAGAAAGTCTAAAACACAAAACTACCCATTAAGAATCTATGCACAATATAATTGCAAATATGTACAGTACTTTAAAAAGGCCTACAAGGAGAACTTTACAGAAGGAAAGTGGGCTAGGCTCTGTGTTAGGCCAACCAGACAATCAAAACATTAGGCTACAACAACAAAATGCAAATCCTTTGTTTGTAATGTAAATGATTGAATACATTTTGTTAATATGTTTTTATTCCTGTATTTTGCTATTAAATTTTTTTATAACATTTCCAAGACAAAAAATTACAAGTTTATGCTTTGAAGAATTTATGTAATTAAAATTTCACTAAACTGGGGTCCCTGGGTGGCTCGCTCAGTTAAGCATCTAACTTTGGCTCGGGTTATGACCTCATAGTTCATGTGTTTTGAGTTCTGCATTGGGCTTTGTGCTGTCAGCTCAGAGCCTGGAGCCTGTTTCAGATTCTGTGTCTCCTCTCTCTGCCCCTCCCCTGCTTGTGCTCTGTCTCTGTCTCTCAAAAATGAATAAACATTAAAAAAAAATTAAAAAATTTTTATCACTAAACCAATCTTTTTAGTTTAGGACTTATTTGGGTTTTGACACTGGAGTTGCACCGAGTAAGCATGAGAAATGTAAGATGCTTAAAAATTGCTACACTACTCATCTTGGTTGGGGGCTTGGGTTTGGGAGTTCTTTGGTTTTATTTTAACTTTTCTTTTCAAATGTAAAAGCCTTAAATGTACTGTAAACCTCAGATTGTTGTAAGGCTGGGTTGAGGTTTGTGTACTGTGGCTTGGATGCAGCAGTGGTTGGCCATGGAATAAAGAACGCATGGATCAGAACAACAACAACAACAACAACAACAACAAATGAAAGGCTAAAGCAAAAATAACAAATGGCAAAAAACAGCTGCAACACATATGACCAGATAGTTATATCCCTACTGCACAAAAGCCTCCATCGCTAATAAAAGAGGACCCTATCAATACATAAATGCCTCCAAGAAGTGATGCAGAAAAAATATAAATTGCCAATAAGCATGAAACTGATTAACTCTCACTAGCAGTCGATTAAACGAAAACATACAAATAATCACCAAGGAGACATCACTCTCAGTGAATAAAAATGTCAAAAATGGTAAAGGCCAACAAGGATGGGCTGAAACCAACACTTGGGTACTTTTGGGAGGCATGCAAACTGGTATGATGTTTCTGGAAGGCAGTCTGGCCCAAGGACGTAGTTACATGGGAGAGCAAAAGTATAATAAGGAGGTTTTACTCCAGGCTTATATATAAAACTACAAATAACATGAATATCCAAGCCCTTGGGGCTTATGTACTCAGAATTTTTCTATAAGTCTAACAGTAAGCGAGGTAGGCTTATGTATAAGTAAGTAAATTATGAGTAAAATAAGTACATTATTAGCCATATGGTATATAAATGGTGCCACCAGCTAGGCCACACCATGTTTCTATTAGGAGGGCTCAGGTCAGGGCACTTCACCGCTGGTTTTTTTCCTGGGAATGACCTCTTGCGAGCCTTAAGACTCACAATGGCGTTTTGGAAAATCAGCCCTAAATCAGATGTTTCTTCTCTATCAGCAACCACATATGTTATGACATGCAGTTGATTAAATTTTGTTTTTAAATTAATTTATTTTTGAGAGACAGAGCACAAGTGGGGGAGGAGTGGAGAGGAAATGAGACACAGAATCCGAAGTAGACTCCAGGCTCTGAGCTGTCAGCACAGAGCTCGAAGCAGGGCTCGAGCCCACCAACCATGAGATCGCGACCTGAGCCGAAGTAGGATGCTTAACCGACCAAGCCACTCGGGTGCCCTGACACGTGGTTGATTTTAAGAGTCAGGTTGAAGGTAACATTGGAGACTCAGATCTTATTTGTTTATTTTTTTTATAAGACATTGGAGAGCAGATCTGTGATGATCAGATTTGCAGGGTCTGGTGGCAGTGGGAAAGGCTGGAGCTAAGGGAGTTATTGAGGAGGATTAGTTAGAAGATATGGGGCCAAGAAAGATGAAATTCAAGAGATATTTCTAGAACATTAATGAAGAAAAGTTAATGACTGATTTGGGTGGTGGGAGTGGGTGATGGGGGAAAGAAGAGCAGGTAGACTTTAAATCAAAAGCCGTATTGAAATCAGTTAGAAACTGCTGGGTGCAGATCTTCAATTGTGATGTCAATTAATGAAACCCCGAAAGTTGTATCACGTTCACTAATTTCCATTCACCAGTGGCAACAATTGCTTCCATCATCAATACCACCCTTCTACCTGGTTACCTCCACTGAGCATTTTATCTGTATCTTCTAGTAGACTCACCTCCCCACATTCCCTCAACTAATCACCTCAGGATGCCTTCTTCAGATCTCCCATTTTTAAATTCCTATCTCTGAGCTGCCCATCACCAAATTTCTACTTGATCCTTAGAAGGAAGGGAAGCCACCCAGCTTTCCCTGAATTTCACCAGGGCCACAGGCTGGGAGATTACCTTATCAGCTCCTGTTCAACCTTAGTTCCAGGACTTTGGTGGCTCAAGGCTAAGGGGAAGCATAGCTGGGGGTGGGGGACAAGGCAGATGACCAGTAGGAGTTGGGTGCAAGGCGGGGTACCAGTCTTCAGACTGGTGGGGCCGAGCAAAGGAACTGCCTGTGGAGGGCTGAGAGGGAAGGGCATGGTTGTAGGGGTGAGGGAAGCAGGTCATGGGTGCAGGTGGTGTTGGGTAGGAGTAGGGGCAGGCAGGGGACTCGGGCAAGAAACCAGAGAAGGTGGCAGGAGACAGCTGGGCCAGTGGCTGGAGCAGTGACCGCTCTTGCTTCCTCTGCTTAGCTCTGCGGTTCTGGAACCAGACCTGAGGAAGGGGAAGAATAGCCACATCAACGCCTCTCTCTCAAATAGGTGGCCCTGTCACATCAGAGCCCCCCTCCCCTTCAATGACAGAAGCTTCAGGTACAGAGCATAAGCCTCTCTGACCATGCAGAGGAAGTACAGTTCTTCCCAAAGGCATAGGCCAGCTGGGCCTAGATTAACAAAGCAAGACCCACACCATCACTCCCAACCTGTGTCTAAATTTGCCATACTATGAATTTGGGTGAATTAAGAATATCAACTTCCAACACGAAAGAGATCAATATGACACAATGGCATCTTCCCTCCACAGAGAATAGGAAACTTCCCCTAGGATTATTAGAGACGAATTTTATTGTTATAGACAGCTGGATTTAGGGTGGCGGCTTTATACTTAAGATGATTTCTATGGTTCGGATGAAAGGCACATCAGGCTGGCTGAGTCTCAAGGCCATGGTTAAGGACAAGGGTACATATGCATGCAAACGCTAAGATTGAATTTCTGTTGGAATTCACATCACTATTTTTAAAAATGTTTTGTTTATTTTTGAGAGAGAGAAAGAGTGGGGAAGGGGCAGAGAGGGGGGGGGGCAGAGGATCTGAAGCAGGCCCTGGGGCTTGAACCCACAAACCATGAGATCATGACCTGAGCTGAAATCAAAGGTCAGAGGCTTAACCTACTGGGACATCCAAGTGCTCAGGATTCACATTCCTATGAAGGTTGAGGGTAGGGTGTTGAAAATCAGGTTAGAGCTTAGGGTTACATTCAAGGGACAGTCTCATTTTAGGTGAGGTTATGTTGACAGCTGGGCGAGGCCATGTTCTGGGGAACGTTTAGGTTTGGGTTATAATGCCATATGAGAATTTATACCCCAATAGCTCCTGAGCACCAAATCTACATTTCTTCCCAGGAGAAGTGGGGGATCCTGGGGCATCACCTGGATTCTCGCCTCACTGAGGCCTGTGTCCCGGGCGAGGCCCTCTCGGGCCCAAATGTCAGGGTACTGATTCCTCCCAAAGGCTGCCTCCAGCTGTTCCAGCTGCGCTGGGCTGAAGGTGGTTCGGTGGCGGCGCCTGGAGTGCGGGCGACCCCTCTGTGCACCTTGTGGGGAAAGCCGTGGTCTCCGCACTCCTACACCAGAGAGGTTCCTGTAGGGCCGAGGGCTCATGTCTGAGGATGGAGGGGAGGGGAGAGGTTGTGTGGGGTGGACCCATCCGTCCATCCGGAACCTCGGATGCCGGTCTGCCCAGATCCCCTTTGCCTCCCACCCCCCAAAACCCCTCAGCTCTGTTAAGGAGCTGGATCCGGCTCCGCCTGAGCCCCCACTTCATCTCTGAGTGCGCTTATTCTGGGCTCTCCACCTACATTGTCACCCCTGAGCCTCACTTCTCACCCTGGGCACTTCTGCCTCCTGTAAGTCCAGGCCCATGGAACATTCCCATGCAACACGTGTCCCTCCGTGTGCCTTTCGCCTCTCTGGGAGCATGTACTGTCCTTCTGGGTCTCACCCTCTGGGGCTCTTATTTGCTCTGACACAGTAACAAACTGTCCGGATCTGTAGGACACCTGTGACTTGTTTCCTGCTCTCAAGGCTCATGTTCAATGTCTACGTTCCCTAGACTGCTCCCATCCTCCTCTACCCTTCTTCACCTGGGAAGATGAAACATTCCTCCCTCTTCCACTCAGACACACCCTCCCCTCACCTACATTTCATCTTCTCCCCTGGCCCGGCCCTGGCCCGGCCACCGGGCTGCAGGAACCTGAGCTCGTGGGAAAGGCTTGCCTCTCCTCCCTGCAGGCTCACTAAGCCCCCACACTAATTAGTCTGAGAGCCAGCCGGGGAAGAGAGGACACGGAGCGAAAGGAAACACCTGGAAGGCACACACTGAGAAAAGGAGATGTCTGGAGCTGAGGTACCCATCCCCATGGGGACCGAAGGAGCAGCTCCCACCGGGGGCTCAACTGTCCACCTTGGGGACACACGCGTTGAGCCACTGGTGGTCCCCTGCTCTCTTGGGATCCAAAGCCCTGGCCCCTCCAGATGCCCATCTCAGAGGAGGCAGTGCAGTGGGCAAACCACGAGGTCAGGGATGAGGAGCCAGATTTCAGCTTTGCCTCTGCCCCACCACCATGTGTGCTGTTCAGCAGTCCATCAATGCCAAGGCTGTGGGTCCAGTCTGTCAAACGAAGACGTTGTCCCTCCCTGTGCTTGCTAAGATGCCCAAGGTTTTTAGCATTCTGGAGGCTGATTTTTATCTCCCCTTCTTGCCTTCCTTGTGGGGAGCCATGCCCTCCCCCAGGAGCCTAAGCATGGAGCCCCCTCACCTGCTGCCTCCTCAGGACCACCCCAGAGATTCACTCACCCACCGTGGAGGTCAGAGTCCCAGTGGCGGGGTAGCCCTCGGGCCAGAGGCTGCTGCAAAGTCGCCCCTTCTTCTGCTTACCCTGCTCACTCCTCCCTTCTGCTTCCATGGCTAACAACAAAGACCAAAAACAGTCCAGGTTCCTGTGTCCCTGAGTCTCTGAGCCTGGGTCAGTCTTTCTCTGGTTCTGTCGTTCCCCTCTCTGCCTGTTTATCTCGCTCCTTCTCCCTGTGTTTATGCCTCTCACTCTCTGGATGGAAATACAGATGGATATCTTTGTCCTTCTCACTGTGTCCCCTGTTTTCTAATTTTTTTTCCCTAACTCCCCATTCCTTCGCTTGAGTATCATAGCATTCTCTCTGCCTTGCCCCGACCCTGTTTCTCTGTCTTGGCCTCTACTTTCCACTGTCTGCCCCTTGTCTCTCTCTCCCTTTGCTCTCAGCTGCCTACTTTCCCAGCCTGCAATCCCACACCACCTCTTTCTCCCTGAGCCTTGGAGGAGTGACCTGCCCCTCGCCCCTGGGGGCCCATCCAATCATTGCCTGGTCACCAGAGCCCCCTTCGTCAGGGGAGGATCACAAGCCGGATGAGGGAAGGTGCTCAGTTGGAGGGTCCAGGGACTGGGGCCAAGAGCTCGTATTCCCAGAGGACCAAGTTCTTTTGTCCTGTTAAATCCCCTCCTGGGAGCAGGCAGGGTAAGAAGAAAATGCATTCCTCCTAAGACCCTTCCCCAGAACCCCACCGTGAGGAGAGGGGGTGCAGGATTGCACCAGAATGAGGGCCAGGAGTAGGGCCTGCCTGGCATCTCAGCATGTGGGTGAATATCCAAGGATCTGTTTCCAGGTAACTAAAAAACTAAAAGACACAAGTGCATTCTGGCCCCTCCTTGATACCCTGATTCTCAGAATATACTAGACACACCCTCCCCCACCTCAGGACAACCTCAACCATGGGCTGAATCTCCAGGACACCATAGTTCTCAAGGGCTGTCTGCTTTCCTCTCCCAAATGTCACCTCCTCACTCACTCAGAACCCCTGGGACTCCAAGACCTTCCAGGATCACGCAGACATTCAGAAAACCCTGGCCCTCGAGAGCCTTGGAATTCTGGGTACATCCTGACTGCTTGGACTTTAGGACTCCGCAAGACACTGAGATGCCCACGCCATCCTGACATTCTGAGTCTTCAAGGAAATGCTGAAGCACCTAGGATCCCGGAGCAGTCAGGAAACCCTGACACCCACAATATTCTGCTTCTTGAGATCACTTAGACCCAGAAAGTACATTCTGACATCCCTAGGGGATCCTGACCCTTTAAAGACAACCTGATACCCCAGGACTCTAGGATACTCTAGGACGCACTGAAACCCAGAATGTTCTGCCTCTACTAGAAGATCCCTCTAACCCTGCCATGAGGTTCTAACTTCTCAGGACACCCTACCCCTCATGGAAGGGACAGTCTGAATCACCACGGTCATGCTTATCTTTCGCACACATCCTTTTAAAAGCACCCTGACAATTTAAGACCAAAAAAAAAAAATTCTCTAGGACCTTGATGCTTACAGTATGGTCCACAATCAGCAGCATCAGCAGCACATGAAAGCTTCTTAGAAATGCAGAATCTTGGAGTCCACCTGAGTCCTACTGAACCAGAATCTGCATTGTAACAAGATCCCCAGGATAAACAGGTATCCATTTATTTTCACCAGCTCAGGCTGCCATAACAAAATACCAAAGGATGGGTGGCTTAAACAGTAGACCCTTCTCAAGGTCTGGAAGCTGCAAAAGCCAAGGTCAAGGTGTCAGCTGATTCAGTTCCTGGTGAAAGTTCTATTCCTGGGGTGTAGACAGCTGTCTTCTTTGTCTTCACATGGCAGAAATAAAACCACCTTTGGTCTCTCTTCCTCTTCTTGTATAGATACTAATCCCATCATGTGGCCCTTGCCCTCAAGATCTCATCTAACCCTAATCACCTCCCAAAGGCCCCACCTCCAAATGACATCACATTGGGATTAGGGCTTCAACACATGAATGGAGGTGCAGGAGACACACAAACTTTTGATCCATAAGAGCATTAAAGTTGAGAAGCACTGATGGAAGACACCAACCTTTCTCCCTCTACTCCAGCATATACCATGACCTCCTGGAGCAACCCAAGCCCCCATGACATTCTGATCTCCCAAGACCCAGTAACATGTATTCAACTTGAACCTACAAGCAAGTGCTGAATTCTAGTACATCCTGCAGCCTCAAGATACCCTAACTCTACAAGGAAACTGACCAGCTATCTAGTACAGCCTAATTGCCCCCAGGGTACTCTGATATTACAAAGAAACTCTGACCCATTACCCCTGCTCCCCAAAGACACTGAGACACTGCAAGTTTGACTTGACATTTCAGAGAACCATAACCCCTCAGGGGGCTGGAAGGCTTAGAGGCATTTGGTCTTCCAGGGCATCCTGATTCCAACCCCCAATCCTGACCTCCAAGGAAGCCTGACACCCAGGATCCTCTCACCCCACAAGAAGGAGAATAGTGTGGGAGGAAGGAGTATAAGTTCGGAAGCCAAACTGCCCCAGGTTCGAATCCCAGCTGTACCACTTGCTAAGCTATGTGATCCTGGGCTCATTTCTTAATATCTCTGTGCCTCTGCTTTATCATCTGGGGAAAGTAATATGGTTGATTCTCTTTATTTGAGGTAGTTCTGTTTCATAAAGTCACTACGAACCCTGAATTAGTGGATGTTGAACCATAACTCCAAAAAATAGGTTTCCGAGAGCCTCTGGCCACAACATTTTCATCACCTGATCCATACATAACCTTGTTGTATGTGTTTCTATTTAAAGATATCTTATTTTAATGTATATTGCTAACGTTGAACCCACGGCCAATGACACTGTGACTCATGCCTGAACGAGGGTTGTCTTGAGAGGCCTGAGAAAATTAAAACTTAAAAGCTTAAGTTACGGGAAAATGAAACCTAACCAAGCTTAACCAGCTTGTTCCGCTTCTGTACAATTGCTTGGCGCGCCCATGTATTCCTGATCAATCATTGTTGCCTGGCACATCCGTATATTCTTGATCAACCATTGTTACTTGGCACATCCGTGTACTCCTGATCAATCATTGTTGCCTGGCACATCCGTGTATTCCTGATCAATCATTGTGATACCCGTACCCCCGGTTGTGGTCTGACCTAAAGGCAGGAACCAATCGAATACTGTTAAGTGTCCAACTTTAACACCAACCAATCGCAGCTCTGTAACTGTGGAAAATTCCTGATTTCCCCATGACTTGTTTGTACCTGTCTATAAAAGGGGTGTAAAAACCTCTCTCAGGACCTCTCGGCGTCACCGGCAACGAGGGCGCAGAGGTCCAGGTTCGAACCTGCAATAAATGACCCTTGCTGCTTAGCTTTGACTCTGGACTCTGGTGGTTCATTTTTGGGGGTCTCTTAGACTCTGGGCATTTCAGTCTAACACATGTATTTTCTCCCTGAAGCACATCATGGCTTTCCTGCACTTGAGAACACCGGACAGCACTTCAACACTATGCTTGGAAGCTGCTTTAACAGCGAAATTACCAGGAAAAGCACAAATATGTGAGAAATGGCGGCACTTAAGAGACCGCAAAAAGACATCTATTTACAGTATGACAGTTAAAACAGGAAGCCAGAGTAGTTGCTCTGTTTGACCTCAGCTGGGAACGCGGCAGCTCAAAGTAGTTGCCTCGCTGCGCACGCGCATTGCTGCAAATGACCATCCAAGTGCCAAAGCGTGCTGCAAAAGGGTACTGACCTTGGGGTTTCAAATAACCCTCAGTGACTTCCCAAATGCGGGATCCACAAAAAATGAGGATCCACTGTACCTACGTGGTGAAGACACAATGATTGAGAGTTAATGGAAGAGAAGCATTTAGGACTGTTCCTTGAATATAATTAACACAGGCAAAAATGTTACTTTATTGTCATTCTAATTTTACTACCATCCCTAAGAGCTTCCAGCCCTCAGAGTCATTCTGACCTTACCTGATTCCTGAGTCCCTAGGGCACAGGGTTGAATTCAGTCTCTCAGACACATGAGCCCTCCAAGAAGTTTTGACTTCTGTACCTTATAGTCAGCATGATAGCCTGAATTCACGATGTTCCTCACAACCTTTTATGACACCCAGAACCTAGACCCTGGACATGTCCAGACAAAGGCATGGTGAGGTTTGGGACACTCTGACCATATAAGATATTCCCTTACCTTAGGGCGCCTGGGTGGCTCAGTCAGTTAAGCATCCGACTTTGACTCAGGTCATGATTTCACAGTTCATGAGTTTGAGCCTTGCATCAGGCTCTGTGCTGACAGCTCAGACCCTGGAGTTTGCTTTGGATTCTGTGTCTCTCTCTCTCTCTCTGCCCCTCGCCCACTCATACTCTGTCTCTATCTCTGTCAAAAATAAATAAACATTTTTAAAAATTTAATAATAATAAAAAAGGATATTCCCTGGCCTCAAAGGATCCAGACACTCAAGGGAATCCTGCCCTCTAGTCCATTCAGAAACACACCCCCCCCCCCTTGCTCTTATCTTGCAAAGGGCATGCTGACACTGAAAAACCACCCAGCCCCCAAAGCCCAACCCAGGAGAAATTCTCTACACACCAGCTGACCCATAGGACATTTGTACCATGTAAAGACATATCCTGATCTGCCTAGGCGCCCTGACCATATGATGTCCACTGGTACTCTAACCTTCTCAGGTACTCTGACTCTCTCAGTCCCCGGCTTCTCAATAGGTACCCTATTCACTGCCACTTCCCCCTCCCTCCCACACACAGACAGCCCACCAGGACCTCCCAAATCCATTAGGTGATAATTCTTCTTTAAAAAAATTTTTTTTCATGTTTTTTATTTATTTTTGAGAAAGAGAGAGAGATAGAGCACGAGCAGGGGAGGGACAGAGAGAGAGGAAGACACAGAATCCAAAGCAGGCTCCAGGCTCTGAACTGTCAGCACAGAGCCCTACATGGGGCTCGAACTCAAGAACCATGAGATCATGACCTGAGCTGAAGTAGGACACTTAACCGACTGAGCCACCCAGGCACCCCAAGAACAGTCTTTTTAAAATGATAAGCTTCCTGTGCCAGGCTGCCAGTATGAAGTAAGGAGTTCTGCTTAGAAGCAGTGTCTTCAAGATGGGCTCACTCCAGCCCCAGGCAGATCACCAGAGTTAAAGAGAGAAACATTCAAGGACCCTTGCTAAAGGTGATAAGTCAGATTTTATCCAGAACCACTGGAATAGGTGTAGGGATCACTGCAATGGGACTTCACGGTGGGGGAGAGAGAGTGGGCTCAAGGCCAAATTCAGCATGGGCAAATGGGAATTTATATCCAAGCAGCAGAGTGGAGGGCAGTGAATGGAAAATTGCTAGGAAGAAACCTCGGGGGTCGTGAGTGGGAGATTCTAGCTAAAGTGACCTAACAGGATCCTTGCTGAAGACAGGCCAGCGTGGTCAGACATCATCTGGGAGATGATGAAGGATGAGGAATCCTATCAGATTTGGAGGGTGACAGGATATCAAGGTCTGGGAGTTCTGGTTAGACTGACTTTGCAGGTTTCTTGAGAAAACTGGCTTTTATAAGGAAGTACACAGATGGGCCTAGAAGAAGGTTCATGGAGCAGGACTAAGGTTTGAGTCTATGTCACCAGTGAATGGCCTGGGTATCAAAATATCTAAATATCTGCAATATAGGTGGGGTCCCCATCAAGATTTTGGTTTTATAGTAAAAGACAGCTGGATAAAGATTCAGCAAAAATATTTCTGTGGGAAAGACCGTGATTCAGGCAAAATTAAAAAGAATTTTAGAACTTGAGGTGTCAGCTTAGAGCTCTAGAGACATGCATTCCATCCATGCTCTTAACAATAACAACAACAAAAGGTGGACAGGCAGAAATTAATGACTTCTTGAGAACCCATCCGAAAACTGAGGTCACCACTGATGGCGCAAACAGCCATCTTGAAATCTGGGGAGAGAGAGGCACCTTCAATAAGACACGGAACCTGGGACATTTTCTTTACCTGGGACAGAAGTTGCTGCCCTCCTCATAAGCCAGTCAAAACATTAAACTAGAAATTTTGATGTGATGCTAGAGGCCGAGGGTAGGCTAGCTCAAGAGTGGGAAGCTCCCTGAGGCCACAATCATGGGAGGAATTCCTACTTTGTCATAGGCTTTTCTTCCAGGAACCCCACCAGGCTCTCCCAGGGAGGATGGGGACAATCTGGAGAGAGCTCCCCCACAGTGCTGTCTTGGAAAGGGGAACAATTACCATTGCAAAATTTGCCCAGACCAATTCCCTTATGGAAAAAAAAAAAAAAAGAGTCTTAATCTGCAGGGGAAGAACACCAGCTGAGGGCATTGATGAAATGCACTGCAGCTGGGGAGATAAACTCCACTCAGACCTAACCCCGATCTCACTTAAATTAACAAAAGGAGCCTCAAGGCATAAAACTGGTAAGAAAGATAATTGGACTTCAGGAAAAGCTCTAATCCTAGAGGAGCAGAAACACTGTGACCAGATCACCCAAACACAGACCGACTGTGTATTCCAAGCACCGAGACTTAATCTCAACATTAGAGAATGTCCCCTGATCTTCCTTTCCCCATTATCATGGTAACAAACCTCCAATAATAATAATTGTGGAGGGGCACCTGGGTGGGTCAGTCAGTTAAACGTCCTACTTTGGCTCAAGTCATGATCTCACAGTTCATGAGTTTGAGCCCCACATCAAGCTCAGAGCCTGGAGCGTGCTTCAGAGTCTGTGTCTCCCTCTCTCTCTCTGCCCTCCCCCACTCACACTGTCTCTCTCTCTCTAAAAAAAAAAATAAATAAAAACATTTAAAAAAGCAATATTTGTGGACTACAGGTGGGAGAGTTCAAGGGACAGACTCTCTCTGGGGATCCACACAAAAGGGATCCCAAGAGGTTAGACAAAAACAAAGAGACTAGAGAAATTTAAAGTTTCTAGTTCCCCTAACAACAACAACTTTCAGAACTGGTAATCATTGGGAAAACAAATCTCAAACACAACCTAGCTTGTGGCTAGATTAACATAAATCCTCATACTAACAGCCTATTACCTCAGTATTTACTACTTTATACAACACAGTCCAGCTTTCAATAAAAAGTTACAAAGCATCCAAAAAGCAAGAAAAAAACACAATGGGAAGAGACAAAACAATGATCATAAACAGACATAACATAGACATTAGAAGTATTAAGGAGTTTAAGATAAATATGATTGCTAAATTAAAGGTCTAATGGAAAAGGTAGACAAAATGCAAGATCAGATGGGTAATTTTAGGAGGCAGATGGAAACTATAAAGAAGAATCAAATGGAAGTGCTAGAAATCAACACACAGTACCAGAAATGAAGGATGTCTTTGATTGTCTTATCAGTCAACTTGATGCAGCTAAAGACACAATCAATGAACTTAAAGACAGGATGATAAAAGACTGAAAAAGATAAAGGAATGAAATAAGTGTCCAGTAGGAATGTTAAAGCAACTATTTCAAAAAGGAAGGGACGGGGGGGGGGGGGGGGGTTCCGGAAGATGGCGGCGTAGGAGGACGCGGGGCTCACAGCGCGTCCTGCCAATCACTTAGATTCCACCTACACCTGCCTAAAGAACCCAGAAAACCGCCAGAGGATTAGCAGAAGGGAGTCTCCGGAGTCAAGCGCAGACTAGAGGCCCACGGAAGAGGGTAGGAAGGGCGGCGAGGCGGTGCGCGCTCCACGGACTGGCGGGAGGGAGCCGGGGCGGAGGGGCGGCTTGCCGGCCAAGCAGAGCCCCCGAGTCGGGCTGGCAAAAGCGGAGGGGCCGGACAGACTGTGTTCCGACAGCAAGCGCGACTTAGCGTCTGGGAGGTCATAAGTTAACAGCTCTGCGCGGAAAGCAGGAAGGCTGGAGGACAAAGGGAGGGAGAGCTGCTGAGCCCCCGGACGGCAGAGCTCAGCTTGGCGGGGAACAAAGGCGCCAGCGCCATCTCCCCCGCCCATCCCCCAGCCAAAATCCCAAAGGGAACCAGTTCCTGCCAGGGAACTTGCTCGCTCCGCGCAAACACCCAACTCTGTGCTTCTGCGGAGCCAAACCTCCGGCAGCGGATCTGACTCCCTCCCACTGCCACAGGGCCCCTCCTGAAGTGGATCACCTAAGGAGAAGCGAGCTAAGCCTGCCCCTCCAGCCCCCATGCACCTTGCCTACCCACCCCAGCTAATACACCAGATCCCCAGCACCACAAGCCTGGCAGTGTGCAAGTAGCCCAGACGGGCCACGCCACCCCACAGTGAATCCCGCCCCTAGGAGAGGGGAAGAGAAGGCACACACCAGTCTGACTGTGGCCCCAGCAGTGGGCTGGGGGCAGACATCGGGTCAGACTGCGGCCCCGCCCACTAACTCCAGTTATACACCACAGCACAGGGGAAGTGCACTGCAGGTCCTCACCACGCCAGGGACTCTCCAAAATGACCAAACGGAAGAATTCCCCTCAGAAGAATCTCCAGGAAATAACAACAGCTAATGAACTGATCAAAAAGGATTTAAATAATATAACAGAAAGTGAATTTAGAATAATAGTCATAAAATTAATCGCTGGGCTTGAAAACAGTATACAGGACAGCAGAGAATCTCTTGCCACAAAGATCGAGGGACTAAGGAACAGTCACGAGGAGTTGAAAAACGCTTTAAACGAATTGCAAAACAAAATGGAATCCACGATGGCTCGGCTTGAAGAGGCAGAGGAGAGAATAGGTGAACTAGAAGATAAAGTTATGGAGAAAGAGGAAGCTGAAAGAAAGAGAGATAAAAAAATCCAGGAGTATGAGGGGAAAATTAGAGAACTAAGTGATACACTAAAAAAAAATAATATACGCATAATTGGTATCCCAGAGGAGGAAGAGAGAGGGAAGGGTGCTGAAGGGGTACTTGAACAAATTATAGCTGAGAACTTCCCTGAACTGGGGAAGGAAAAAGGCATTGAAATCCAAGAGGCACAGAGAACTCCCTTCAGACGTAACTTGAATCGATCTTCTGCACGACATATCATAGTGAAACTGGCAAAATACAAGGATAAAGAGAAAATTCTGAAAGCAGCAAGGGATAAACGTGCCCTCACATATAAAGGGAGACCTATAAGACTCGTGACTGATCTCTCCTTTGAAACTTGGCAGGCCAGAAAGGCTTGGCACGATATCTACAGTGTGCTAAACAGAAAAAATATGCAGCCGAGAATCCTTTATCCAGCAAGTCTGTCATTTAGAATAGAAGGAGAGATAAAGGTCTTCCCAAACAAACAAAAACTGAAGGAATTTGTCACCACGAAACCAGCCCTACAAGAGATCCTAAGGGGGATCCTGTGAGACAAAGTACCAGAGACATCACTACAAGCATAAAACATACAGACATCACAATGACTCTAAACCCATATCTTTCTATAATAACACTGAATGTAAATGGATTAAATGCGCCAACTAAAAGACATAGGGTATCAGAATGGATAAAAAAACAAGACCCATCTATTTGCTGTCTACAAGAGACTCATTTTAGATCTGAGGACACCTTTAGATTGAGAGTGAGGGGATGGAGAACTATTTATCATGCTCCTGGAAGCCAAAAGAAAGCTGGAGTAGCCATACTTATATCAGACAAACTAGACTTTAAATTAAAGGCTGTAACAAGAGATGAAGAAGGGCATTATATAATAATCACAGGGTCTATCCACCAGGAAGAGCTAACTATTATAAATGTCTATGCGCCAAATACCCGAGCCCCCAGATATATAAAACAATTACTCATAAACATAAGCAACCTTATTGATAAGAATGTGGTCATTGCAGGGGACTTTAACACCCCACTTACAGAAATGGATAGATCATCTAGACACAGTCAATAAAGAAACAAGGGCCCTGAATGATACATTGGATCAGATGGACTTGACACATATATTTAGAACTCTGCATCCCAAAGCAACAGAATATACTTTCTTCTCGAGTGCACATGGAACATTCTCCAAGATAGATCATATACTGGGTCACAAAACAGCCCTTCATAAGTTTACAAGAATTGAAATTATACCATGCATACTTTCAGACCACAATGCTATGAAGCTTGAAATCAACCACAGGAAAAAGTCTGGAAAACCTCCAAAAGCATGGAGGTTAAAGAACACCCTACTAACGAATGAGTGGGTCAACCAGGCAATTAGAGAAGAAATTAAAACATATATGGAAACAAACGAAAATGAAAATACAACAATCCAAACGCTTTGGGACGCAGCGAAGGCAGTCCTGAGAGGAAAATACATTGCAATCCAGGCCTATCTCAAGAAACAAGAAAAATCCCAAATACAAAATCTAACAGCACACCTAAAGGAAATAGAAGCAGAACAGCAAAGGCAGCCTAAACCCAGCAGAAGAAGAGAAATAATAAAGATCAGAGCAGAAATAAACAATATAGAATCTAAAAAAACTGTAGAGCAGATCAACGAAACCAAGAGTTGGTTTTTTGAAAAAATAAACAAAATTGACAAACCTCTAGCCAGGCTTCTCAAAAAGAAAAGGGAGATGACCCAAATAGATAAAATCATGAATGAAAATGGAATGATTACAACCAATCCCTCAGAGATACAAACAATTATCAGGGAATACTATGAAAAATTATATGCCAGCAAATTGGACAACCTGGAAGAAATGGACAAATTTCTAAACACCCACACTCTTCCAAAACTCAATCAGGAGGAAATAGAAAGCTTGAACAGACCCATAACCAGCGAAGAAATTGAATCGGTTATCAAAAATCTCCCAACAAATAAGAGTCCAGGACCAGATGGCTTCCCAGGGGAGTTCTACCAGACATTTAAAGCAGAGATAATACCTATCCTTCTCAAGCTATTCCAAGAAATAGAAAGGGAAGGAAAACTTCCAGACTCATTCTATGAAGCCAGTATTACTTTGATTCCTAAACCAGACAGAGACCCAGTAAAAAAAGAGAACTACAGGCCAATATCCCTGATGAATATGGATGCAAAAATTCTTAATAAGATACTAGCAAATCGAATTCAACAGCATATAAAAAGAATTATTCACCATGATCAAGTGGGATTCATTCCTGGGATGCAGGGCTGGTTCAACATTCGCAAATCGATCAACGTGATACATCACATTAACAAAAAAAAAGAGAAGAACCATATGATCCTGTCAATCGATGCAGAAAAGGCCTTTGACAAAATCCAGCACCCTTTCTTAATAAAAACCCTTGAGAAAGTCGGGATAGAAGGAACATACTTAAAGATCATAAAGGCCATTTATGAAAAGCCCACAGCTAACATCATCCTCAACGGGGAAAAACTGAGAGCTTTTTCCCTGAGATCAGGAACACGACAGGGATGCCCACTGTCACCGCTGCTGTTTAATATAGTGCTGGAAGTTCTAGCATCAGCAATCAGACAACAAAAGGAAATCAAAGGCATCAAAATTGGCAAAGATGAAGTCAAGCTTTCGCTTTTTGCAGATGACATGATATTATACATGGAAAATCCGATAGACTCCACCAAAAGTCTGCTAGAACTGATACATGAATTCAGCAAAGTTGCAGGATACAAAATCAACGTGCAGAAATCAGTTGCATTCTTATACACTAACAATGAAGCAACAGAAAGACAAATGAAGAAACTGATCCCATTCACAATTGCACCAAGAAGCATAAAATACCTAGGAATAAATCTAACCAAAGATGTAAAAGATCTGTATGCTGAAAACTATAGAAAGCTTATGCAGGTAATTGAAGAAGATATAAAGAAATGGAAAGACATTCCCTGCTCATGGATTGGAAGAATAAATATTGTCAAAATGTCAATACTACCCAAAGCTATCTACACATTCAATGCAATCCCAATCAAAATTGCACCAGCATTCTTCTCGAAACTAGAACAAGCAATCCTAAAATTCATATGGAACCACAAAAGGCCCCGAATAGCCAAAGTAATTTTGAAGAAGAAGACCAAAGCAGGAGGCATCACAATCCCAGACTTTAGCCTCTACTACAAAGCTGTCATCATCAAGACAGCATGGTATTGGCATAAAAACAGACACATAGACCAATGGAATAGAATAGAAACCCCAGAACTAGACCCACAAACGTATGGCCAACTCATCTTTGACAAAGCAGGAAAGAACATCCAATGGAAAAAAGACAGTCTCTTTAACAAATGGTGCTGGGAGAACTGGACAGCAACATGCAGAAGGTTGAAACTAGACCACTTTCTCACACCATTCACAAAAATAAACTCAAAATGGATAAAGGACCTGAATGTGAGACAGGAAACCATCAAAACCTTAGAGGAGAAAGCAGGAAAAGACCTCTCTGACCTCAGCCGTAGCAATCTCTTACTCGGCACATCCCCAAAGGCAAGGGAATTAAAAGCAAAAGTGAATTACTGGGACCTTATGAAGATAAAAAGCTTCTGCACAGCAAAGGAAACAACCAACAAAACTAAAAGGCAACCAACGGAATGGGAAAAGATATTTGCAAATGACATATCGGACAAAGGGCTAGTATCCAAAATCTATAAAGAGCTCATCAAACTCCACACCAGAAAAACAAATAACCCAGTGAAGAAATGGGCAGAAAACATGAATAGACACTTCTCTAAAGAAGACATCCGGATGGCCAACAGGCACATGAAAAGATGTTCAACGTCGCTCCTTATCAGGGAAATACAAATCAAAACCACACTCAGATACCACCTCACGCCAGTCAGAGTGGCCAAAATGAAGAAATCAGGAGACTATAGATGCTGGAGAGGATGTGGAGAAACAGGAACCCTCTTGCACTGTTGGTGGGAATGCAAATTGGTGCAGCCGCTCTGGAAAACAGTATGGAGGTTCCTCAGAAAATTAAAAATAGACCTACCCTATGACCCAGCAATAGCACTGCTAGGAATTTATCCAAGGGATACAGGAGTACTGATGCATAGGGGCACCTGTACCCCAATGTTTATAGCGGCACTCTCAACAATAGCCAAATTATGGAAAGAGCCTAAATGTCCATCAACTGATGAATGGATAAAGAAATTGTGGTTTATATACACAATGGAATACTACGTGGCAATGAGAAAAAATGAAATATGGCCTTTTGTAGCAACATGGATGGAACTGGAGAGTGTGATGCTAAGTGAAATAAGCCATACAGAGAAAGACAGATACCATATGGTTTCACTCTTATGTGGATCCTGAGAAACATAACAGAAACCCATTGGGGAGGGGAAGGAAAAAAAAAAAAAAAAAAAAAGAGGTTAGAGTGGGAGAGAGCCAAAGCATTAGAGACTGTTAAAAACTGAGAACAAACTGAGGGTTGATGGGGGGTGGGAGGGAGGGCAGGGTGGGTGATGGGTATTGAGGAGGGCACCTTTTGGGATGAGCACTGGGTGTTGTATGGAAACCAATTTGACAGTAAATTTCATATATTAAAAAATAAAAAAATAAAAAAATAAAAAAAAAAAGGAAGGGACACATGATATCAGTCAGAAACCTAGGTCTGCACAAAAAAATAAAGAGTGCTGGAAAAGGAGTTAAGTGAAGACAAAGGGGTCTTTTTTTTTCTTATTTTTAATTTCTATTAAAGATAGTCACTTGTTTAAAGCACAATAGTAATAATGTATTTGACTGCACATTTTATAGCATGGAAATAACTACATGGTTACATAAAATGTTCTTTTATGATTTAAATCTCTTTAAAATGTAGTCGTTAAAACAATATTAACAATGTAGCATGGGGCTTATAATATATGTAAGAGCAAAATGTATGACAAAGATCAGGAGAGGAGAAGTGGAAGTACACTGGCACAAGGTTCTTTTATTATGCATGAATTAGTCTTGTATCAATTTCACGTAGGATGTGATAAGGGAAAGATGCATATTACAAACTGTGAAACGCTGCTTATATTAGAAAAGAAAAACTATACATACATAAAGTCACCACCAATTACACCTTATCTTACAAGTTTATCACTAATACCTCAATAAAGTTGGACAAGAGAGAAAGAGAGAAAGGTCTCAAATCAATCACCTAAATTTTATCTTAACAAACTGAACACATGAATGTCTAGTTGCAGACATTCTGCAAAGTAAGCAGAAGAAAGAACATAATAAAGATCCGACTGTTGACAAAGATTTTTCCCTGGACCAAACTTTAGTCAGGCTCTGGAACCTTCTCTTAGGCCCACTTGTGTACTTCCTTCTAAAATCCAGTTTTACAAGAACCAGGCACAGTCAGTTTAAACAGAATCTCCCACCCTTGATATCTGGCCACTCCCTGTAACTGGTAGGGTTCCTCATCTTCCATCATCCTCCAAGTGAGGTCTACTCACTCTGGCCTGTCTTGAGCAAACAATCCTGTTCGGTCGGTTGAACTAGAATCCTGTTCAGTCGGTTTGTTTGTTTGTTTATTTATTTTAATGTTCATTCATTTTTGAGTGAGTGAGAGAGACAGAGCATGAGCGGGGGAGGGGCAGAGAGAGAGGGAGACACAGAATCCAAAGCAGGCTCCAGGCTCCAAGTTGTCAGCACAGAACCTGACGCAGGGCTCGAACCCACGAACTCTGAGATTATGACCTGAGCTGAAGTTGGATGCTTAACCGACTGAACCTCCCAGGTGCCCACACCCCACCCCGTTTGCTCAGCTTAACTAGAGTCCCCCATTACACCTGGTGTCTCCTCTTAGCAATTTTCCAACCACTGCCCTTCACCTTGCTCCTTGACGATAAATTCCCACTTGCTCATGCTGTATTCTGAATTAAGCCTGGCTCTGTACTGAGGATTCTATCCCCCTATTGCAATAATCCTGAATAAAATCTGTTTTTGCCACTTTAATTAACATCCAGTTCTGATTTTTTCTTTGACAGTGTGAATCAATGAAATAGAAAACAGATAGGTAACAGTGAGAATTAATAAAACTGAAGGCTGGTTCACTAAGAAGATGAAAACACCAGTAAACCTCTAGCGAAGTCAATCAGGAAAAAATAAGACAGAAATGACTAATACAAAGAATGACAGAGGTAAATCAGTATAGATTATACAGATATCAAGTGGATAATAAGAGATTATTACGAACAACTTTATTCCACTAAAGTTGATAAATTAGATGAAATGGACAGTTTAAAAAAATTTTAATGTTTATTTTAGAGACAGAGAGAGAGGCAAAGCATGAGCAGGGGAGGGGCAGAGAGAGAGAGAGAGAGAGAGACAAAGAATCTGAAGCTAGCTCCAGGCTCTGAGATGCCAGCACAGAGCCTAATGTGGGGCAAGACCCCACAAACTGAGATCATGACTGGGGCCAAAATTGGACGCTCAACCAACTAAGCCACCCAGGTGCCCCAATGAAATGGACAATTTTATGAAAGACAATCTATCAAAGCTCACTCAACAACAGATAACTGAACTAGCTCAATACCTAATTAATAACGGAATTTGTAGTTAAAAACTCCCCCCCCACACACACACAAAAACACTTAATGCCCAGATGGCTTCAACTGCTGAATTCTATCAAACTTTTAAGAAATGTATAATAAAACCCTACACAAATTCTTTCAGAAAATTGAAAAGATGTGAATGCTTCCCAATTCATTTTATAAAACATTATAATAACAGACCAATGTCCTTTATGAATACAGATTCAATAATCCTAGACAAAATTTTAGAAACTCAAATCCCATCATATCTGAATTGGATAATACATATGACTATATGGGCTTTACCCCAGGAATGCAAACTTGGATTAACATTAGCAATTCAATCCGTATTATTCACTGTATTAATTAAGAAAAAAAACAGGGCACCTGTGTGGCTAAGTCCATTAAGAGTCCAATTTCAGCTCAGGTCATGATCTCCTGGTTTATGAGTTCAAGCCCTGCATGGGGCTCTGCGCTGACAGTGCAGAGCCTGCTTGGGATTCTCTCCCTCTGCCCCTCCCACTTGCCAGTGACTGTGTGTGTGCATGCTCTCTATCTCAAAATAAATTTTAAAAAACTTAAAAAAAATACAAAGTTAAAAAGGAAAACAATCCCAATAGCCCTAGTAAATGCAATAGACAAAATTCAGTATACATTCATAATAAAACCATTCAATAAGAACAGAAGGAGATTTGCTCAACTTGATTAAAGTCACATATGAAAAACCTACAGCTAACATCATACTTAATGTTGAAAGGGTGACTATTTTCCCCTTAAAATTAGGAATAAGACAGGGATGTATCTTCTTACCACTTCCATTCAATATTGTACTGGATGTTCCAGCCAGTATAATGAGGCAATAAAAAGAAATAAAAATGTGATGTAATTGGACATATATATTTAATCTTCCTCCCTAGTTCCTGGCACATGAACTTTGAAAACCATTGGGATTTCCTGAGTGATGGGGATGAAAGGACCATATTGTGTTATGCATAATAATCCCCTTGGATATTACCTAAGTGCATGCTAATGAAGTGACCCTTGGTGTGCCCCAAGATAGCCTCCAGATGGGGGCTGGTTGCCAGAGGAACCAACTAGGTCATTAGACAGTTGAAACCTTTTTTAAAAAATGTTTATTCATTTATTTTGAGCGAGAGGGGAGGGGAGGGGCAGAGAGAGAGGGCAAGAGAGAATCCCAAGCAGGCTCCACACCATCAGCACAGAGTCCCATGCGAGGCTTGAACCCACAAACCATGAGATCATGACCTGAGCCAAAACCAAGAGTTGGATGCTTAACTGACTAAGCCACCCAGGTGCCAGACAGTTGGAACTTTTAGCCCCAGTTCCCCAACTCCAGGGAGGGAGGAGTCACTAGAGATTGAGTTAATCACCAATGGCCGATGATTTAACCTTTCATGCCTACGTAATGAAGTCACCATAAAAATTCCTAAACAACAGGATTCAGAGAGCTTCAGAGAGCACCTGCGTGTCAGGAGGGTGGCACACCCCAAACTCCATGGGGGCAGAAGCTCCTGCATGAGGGCCACCCTTGGCCTTTCCCTATGGTGCTTCTCCATTTGGCTATTTATTTGTATCTTTTACAATGTCCTTTATAATAAACCAGTAACAGTAAGTAAAGTGTTTCCTTGATTTCTATAAGCCACTAGAGAAAATTATCTACCCTGAGGAGGAGGTCATGGAAACCTCAATTTGTAGCCAAATTAGACAGAGTGCGGGTAACCTGGGACCAACTAATTGTAACTGGCATCTGAGGTCAGCCTTGTAGGACAGAGCCCTTAACCTCTGGGGTCTGTGCTAGGTCAGGATAGTGTCAGCACTGAATTTAATTGTAGGACACTGAGTTGGTATCCTGAGGGTTAGGATAGAGAACTGGTCATCAGTGTGGGGCGAAAAAAATAAAAAACAAGACAAAACCCATACATTTGTTATCAGAAGTGTTGTGAGCAGAAAATACCTTCATTAAAACACAACTGGATTAGAAAGACAGAAGTAAAATTGCCTGTGTGAGTGGAAACAATAATCATTCATGTAGAATTTCTGGTGGAATTATAAACAATCTACTAGAGTTAATTTCACAAAGTTTCAGGATTCAAGATCAATATTTTTTAAATCATATAAAAACAAATAATAAAAAATTCAAATTAAAAATTAGTACCACTTACAGTAACATAAAAATATGAAATATTTAGGGGTGCCTGGGTGGCTTAGTTGGTTGAACATTGACTTCGACTCAGGTCATGAATTTGTGGTTTGTGGGTTCGAGTGTCACATCGGGCTCTGTGCTGACAGCTCAGAGCCTGAAGCTTTCTTCGGATTCTGTGTCTCCCTCTCTCTCTGCCCCTCCCCTACTCGTTCTCTGTCTCTCTCTCTCTGTCTCTGCCTCTCTCTCTGCCTTTCTCTCTCTCTCTCAAAAATAAAACATTTTAAAAAGTGAAATATTTAGTGTTTAAAGCTGTCAAAAATATGAGCAATCTGTACACTAAAAACTAAAAATAACATTCATGAGAGAAATTAAAGAAAACCTCTTATTTATTTTTTTAGAAAACCTTTTAAAATGTAGAAATATTCTCTACTCTTAGGCCAGGAGACTAAATATTGTTAAGCTGTCAATTCTTAATTGATAAAATTCCATGCAATCTCAATCAAAACTTCACCAGGATTTCTCATAGAAATTGCCAAACTGATATCATAATTTATATAATAATTCAAAGAACCTATGTGGTCCTGAAAGGGTACTAGCTGTAAAGGGAAACAAGAAAACCTTTAGGATGATGGAACCATTTCGTACCTTGATTGTGGTCATGCACACGAGTATCAAAAGTCATCCAAGTGTACCCTTAAATGAGTAATGTTTATTGCCTGTCAAATAAAACTCAAAATAAGAAAGAACTAATTTTGGAATAGGGAAAGAATAAAGGCATAAAAATCAAACAAATGAAAAAACTAGGCAATGATTAATTTCAGGGACATTCAAAAGTTGTACAGGAAAATAATTAAGATAAGTACACCAACAGTGAATAACAGAGTCAGAATGTCAATAATAAATATTGACATGCCCCCAAAATGCGATGTGCCTGTATTAAAAGGATTTGAGGAAGAGGAAATGGGACAGTCACCCTTTCAAATGGGAAGAGGGTATAGATAAGGTTGCAAATCAAAAATCAAAGATAGCATTATAGGGGTGCCTGGGTGATTCAGTCAGTTGAACATCTGACTCTTGACTTTGGCTCAGGTCATGATCCCAGGGCCATAAGATGGAGCCCATGCGCAGTGCGGAGCCCACTTGGGATTCTCTCCCCCCGCCCCAAATAAAACAATTTTAAAGAAGCATTATATACCTGAAACTAATGTAGCATTGTGTGTCACCTATACTTCAATAAAAAGTAGCATTATAGGTATACTATTCAGAAAAATATAAAAGTGCTTACACTGGGCAGTGGGACCCAGGGGTGGAGAGATGAACATTAGGGAACTGGGTTTTCCATCTAAAGACTTGTTTGACTTTCAAAGCTGTACTAATATATTTATTTGACTAAAGTAATTTAAAAAATAAAATGCTTGAGGGGTGCCTGGCTGGCTCAGTTGGTAGAGCACACTACTCTTGATCTCAGAGTCATGAGTTTGCGCCCCATGTTGGGTGCAGAGATTACTAAAAAAGTAAATTAAATAAACTTTTAAAAAATGCTTCACCAGATACTTGATTTATTTATTTTTTATATTCATTATTAACAAGAGCATTGAAAGCCATTTTCCCATAGGTTTTTATATTAATGTTTTCTTTAATTTATAAATTATTTGGTTTTAATATTCTTTTTGATATGAAAATTATAAACAATGCTTTAAACTTTATCAACTGGACACTTCTTTTTACATTTGGATTTTTGGTTTCCAATTTTTGATTATGTAATGGAGACTGTAAGAGAATGTAGCCTCTAAAATCACTGTTTGGGGACTCTGTTAATAGCTTTTGTGGTAGCCTAAAAAATGGTCACTATTTGTGATTGTTCCTTGGGCTTGAAAAAGAATGTGTAATCTCTATTTCCAGAGTGGAAATGGATGTATTTTAAATCAAAATTTCTTCACTGTTTAAACAAAATCTCTGCCATTATGAGCTTTTGCTTTACGGAAACTATTGTTACATTGCTTCATTTGATGTTTCATTTGAGTTTCTATGAGTTTTTCCTCTATTATAAAATATTACTCTTTTATGATTTATGCTTCTGGTTAACTTTATTACTGCTTTATCTGTAATTAATCGTGTCACTCCTTTTCTCTAATTTTTTACATAAACATTTCTGGCCAACTTCATATTTGTGTACTTTTTAAAATTATTTATATAGTTTTAAAGGTTTTTATTTTTTAAAGTAATCTCTCCACTTAACATGAGGCTTGAACTCACAACCCCGAGATCAAGAGTTATACACTCTATGTACTGAGCTTGCCAGGTGCCCCTCTTTTTTCTTTTTTTAAAAGGTGAGTTTTGTGGGGGCATCTGGGTGGCTCAGTCGGTTAAACGTCTGACTTCGGCTCAGGTCATGATCTCATGATTCGTGAGTTCAAGCCCCACATCGGGCTCTGTGCTGACAGCTCGGAGCCTGGAGCCTGCTTTGGATTCTGTGTCTCCCTCTCTCTGCCCCTTCCCAGCTCACACTCCGTCTCTCTCAAAAACAAATAAACATTAAAAAAAAATTTTTTTAGGGGCGCCTGGGTGGCGCAGTCGGTTAAGCGTCCGACTTCAGCCAGGTCACGATCTCGCGGTCCGTGAGTTCGAGCCCCGCGTCAGGCTCTGGGCTGACGGCTCGGAGCCTGGAGCCTGTTTCCGATTCTGTGTCTCCCTCTCTCTCTGCCCCTCCCCCGTTCATGCTCTGTCTCTCTCTGTCCCAAAAATAAATAAAAAAACGTTGAAAAAAAATTAAAAAAAAAAAATTTTTTTTTAAAGGTGAATTTTGAAAACTCACCTTTTAAAAATTTTGCTTTTTGGGGGCGCCTGTGTGGCTCAGTCGGTTAAGCGGCCGACTTAGGCTCAGGTCATGATCTCGCGGTCCGTGAGTTCGAGCCCCTCGTCAGGCTCTGTGCTGACAACTCGGAGCCTGGAGCCTGTTTCAGATTCTGTGTCTCCCTCTCTCTGACCCTCCCCCGTTCATGCTCTGTCTCTCTCTGTCTCAAAAATAAATAAACGTTAAAAAAAAATTAAAAATTTTGCTTTTTGTGGGACATACAAATGGAAACTTAGAAATACACACCCAAATTCCAATAGCCAGTAGATAACTATTTAAATGACTCCATACACAGCCCATACCCACTATACTCTACCCTCTGTCTTCAGGCAAATATCTCTAGGTGGTGCCTCTGATTTCCTGTGCCAGGGACACAGTCACTATTACATGTTAAAATACAGATTTGAGGTTCTGCTCTTAATATTCACTTTCTTAGGGGGGCATCTGGGTGGCTCAGTCAGTTAAGCATCTGACTCTTGATTTTGGCTCAGGTCATGATCTCATGATTGTGAGATGGAACCCTGCGTGAAGCTCCGTGCTGGGCGTGGAGCCTGCTTACAGTTCTATGTCTCCTTCTCCCTTGGCCTCTCCCCTGTGCACATTCAATCTCTCTCTCTCTCTCAAAACAAAACCCATAATTAATTTCTTAGTACAAACCAACAGATCAAACTTTGTATTTGAAAGAAGAAAGAATCCAGGGTCCTAAAACCTTACAGATTATACAAAAGAGTCAGTTCAGGGGCAAAGTGTACAGAACAGAGATGCTACCAATGTATGTGGGCCAATTTCACTTGTTCTACAATTTTTCTTCAGGTCTATTTTGGGCACAGAACAAGATACAAGGTGACACAGGCAGGAGAGGAGACATTCTTGAGGCAGTGGGAAGCATCAAGTCTGAGCACTAAACGGAGTTCCCCTCAAGCAGAGATAGCTGTGTCCAGAGAGAATAGGAACAGAGTGGTTGGTAAGTGCGCCTCTAGTGGAGCCAGGGGGAATCCACCCTGGGGATGCCCAACCTTGGCAACTGTGGCTGCCCTGGTCCCTAAGGGAGTCTCAACCTCCAGGGAAGGAAGATCTATTTATTTGTTCCCAATCATCGAAGCCAGACCTGAGAGAACCACATTATCTATCTAACTCTAAATATTCTCCTCCAGTGAGAACAGGTTCCTCAGTCTTCAGCCCTGGCTGACACTGTTGAATCATCCAGGGTCAAGCAAGGAGCCAATGGAGATGGGGGTTCCATGACCACATTTCACAGCAGAGAACAGCCAGGTAAGAAGGGCTGGAAAGCAGGTGTGGACACGGGACCTCCAACAACAGACAGATTCACGTGAACATAAACATATAGATTTACCTTTGGAATAACAGACACGTAAAATCCCTTTGCACCTGACCAAGTTCAAAGGGGGCATGTGTCCTGGTTTGACATGTACAAGTCTCTCTTTTCAGGATGTGCTGTCCACTGCAGGACAGAGTAGGCACGTTTCCAAGGAGGACATAGAAAAGCAGCAGTGGGAGACGAAGGAGACAGCTCAGGTTAGTGGCGCTAGGGTCAGTGACTGCAGGCTCTTAAAAGAGCCCCACAACAGAGAGTCTTCTGGCAGACATTCGAGACCCTCCCATGCTGTCCCTACTCTGCACCTTTCTGCCAGTTGCTTCCTTGTGTTTGTCCATCCACTATTGAGGTGTCCCAGAAGGAGAAGCTCCTTGGATGCCACAAAGAGCCCCACAGAGGGGAGCTGGCTTGGGCTGGGGTCTGGGCACTCAGCAGCTCTGGTTTTGAGGTCCAGGAACACAAACCCTCAATGCTGAAGACCAGATGTCTCAGAGACAGCCACGTGCTACCGAGACTCAGAAGAGATTAGTGCAGGAAACCAGGCATCCACATAGGTAAGTTATATAGGGGTGCCTGGGTGGCTCAGTTGGTTAAGCATCCATCTTTGGCTCAGGTCATGATCTCACAGTTCTTGAGTTTGAGCCTGAGTCTGGTTCTGTGCTGACAGTTCAGAGCCAGGAGCCTGCTTTCGGTTCTGTGTCTCCCTCTCTCTCTCTGCCCCTCCCCTGCTTGCACACACTCTCTCTCTTTCTCTCTCAAGAATAAATAAATAAAATCTTTTTAAAAAGATTAGTTAGCACTCTTGTTAACAGGAAGCTGCATGAGAGATTGAATGAATATTCACGGGGTGGGTGGTGAATATCCATTCAGAGTAAGAGGAATTGCCATATCTCCTACTCACTGTGGAATCTCCACCTGCTGGGGTTTAAACCATGAAACAAGAGATTATTTTTTCTAGTAACTGATCTTCTATTGGCAGGTCTCCTAAAAACATCCTGGCCAGATTCATTCATTTTAAGCCATTGCATACTATAAAAATGGTGCTTTAAAGTGGTCAAGAACAGTCTAAATCTTCGATCTCTTGTGTTCTACTCTCTCACAATGTGCCTTGGCTTGGAGTATGGAAGGGGAGGGGGATGCTGGTAGATGTACTCTTCCTGATTTGGAGAAAGAAAGAGAGGGGGGAAATCTAGTAGGGGTACTCTCCTTGACCAAGTAAGGGAGCTGTCTCTCCTCTGTTCCTATTTGCTGCTCTTCTGGCTTGTCTGTCTTACTTATGGGCTTTGTTGTTGTTGTTTGTTTATTTTTGAGAGACAGAGAGAGACAGCACGAACAAGGGAGGGGCAGAGAGACAGGGGGATAGAAGATCCGAGGAAGGCTCTGCCCTGACAGCAGTGAGCCCAACTCGGGGCTCAAACTCAGGAACTCAGGAACCATGAGATCATGACCTGAGCTGAAGTTGGATGCTTAACCTACTGAGCCACCCAGGCACCCCTCACTTATGGGCTTTTATCTCTGTGGGCTGCTCATAGGGGATTTTCCAGGGATTACCAGAGGGTCTCAGAGCGGGCTCAGAGAGGGTCAGAGAGGGTCTCAGAGAGGGTCTCAGCTCTCACTCAACCCCTGTAACCTCCCGCCCCTTCCCCAGTCCCACCCAAACGGCGTTTATGTTACTGAAGAACTCCCCTTTCCTGGAAGGCACAGATTTTGTCCTATGAAGTAGCTGTAACATGTCTTCCACAGGGGCCACCAGTGCTCAGGGAACTCACACGTCCTTGCAATGGCACACAGCTAGCTTCTCTGCCAGCCTTCTTCCTTCTCTCCGTTCTCCCATCTCTGCCCATTTTCTCTTCCCTGCTCTGGGAGAGTGAGGGCTGATCAGCAAGCCCATATGCCCAGTCAGGAAACCAACAGATGGTCTCCCCACGGTGCAAGCATCTCCAGTCTTTGGTGGGACTTTTTTGGAGGTCTCCACACTCAGAGTTGGGGACCAGGAAGCCCACTTCCCTCTCCCTGTGGGGTGTAATGAGAGGGCACAGACTTTCTCCAGAATCATTGCTCTTTCTGCTCCCATCTCTCTCACGACAGGACTTGGGGGTTTGGGGGCAGTATTAATTGTGCTCCTGATAGTATTATCCCAGCAAACACCGGCAGCAGGAGCTAACCCTAATGCTGGCAGATTTCCCAGCACAGAGTTTGGGTTATTTAGAGCCTATTGACCTAAAAGGCCCTTATGGACCTTTTCCACAGTTCCCAGACAAGAGGAAAAGACCCACTTCCATTCTACTATATCACTTGCAACTTTTACCCCCATTTTCATTATGGAGAACAGCCTGCAATTAAAACCAGAATATTCACATGTGCTGTTCAGACACAAGGAAAAAGGCTGCATAAATACAACTTTTTTTTTTTGTTATAAACAACTATTTCAGAGTGAGATCGAACAATTCTTTTTTTAATTTTTTTAAGTTTACTTATTTATTTTGAGAGAGAAAGTATAAACAGGGGAGGGGCAGAGAGGAGGAGAGACAGAATCCCCAGCAAGAGTCCCTGCGATCAGCACAGAGCCTGAAGCGGGGCTGGAACTCACAAACTGTGAGATCAAGACCTGAGCCAAGATCAAGAGTCAGATGTTTAACCAACTGCACCACCCAGGCACCCCAGGTTTGGGTTTTCCTTGACGCAAGCCCTGCCCTCCAACTTCTACGTCCCCCATTAGGCATCCTTGCCCTGGAGCGCCTACTTTCAGTAACTCTGGCTACAACCTGGTACTGCCTTTCTACACTTTTATCCTGTGATATGACTTATGAGAAAATGCCTTCAGATGTCAGAATTTTACAATGGTTTTACTAATTTAACTCTGGAAGTGCTAGAACACTTCACTGTTGCTATAACCAATCCCCCTAAAATTATACCTGTAACATCTGTTGCCCCAGCCAGTCAAGCCACTTAACCTGTGAGTCTCCTCCCTTTCCTCCTTCTGCTTACCACCCCGGGTTTTAGTTCTTAATCAGGAAGGCCATGTCCCATCCTCTTTACCATCCAAACCCTGAATTCTTCCATGGCTATCACAGCCACAGTGCTTTATCTGACTCCTCCTGCCTATACTAATTTCTTCATGCTAGGAATGTCACTCAGATATACCCCATAATTTCACCCTAGGAACTTGCCTTCCTCTTCAAAAATAATACCAAGTGCCACAATCCAGCTGATTGCATTTTGGCTAGCACAAGAGGGAAAAGAGGTCTCTTTGCAAAATCCTGTGCACAGAGACCTCACCAGCACACTTAGCTTATTCAAGCCAACAGTTGTGAGTGATAGCAAGGACGTTTTTATGCCATGTGGTCACAACATTGAGGACAAACCTCCAGGCACATCCTTCAAAGCCTAAAAGTAGAATAATCCTGGGAAAATGTAGGAGACACCCAGAAAGAATTTGAGGGAGTTGTATACAGTAGCATTTTATTCAGGTGTCGTTGACTCTAAGTCTAAAGTTCTCTTTTGGCCAGCAAAAGAGCAGACGCAGGATTAAAGTGAGAGATGGCTAATTTCCGGGAAAAAGACAAGAGCCCTGAATAAGGGTCCTTGCCCCATATTTATTCAGATCAGAAGGCTTACAAACGTGATGGGCATGTACAAAAAGACAAAGAAACTATGGACATTAACTTGGGGACGTGAGGGAAAAGCGGGTTTTGAAGGTATACAGTGTTTGGGGTTTGGGTCAATATAAAACAAAATCCGGGCACCAGACAGATGGGGAGATGGTTGTTAACAGCAGACAGGAGGCACTGTGCCTGTGTATCTTTGCTAGCCTAGGGGATGAGACGGGGGAATAACCACAGGGTTAATAAGGCACCTTTTCTTTTTTTAACCATCTCCACTCTGGGCTGTTTTGCCTGCAGCGCAGTGGTCCGTAGTCCAATTCACCAATTTACCTAACCTGGTCCTATCCTCCTGTGAAAGCAGCTTTTCGCTATAGTACTAAATTTGGGGTGCTTTCACCCTGAATATCTAATCTTGTTTATTTCATATACCTATGTATTGGGCAACTTTGCACCATTCTTATTTTAGGCCTTTGCCTCTCCCTCTCTATTCTGGGGGCTCTGCACCCCCTCTCTATTTTGGGGTGCCTTTGCATCTCCCTATTCCTGGAACCTTTGTGCCTCCCTATTCTCAGGGTGTCTTTGCAATTCCCTATTCTTGGGGTGCCAATCTGGTTTACCCAAACTCGGGTGTGAGCATTTTATGACTTTATAGTTCTTTATGCCTTGTTAACCCATTGGTGTAAACCCTGGGGATTCCTAAGCTTATCCCCCACATTCAGGTAAAAGAACTTGTGGCCTTGAACAAATGGTTAAATCTCCTGGCTTTATTTATTCCTTCTGTTTGATGAAGCTTGTTATTCCTAAAATTTACAGATGTTAATAAGGATAAAGTGATGAACTACATGTAAAGAAGGAGTCTGGATGCCTGGCTATGTTGGTTGTTTTTTCACTTGGCTGTATTCTCCATAAATGGTAGTTAATCAAAATGTAGAGGTAAAACTAAGGAGGAGTTTGAAGAAAAGGGAATTTAACTGTTTTAGGACTGTAAATGTTATGAGTTCTGTCATTCTAATGTGCTATCACTGAATCTCTCTGAGTCTCAGGGTTTTTATCTCTGATTCCTCTTCTCAGTCTTCCTATCTATGAATGACTGAATTCATCATTCATAAACTAAAAAATTATGTGTGGGAAAATAGCTCCACACACCGGATATTCATTGAATGTTAGTGAAGTATGAAGTAAGCTGTATGTAATCAAAGATAATAAACATAAATTAAAATTATGGAAATTAACCAGCTATTTACTTCAGGAAAGCTAACTCTGTAGAATTATCTAATGTGTGTTATCAATGACAAAACCAGTATCATAAAAAATTTACTCAAATGATGATGTATTATTGTTTATCTACTTTTATATTTAAAGTGAGATTAATTAAGAAGTAAACTTTGGATCTGGTACCATTAAAACATTACAATCTCTAAATGGTAAATGGAACTCAATTAAACATTTCCTTTTACTTAAAAATTTTTTTTAAATATTTATTTATATTAGAGAGAGAGAGGGAGAGAGAATGAGAGGGGGAGGAGCAGAGAGAGAGGAGGACAGAGGATCTGAAGCAGGCTCTGTGCTGACAGCAGGGAGCCTGATGCGGGGCTTGAACCCATGAACCATTAGATCATGACCCAAGTTGAAATTAGACACTTAACCGACTGAACCACCCAAGTGCCCCATATTTCCTTTTATTTCGACCACATTTTCTCCCCTGCAGACATGGATAGAGACAACCAGACTACGGTCACAGAATTCCTTCTCCTGGGACTCTCTGGGCAGTCAAAGCAGGAAGAGATTCTCTTTGGGCTGTTCTTGTGGATGTACCTGGTCACCATCATTGGGAACATTCTCATCATCCTAGCCATCGGCTGTGACAGTCATCTCCATACCCCCATGTACTTCTTCTTGGCTAACCTCTCCTGCATCGACATCTGCTTTTCATCAGTCACAACCCCCAAGATGCTGCTGAATCACATACTGGGAAGCAAGTCTATCTCTTATGTGGAATGCATGACCCAGATCTACTTCTTCATCACTTTCATCAACATGGATGGGTTCCTTCTGAGTGTGATGGCCTATGACCGTTATGTAGCCATCTGTTGCCCACTCCACTACAGCATGATCATGAAGCCCAAACTCTGTATCCTTCTGGTGGTGGTCTCTTGGGTCATTACAAACCTGCATGCTCTCCTACACACTCTTCTCATGGTCCGACTCACCTTTTGTTTCAACAATACTGTGCATCACTTTTTCTGTGACCCCTATGCAGTTCTAAAGCTGTCTTGTTCTGATACCTTTATCAATGAGTTGATGGTATCCATTGCAGGTGGGCTTATGTCGATTACACCATTCACATGTATCACTGTTTCATATGCCTATATCTTCTCTAACGTGTTAAAGTTTCCATCTCTTCAGGGAATAAGGAAAGCCCTATCCACATGTGGATCCCACCTCACTGTGGTGTCCCTCTTCTATGGGGCAATCCTGGGGGTCTATATGCGCCCTTCATCCTCCTACTCAGTCCAAGACACGGTGGCCACTGTCATCTTCACAGTGGTGACTCCCCTGATCAATCCCTTCATCTATAGTCTGAGAAATCGTGACATGAAGGGAGCCTTAAGGAAGCTAATTATTAGGAGGCCAGTTTTGTCAAGACTCTAGAATTAGAAAATTTTAGAGCCAAAAAGCCTACTGGAAATTATACATTTCTTAATTTTGCAAAGGCTACTGAGGCCCAGATGGGTGCAAAATCCACCCATAACTATTTCTCTAATTAGTGACCACAATCATGCTTTAAAATGAGCCTGACAGGTACTCATAAGTCATAAAATCATTCATTTGTTACCTATAAGAAGGGCTGATCCTGTGACCCTCCTTACACAGATAAAAACTAGACTGAGGCCTGGGTGAATTAGATGATTGATCCCAAGTGATGCCCAGATGCATTTTCTTAAGGGTGAGCCTAGCAATGTTATAAGATGCTGGCCACCACGATGGACTGGGAATTGTGAATGACTTAGACACAGGCTTTTTAGAGTCAACTGCTCTACATGGTCTCCATGTGAAAAGTGAAGAATCCACATTTAGACTGATTTGCATTTGAGATCTCAGAAGCAGAAAAACCTGAAAACAGGCTATCTATGGCAACTGAGAACTACATGGGTCAACTCAAGTTTCACCAATCCTGGCCACTGATAATAAGTCAAATTACAACTGACAATGAGTGATTCCAATATGGGAAGGAGTATCTCTGTATTATTTCACTTAGCTCTCACACAACCTCATGAGGTGATACTACAAATATTCCTATCGTTTTATGAGGAAACTGGGTCCTAGAGAAGTTAACTTGACCAGGTCCTAGAAAAGTTAACTTGGCCAAGCCCATACAACAAATGTTTAGAACCGGAGTGATACTGACCACTTCCTCTCAAAGTATTTGGTGATTTTCGTTTTTACTTTTGTTTGTTATAATGATTTTTATCATTTTTAATTTGCATATGGAAAATTGACCACTTTTTGATATACAGTTTTATGAGTTGTAAGACATCTACAGGTTTGTATAACCACCATAACTAGTAGGATAAAAGAACAGCTCTACTACCTCAAATAGTTCCCACATGCCATCCCTTTATAGACAAACTCTCCCTCCACTCCTAACCCCTGGCAACTATTGATTCTCCACCTCTTGAGTTGTGCCTTTTCCAGAATGTCATATAGTTAGAATTATAATATATGTAACCTTTTCAGTCTTGCTTTCTTTCATTCAACAGATTCATCCATGTTGTTGTATATATCCATAATTTTTTCCTTTAAAAATTTTTTTCTAATGGTTATATATTTTTGAGACAGAGAGTACGAGCATGGGAGGGGCAGAGAGAGAGAGAGAGAGAGACAGAGACAGAGACAGAGACAGAGACTGAAGCAGGCTCCAGGCTCTGAGCTGTCATCACAGAGCCCAACGTGGGGCTCGGACTCATGAACCATGACATCATGACCTGAGCTGAAGTCGGATGCTTAACCAACTAAGCCACCCAGGCACCCCAGTTTGTTCCTTTTTTATTGCTGAGTAGAATTCCATTGAATGGGTGAAGCTACTGTAAAAATTAGCATACAGGCTTTGTGTTTCTGTTCTCCAGGTAAATACCTAAGAGGGAGAATCCCGTGTCATACGTAACTCCATATTTGAATTTGCAAGAAATTACCAAGCCATCTTCCATCATGGCTGTAATGTTTTGGATTCACACCTGCAATGTAGGTCTAGTTGCACCACATCCTCACAAGCATTTGGTGTTGGTGTGTAATGCTATTTCAAAGGGATCTAAGTTTGAATTTTTCTAATTGCTAAGGGTGTTAAGCAACTTTTCATGTGCTTATTTGCTATCTACATACCTTCTTTGGTGGAATGTCTGTTCAACTCCTTTGCCCATTTTTTGTTGGAATAATTCGCTTTACCTTTGAGTTTTGGATGTTCTGTATATATCCTAGATAGAAGTCCTTTGTTAGATGTGTGATGTCCATATTTTCCCCATAGGTACCTGTACCTGGCTTTCCATTCTTTTAACAGAGTCTTTTGCAGAGCAAAAGTCTTTAATATTGATGATACAAGTCACTGTTATAATTTTTGCTTTCATCCACCATACACATTTAAAGAACAAAGGGTAGAGAAATTCTCTATTATATTTACTCAGATATTTACTATTTTTGTTCTTATTTTTGATTACAGAAGCACCAAATTCCCTTCTGGTACTAGTTCCCCTCCACTTAAAGAATATTCTTTAGCATTTTTTTTTAAAAAGACCAATTGGTGAAAAATTAATTCTCAAAGAATGGAATAGAAATGAGTAACTATTTTCAACTGGATGATAATAAAAATAAGTTATATATTTATATTGTATCTATATGACATGATTGATGTAAGCTGAACTTACTGTGGAAATCATTTCATGATATATGTAAATCAAACCATCATGCTGTATGCCTTAAACTTATACAGTGATGTATATCAACTATTTCAAAATAAAACTAGAAAAAAAGAGAGCATGTGTTTGCTTCCCAATTTGTCATTAAATTAGAATGGATTTTTACGAGGTAAAAAAAAAAAAGGAAAAGAAAATAAATTGTATCATAATGTGTGGGATGTTTAGAGGGAAATTTGTAACTTTAAAATGATACAATAGAAAAAAAAGGAGTAAAGTTTGTAATCAATGATCCATGCTTCCAGCTTAAAAATATAGGGGCAAAAAAGAACGCAAAATATATCCAAAAGAACTAGAATGAAGGAGATAATAAAGCGAAAACAGAAATCAGTGAGATACAGACTAAGAAAAGAAAATATAAAACCAAAAGTAGGTTCAGTTAAATTACGCATTTGTTAACCCTAGCAAGATTAATTACAAAAAAAAAGAGAAGGGCACCTGGGTGGCTCAGTCGGTTGAGCATCCGACTTCAGCTCAGGTCATGATCTCACAGTTCGTGAGTTCGGGCCCCACGTCAGGCTCTGTGCTGCCAGTTCAGAGCCTGGACCCTGCTTCGGATTCTGTGTCTCCCCCTCTCTCTGCCCCTCCCCCGCTCATGCTCTGTCTCTGTCTCAAAAATAAATAAAAGAATTAAAAAAATTAAAAAAAAGAGAGAAAACACATTATATAAGGAATAATAGAGTTAATATAACTACACATCCTGGAGACTTTTGAAGGAAAATAAAGAAATATCAATTAAAACTCTATGCTAATAAGTTGGCAACTTAGGTAAAAAGGACAAATTCCAGCAAAAAAAAAAAAAATATATATATATATATTGCTTACCACAACAGATCCAATAAAACAAAACTATTAACAGCTCTATTTCTATTAAAGAAATTGAAATCTTCATTAAAAATCTTCCAAAAAGACGGGGCGCCTGGGTGGCTCAGTCGGTTGAGTGTCTGACTTCAGCTCAGGTCATGATCTCGCGGTCTGTGAGTTTGAGCCCCGTGTCAGTCTCTGTGCTGACAGCTCAGAGCCTGGAGCCTGCTTTGGATTCTGTGTACCCTTCTCTCTCTGCCCCTCCCCCGCTCATGCCCTGTCTCTCTCTGTGTGTGTCAAAAATAAACATTAAAAAAAATTTTTTTTAAATCTTCCAAAAAGAGGGGTGCCCACGTGGCTCAGTCAGTTAAGCTCAGATCATGATCTGAATTGCTGACAACTCAGAGCCTGGAGCCTGTTTCGGATTCTGTGTCTCCCTCTCTCTCTGGACCTCCCCTGCTTGTGCTTTCTCTCTCTCTCTGTTTCTCTCTCTTTCAAAAACGAATAGACATTAAAAAAAAATTTTTTTTAACTTTTCCAAAAATAAAACTCCATGTCTAAATGGTTGTGCTGGTGAATTCCATCAAACACTGAATGAGAAAACAATATTGGTATTCTACAAACTCTTTCAGAAAATACAGGAAGATGGAACTTATTCCCACTCATTGTATTAGACCAGCGTAAGTAACTTTGATACTCAAATCTGACAAATACATTACAGAAAAGAAGAACCTCAGACCAATTAATGTAACTATCATATAAATGGACTAAGGAATAAATATGATATGATCTTATTAGTTGATGCAGGAAAAGCATTTGACAAAATTCAAAACCCAATTAGCTCAGTGAATTCCAAATAGAAGCGAAGTCCCTCAGTCTGCTACAGGCTTCTACACAAAGCCTAAAGCCAATACCACATTTCATGGTTAAAGACTAAATGTTCTCCCCTCTAAGACTGGGAACAAGGCAAAGATATACACTCTTACCACTCCTATTCAACATTGTACTTGGAAGTCCTAGCCAGTGCAATGAAGCAGGGGAAAAAAATACATACAGATTGAAAAGGAAGAAAATAAAGCTAACCCATTGGTAGATAACATTACTGCCCAGGTACAAAAATCCAAGAAATATACAAAAAAAAAAAATCTCACAAGAAAACAAAAAACTCCTAGAACACAGTTTAGCAAGGTCATCGGATACAACACATAAAAATCAATCAGATTTCTATATCTCGGCAATGTATATAATTGGAAATCAACAATTTTTAAAGTATTATTTATAATATATCAAAACACATGAACTACTTAAGTCTAAATTTTAAAACATATGCCAAGTCTTTTTTTTTTTTTTTTTTTGAGAAACAGAGAGAGCTAGCATGTGAGCAACATGAGCAGGGGAGGGGCAGAGAGAGAGGGAGACAGAGAATCCCAAGCAGGCTCTGGGCTGTCAGTGCAGAGCTTGATGCAGGGCTCGAACCCACGAACCATGAGATCATGACCTGAGCCAAAACCAAGAGTTGGCCACTTAACTGAGTGCATGCAAAGTCTCTATGCTAAAAACTATAAAATGTTTCTGAAAAAAATCAAAGAAGACATAGAAATGGAAACTATCACGATGTTTACAGATTGGAAGACTTAATATTAGAAAGAAACCAACTGCTCTCCAAATACCCTACAGATTTATCACAAGTCAAATAAAAATATTTGATGGACTATTTAAAAATTTTTTTAGAAATTAACAACAGCTTGTAAAATTTATATGGCAAGGCAAATGAATGAGTTTGAGAAAAACAAAGTTGAAGGATTCACACTACCTGATTTCAAGACTTAACATCAAGTTACAATAGTTTTGACCAGAGCATAGACACATACATTAATGGAACATGATAGACCCAGAAATAGACCCACTCATCTATGTTAAATTGATTTTAGAAAAAGGTGCCAAAGCAATTAAATGTGGAAAAGATAATCTCTTTAATAAATAAACTACAATATTTTAATAAACCGCAATATTTTGATAGGCAGAGTATAAAGAAAAAATTAAACGGATCCTTATCTCACATGATACACAAAATTAACTCAAAATGGATAATGGACATTAATGTAAAACAAAAACTATAAATTTCTAGGGGAAAACATAGGAACAAATCTTTGTGATCGTAGGTTAGACAAAGATTTTGTAGGTCTGACAACATAAGCATGATCCATAATGTGATTTAAAATCATAAATCAGACTTCAGAAAAATGTAAAATGTTTGCTCTTTGAAGATACTTTTAAGAAAATGAAAAGACGAGCCACAAACTCAGAGAAAATATTTGCAAACGCTACATCTGATAAATGCTTAATAAACACAATATGTGAAGAAGTCTGAAAATTTGAAAATAAGAAAACAGCTCAATTTTTCAAATGGGTAAGAGATTTGAATAGACCACTTGACCCCAGATGATGTATGGGCAAAAGATGCCATGCCTCATTAGTATTCAGACTTGCAAACTAAAACCGCAATGAAATCACTCTACATGCCCTTTAGATTGCTAAAAACCAAACCCTGAAAAGATCATGGATGTGCAGAGCAATAGCAACTCACTTTCATTGCTGGTGAGAATGTAAATGGTACACCTACTTTGGAAAATGGAGTTTCTTATAAAGTTATACATACACTTGCTTTATTAGGTGTCCTGCCATCACACAACACCACAGACTGGGTAGCTTAAAGAACAGAATTTATTGCCTCACGGATCTGGAGGTTATGTGTTCAGGATCAAGTTTCCAGCAGATTCAGTGTCTGGGGAGAGCCATCTTCTTGGCTTGCCCATGACTACCTTCCACTGTCCTCATATGACCTTTCCCAGTGCCTCTGTGCAGAAAGAGGAAGAGAGTTCTTTGGGGTCTCTTTTTCTAAGACAATAATCCTATCAGAACAGAGCTGTACTCTGGGGTGCCTGGGTGGCTCAATTGGTTAAGCATCCGGCTCTTGATTTCAGCTCAGGTCATGATCTCACGGTTTGTGGGTTCGAGCCCCATTTTGGGCTCTGTGCTGACAGCTCAGAGCCTGGAGCCTCCTTTGGATCCTCTGTCCCCCTTTCTCTCTGCCCCTCCCCCACTCACACTCTGTCTCTCTCTCTCTCAAAAATAAATAAACATTAAAAAATTTTTTGAAAAAAACAGGGCTGTACTCTTGTGACCTCATTTAACCTTAAGTACTCGCTTAGACACACACCCCCCTGCCCCCAAATACAGCTACAGTGGGGTTAGGGCTCCAACATATGAATTTGGGGGACGTAAACATTCAGTCTACAATACTCCTAGATATCTATTTAAGTAAAATAAAAAGTTATGTTCAGAAAACCCTGTATACAAACAACTATAGTGGCTTTATTCATAATCCATCAAACAGAAAACAGTGCAAATGTCCTTGAACTAATGAATGGATTAACAAATGCTGGTACATCAAAACAATTAAATATTACTTAACAGGAAAATGAACAGCAATATTGATATACTTATATCATGATTGCTGGGGGCTGGAGTTTGGGTAGGGGTTACCTACAAAGGGACACAAGGCAATTTTGAAGGATGATTAAACCGTTTGGTATTTTTTTTTAAATTTTAATGTTTATTTATTTTCAAGAGAGAGAGAGACAGGGCATGAGCAGGGGAGGGGCAGGTAGAGAGAAGGGACACAGAATCTGAAGCAGGCTCCAGGCAGTCAGCACAGAGCCCGATGTGGGGCTCGAACTCACAAACTGTGAGATCATGACCTGAGCTGAAGTCAGATGCCCAACCGACAGAGCCACCCAGGCGCCCCAAACCGTTTGGTATTTTGATTATCATGGTGGTCACAACACTAGATGCACTTGTCAAAAACTTGCAGAACTGTACTCTAAAATAGATTATTTTTACTCTATATAAAGTATACTTAAATTTAAATAATCAAGCAAAAACTCATTTTCTTTCTGTATTATATTTGTTGAGTTCTAATTTTATTATTTTATGACCAGAGAGTGTGGTCTCCAAAGTTTAGATTTCAGAAAATTTTTAAGAGTTTTATTTTAATTTTTTAACATTTATTTATTTTTGAGAGACAGAGAGAGACAGAGAATGAGCAGGAGAGGGGCAGAAAGAGAGGGAGACACAGAATCCAAAGCAGGCTCCAGGCTCTGAGAGTCAGCACACAGCCTGACATGGGGCTCGAACCCACAAACTGTGAGATCATGACCTGAGCCGAAGTCGGACACTTAACTGACTGAGCCACCCAGTTGCCCAAATTTTCTTATAACCAATAAGATATTCAATAATAGTTAATATTCCCTGGGTTTAGGGAATTATTTATATATAATTAATATAAAAATGTTATGTATGTGTAATTGTGCATATGTGTATATATACTTATTTAAAATTACTAGATCATACTTTAAATTTGGTAATTCAAATCTCTGATTAACATGATTTTTGCCTACTAGAATCATTAAGTTTTGAGAAAGGCATAATAAAGTATTTTAATAAAAGTGTAATTTAGTAAATTTTTTCTTGTATTTTTAAGAGTTTTTGACTTTTTCTGTTATGGTGGTTGTTACATTTTTCATACAGTTTCTTAATTGGTTAAATGTTTATGTATATTATGTATTTGATCATCACAAAGCATACCTCCCACTCTTCCTGTCACTGATTTCCTAGACAGACAACAGACTAAGAAAGGAGGATGTGAGTATCCAAAATTGTGTAACAAGTATTTGAACAAGATTCCAGTCTCTCTCATTCCTATTTTTTGTGTCTGGACAGAATATGAAAAACAAACACTTAAAATGTGTGTCTCTGTGGGGAATCCACCCTGGGGACACCCAACCTTGGCAGCTATTTCTGCCCTGATCCCTAAGAAAGTCCTAATCTCCAGGGAAGGAAGATCTGCTTGTTTGTTCCCAATCATCCACACCAGACCTAGGAGAGCAACAAAGATTCTTCAGTCCTCAGCCCTGGCTGACACTTTTGTATCATCCAGCGTCAAGCAAGGAGCCAGTGGAGATGGCGGTACCATGACCACATCTCACAGCAGCAGAGAACAGCCAGGTAAGAAGGGCTGGAAAAGCAGGTGAGGGCATGGGACCTCCAACAACAGATTCACGTGCACACAAACACGCAGATAAGCAGATACACGAAATCCCTCTGCACCTGACCAAGTTCAAAGGGGGCATGTGTCCTGGTTTGACACATGCAAGCCTTTCCCTTTTCAGGATGTGCTGCCCATTGCAGGACTGAGCAGGCACGTTTCCAAGGAGGATGTGGAAAAGCAGCAGTGGGAGACGAAGGAGACAGCTCAGGTTAGTGGCGCTAGGGTCAGTGACTGCAGGCTCCTAAAAATCCTGTCCAGAAGCTCAGGCCAAGAGCTGCCCCTTCCTCCCCACAACAGAGACTCTTCTGGCAGACATTCAAGACCCTCCCATGCTGCCCCTACTCTCTACCTTACCTCCTCCCACTATATCTACTCATAGTAAGAGGAATTCAGTGGGTGACTACTAAAATGTGGCTGGTTTCCTGGGGAGTCTCAATTTGAAGGTTTAAACTGGGAAATTCTTTTTTTTTTTTTTTTTTTTTTTGGCTGTAACCTACACTCCCAATGCTGGAAGTGGGAAACTCTACAACAAGGAAGCATGGGATACTCTGAGCTTGTTTTACTCACTATTTGGCCTTTGTAGCAATTCAAAGATGACAGGAAGAATCTCATTTGATATCCTATTATCCCTCTTTTTTATCTTCTCCTCTGTTTCCATTATGGGAAACTGTCTTTGAGACCAGAATATTCACACCCGCTGGCCAGCCAGTCTCTTGTCTTCTTGATGACGGGTCTCCCTCACCCCTCAACGTCTCCAGTCCACATTAACCAGGTTCCTTCTGGAGCATCTTCGAGCTTCTGTCTAGTACTCTTTTACCTACCTGTATCCTGGGAAATAGTCCAGGTAAAAAACAACCTCCAGTCTCAGCACTTTTCCCTTGATTTTATGGATTGAAATCTCAGTGGCAGGCACCTTACTATGGAGATTTTCCATTTTATATATATCCTACAACCAATTCCTAGGAATATTCCCTACAACATCCTCTGGCCTAGCCATCAAGTCATATCACAAAGCAGTTCGTGCTTCTCTTTCTTCCCTTTGCCTCAAGCCTTTGTTCTCATGACTAACAAATGCACTCCCTCTCCTTCACTATTCCAATACCATAAATTCTTCCAGGGACATTTCATTCACAGTGCCTTACTTGACTCCTCCCTCCCTATAATGATTTCTTAGTGCGGGGATTATCTGCTGGAGGTACCACATGAATTTGTATGTGATTGGTATGCTTTACCAATCAGTAAATCCCTTTTGTCCAATAGCAAAAATAATCTGACTAAATTATTGTGTGTGTGTGTATACATATATATACACACAGTAAAACCTTGGTTTGCGAGCATAAATCATTTCAGAAACATGCTTATATTCCAAAGCACTCATATATCAAAGCGAATTTCAAGAACCATTGGCTCAGTTGTGATCATGTGACATTTGGCTTTATGCACTACTTGTATTGCAAGACATTGCTCCTTTATTAAGTTAAAATTTATTAGAAATGTTTGCTTGTCTTGCAGAACACTCACAGAACAAATTACTCACCATCCAAGGTTATACACACACACACACACACACACACACACACACACACATACATATATATACACACATGAGTGTATCACTTTCAAAAATATATGTCTTTGTTCTTCTATCAGAAATCAGATGAATGTTTCACACAGCAACCTGAACAGTGTGCTTAAGTCAGCCTTCCCAACAGCTATGATCTATGCTTAGGTCAACTTAAAAGCAGCTAAAATTTTAGGGACAAACCACCAACTAGGTCTTTCAAAACCAACAAATTTTCCATAATTTGGGAAAATATAAATGCCACAGATAACATTTGCAGGTTTGTAATACTACAATAAATGGTTAGCAAATCAAAAAAGACCATACAGAAAAAAGCATTTCACCCAATTTGGATATCTAACTTGTCTCATGAATTTGGAAATATCACTTAACTGCCCTGAGCCTCAGTTGTTTTATATGTTAAGTGAAATAAAATATCTCAATTATTAGATGAGGCTAAATAACCATACATGAAAGTATCTGTATATGGTACTCAGTAAATAAGAGTAGAATAAATAAAACTATAGCCACTGGTAATTAAACACTCTTAAATTAACCACGGTTTTTCTGTAAACCTGTAATAGTAAAGCGTCAAAAAGACTATTCAGCTTTAGGTAATTATCAACCAAATGGAAAAGTGGTTCCAAAATATATTTGCTCAAATGTTGACATATGATCTAACCCTATGATGATATTTTCTCCCCTGCAGACATGGATAGAGACAACCAGACTATGGTCACAGAATTCCTTCTCCTGGGACTCTCTGGGCAGTCAAAGCAGGAAGAGATTCTCTTTGGGCTGTTCTTGTGGATGTACCTGGTCACCATCATTGGGAACATTCTCATCATCCTAGCCATCGGCTGTGACAGTCATCTCCATACCCCCATGTACTTCTTCTTGGCTAACCTCTCCTGCATCGACATCTGCTTTTCATCAGTCACAACCCCCAAGATGCTGCTGAATCACATACTGGGAAGCAAGTCTATCTCTTATGTGGAATGCATGACCCAGATCTACTTCTTCATCACTTTCATCAACATGGATGGGTTCCTTCTGAGTGTGATGGCCTATGACCGTTATGTAGCCATCTGTTGCCCACTCCACTACAGCATGATCATGAAGCCCAAACTCTGTATCCTTCTGGTGGTGGTCTCTTGGGTCATTACAAACCTGCATGCTCTCCTACACACTCTTCTCATGGTCCGACTCACCTTTTGTTTCAACAATACTGTGCATCACTTTTTCTGTGACCCCTATGCAGTTCTAAAGCTGTCTTGTTCTGATACTTTTATCAATGACCTGATGGTATTCACTGTGGGTGGACTGATATTTCTGACACCATTTACATGTATCATCATTTCATATGTGTATATCCTCTCTAATGTACTGAAGTTGCCATCTGCCCATGGAATAAGGAAATCCCTGTCCACATGTGGATCCCATCTCACTGTGGTGTCCCTCTTCTATGGGGCAATCCTGGGGGTCTATATGCGCCCTTCATCCTCCTACTCAGTCCAAGACACGGTGGCCACTGTCATCTTCACAGTGGTGACACCCCTGGTCAATCCCTTCATCTACAGTCTGAGAAATCGTGATATGAAGGGAGCCTTAAGGAAACTGATCTCAAATTCTAGAAAATTTTAGAGTTTAGAAGATTTTTGGCTATTATACATTGTTTCATTTTATAAACAGAGAAACTGAGTCCCAGATAGATATAAACTCACTCATGACTATTCCTCCAATTAATGATACATGATCATGCTCATGCTTTTAATATGAGGCCGATAGTTGCTTGTAAGTCCTAAAACTGTTAAGTTTGTTAATTATAAAAAGGGCTCATTCTAAACACTCATTTTACCAACAACCAAAAATTCAGGACAAGACATATTTGGATAGTTTTGGGATGATTCCAGCAACCCCATGAGACAGTGGCCACCACAATGGTCTGGGAATTTCAGAGGACTTTAGAGCTGGCTCTAAATCAATGCCCTCTTGGCTTCACATTAGGAGATGTTAAAATTATCCCCAATTTACTGAGTCACAGAAAGGTTATCATTACCAAGGCTGTACAACTAGTAATTGTTGGTTACAGAATGATCCTGTTGACTCTCAGGGTCACTGGTTGTTACTGAGTTAGGTAATTTTCCCTCTATCCTAGGCTCAAGTCAATCTCCCAACCTCTTACAGTTCAGAACCCTACCTGTACACTACTCTCCCTCACTACCATTCTAAATTTTTGGTGCTTTTTTGCTCAGAATGGGAGTCAGGAAACTTTAGATAGTAGCTAGACTTCCTCATGGAACTCTTGGTATCCCTTCAAGTCAAAATGGTCTAAGGGAAGGGGCACCTTGGTGGCTCAGTCAGTTGAGCATCTGACTCTTGATTTTGGCTCAAGTCATGATCTCATGGTTTGTGGGATGGAGCCCTGCATCGGGCTCCATTGTACTGACAGTGTGAAGCCTGCTTGGGATTCTCTCTCTCCCTGTGTCTCTGCCCCTCCTCTGCTTGCACTCTCTCTGTCTCTCTTAAAATAAATATATAAACCCTTTTTAAAAATGGGCTAAGGGAATTAGGATCCCTTGATGCTGAAGTGTCCAGAGTTACTATAGCATCTTAGGGACATGAAAATATGAATTAATTATAGAATTTGGATTGGGACCCAGGATTTCTGATTCAAAGCCCAGAGTTTGTTCTACTCCATGGGGCCAAGTGTCCAGGAGTCCTAGCCTCTTCTACTCTACACCTGAGGGCTCAGAACCCACAAGGAATTTCCCACCTCCTCTTTCCTGGTGTCCAGAGGGCACTCATCTAATCTCCAGTGGCCAATCTTCAATATTCCTCCCCTTACTGGCCTTCTTGCCCTTGCTTCTCTCCTTTCTCAAACTCCTCCAATCTCCAATCCCCAAACTCCGATAGGACTGAGTGCTAATCAGTACTCATTGTTCTCACCATCAGCTCCTTTCTGACTTGGTCCTAACAGTGACCAACTCTTACCTTGACCACAGCAACAGCCTTATGGTAAATCTGACTGCCTCCTGCTTCTCCCTACACATCTACCCTGCACACAGGATCTGTCTGATCATCCTAAATCACTGATGGTATTTTTCAGTCAGTCCTTATATAAAATATTGAAGAGGCCAGGATAAATCCAAATATTACCTTCAAATAAAATGTCTAACATGATTTGGCCTCAAGCTATAACTACAATTTTGTCATCAACTCACATATTCATCTGTTCCATGACTTGTCTCTCCTATTTTCCTTCTCTTTCCTTCCTTCATTCTCTGCTGGAAGACTCCCCAGATTTTTTTAAGACTGGAATATTTGTGCATTTTCCTGAACCCATTTACTGATCACTTCCCACAGACATTTATGGAGCACACAATATAGTGCTTCTCAGATATAGCAGGTGAACTTCCTAATGTATGTTGGTGCTGATGCAAACTTGACTATATGTGGTAAACCTGATGTATCTTCCTAAACTAGGAGTTTGACTTTAGAAGTAGTTTAGTGCAAATGTTCGAGATATAACAGACCAACATTGGTGTTTAAGGTTATAGGACCATTTTAGGCTCATCATATTTTTTGCATTGCCCATATCTATCTGCATACATGTCTCATATGGTTATTACACAATGCACTTATTCAAGAAAGTACCATAGATTATGCATGGGCATATCCCCTACAATGCTTAGTAGACCTTTTCTTCATCCCAAATAATCATGTATTGGAAAATCATTGATGATGTGGCAGGCAAGTGTAATGGGAAACTGGAAAGCGGACATTCCTAGACACAAAAAAATCAGAGTAGTAGAATTTACATCTAGGGATCTAGAGTACTGACAAATTTACTCTGGAACAAGGAAACATTTCACTGAATTCTAGGACCCAAAGAGGCATCAGGGTTGAATGGAAAGAGCCATGTTTTGGGGTATGGTTTTATTCCTCAGTCCCTCTCTCCCTCAACTTTCAGTCAAAGGTTGGGTATGAGAAGGAGGATGAAGACAGAGGGAAGTCAGTGAATGTACTAGATGGTACAGACTCTGATCACTCTGTATCCACATGGTCCCCATCAATTCATCTTAGGGCAGAAGCCATCATTCACCATACAGCAAATTTGCCTTAAAGGGGAAAAGAATCCTCTAAAATGTCAGCGTCATGGTGTGAACAGAAAGAGGAAAGGCCTTGGTCTGGGTCAGACTGGGTACGGTATGAGAGGTTATATGCTGGTCAATTTACCAGAGCCTCAGAACTTTAACCTTCCTACTTCTGTAGACCACCTTCTACTGAATCTTCACTGGCTCCCTGCATTGCTTTTCACGGGCCGACTACATAAGGGGATTGTAGGGGAGACAGTGAAAGGAGTTTACTCCAGGGGCCTGGGCAGAATCAGCCTTTATTGTGGTTTTTTGCATGTGAGGCACCCATAGGATATGAACTCATGAAATTCTGAACTCATAAATTAAAGCTTAGCATCATCTGGGGCCTCTAGTGCCCTCTCCTCCATAGAACCAGATGCAGGACCAGGCTGGCAGAGTCCACCCTGGGTGCAGTCAGGAAATCAGGACTGTGTCTGGGAATTCACCCTCCAGGGCCTCTTCTCTGTAGATGGGACTCCCAGCAGACACTATCCCCCTTCCTCACAGGCAACTTCCATCCAGCACTAAATAGCCACTAGGGGCCAGCTTTTTGCAAACAATTGAAACAACTTGGGTAGTTGACTTCAGCTCAGTGAATGTTGAAAGAGAGGCTTATCCCTCTTCCCAGCATATTTCCCCAGACACTGGCCATTGCATATGAGATGTTTTCCAGTGACATGGGATCATCTCCCTCCAACTTGTGCTTCAAGTGTCTGCTCCAAGGCTACGCCAGCCCAGGGAGCCTTCCAGGAGAGCCTGGTACTATCTCTTATGAGCTGAAGCCTTTCACTGGTATTGCAACCTCATAAAGATTGTTACTGTCCTGCATGTAGTATCTTGTCTCCCTGTGCTTGAGGCCAGAAGCTAAGCTTCACATGGACTTTGTCTCTCACAACATCAATCGGCCTTCAGTAGATGACCTTGTCCTTTTATCCCATGAATATTAAAAACCAGTTTGGCCTAACTGATGAATTCTGATTCCTAATAAATCTAGTTATCTATATTAACTTTTCACAAGCCACAAAGAATCAGTATCTTGACAAACCCATTTTCAAGACAGGCCATCTTTTATTTGCTCTAAACTTTAGGCATATCATGTTGACGGCCAAAAACGACTGGTCCAGGCTTATCTTGATTTTTAAAGCTTTAAAAAAATTTTTTTTAATGTTTATTTACTTTTGAAAGAGAGACAGAGAGACAGAGTGTGAGCAGGAGAGGGTCACAGAGAGAGAGAGGGAGACACAGAATCTGAAGCAGATTCCAGGCTCTGAGCTATCAGTACAGAGCCCAACATGGGGCTCGAACTCACAAACAGTGAGATCAGACCTGAGCTTAAGTCGGACACTTAACCAACCGAGCCACCCAGGTGCCCCAAGGTGTCTTGATTTTTAAATGTGAGATACAGTGATATGTAGGCAGATCCCTGCTACTGTATTGTGAAAATATCTGGCAAGAAGGATGTGACATTATTTTTATTCTTTCTTAGGTCTTTGAGTATAAACAAAATAAATAGCTTTTAAGCCAAGTTATTTTAAGCAAGCACAATACAGACTTCCCATAACTGATGTTGATATGCAATCTGCCATTTAATACCTTTTAGAATTTAGTTGAAAGAGCAGTTTCCTGAAATTGTCAGCAGACATGACATGAGGTATAAGAAAGTAAGGAAGGGGCGCCTGGGTGGCTCAGTTGGTTAAGCGACCGACTTTGGCTCAGGTCATGATCTCACAGTTTGTGGGTTTGAGCCCCTCGTCGGACTCTGTGCTGACAGCTCAGAGCCTAGAGCCTGCTTCAGATTCTGTGTCTCCCTCTCTCTCCCTCTCCTGCTTGTGCGCGCTCTCTCTCTCTCAAAAATAAATAAACATTAAAAAAATAATAAAGTAAGGAAAAGCTAAAAAAAAAAAAAAAAGATGGGAGCATGACAAAGAGACATAGCAGGCAACAAGAAAGAGCTCCCAATGACCAACACTAGAACAAGTCAAGCAACAAATAAATAAAGTAGTACTGCATTATAACCCAAAGTATAAAGTAAATAAACATGAGTCCATACTAATAAAAACAAATGATTGGATATACAAATAAATGGGGGAGAAGGGGTACATTTTTCTTACAGAAAAACTCCAAGTATTATATGTAGATACTTCTCCCATCCCAACTTGCCAAAAGGTGGAAGTTAATCCTCTTCCCCCTCCTTCATGGCGGCTGGACTTAGTGACCTACTTCCGAAGACCACAGTACAGAAAAGGGACAACAGTAACTTTAAAATACAGAAACCTGACCATGATACTACCTTAACCAAGTAATCAAAGTTAACATCATTCAAAGTCACAATGATATCGTGTGCTCCCTATATGACATGATGAGAAGGGTCCTCCACCTCTGTGGGATTCTTCCCCCAAAGCCATAATGATAGCCTAACCATGACAAAATTTCTAAAACCCAAAACTGAAAGACATTGTACAAAATACCTGACCAGAACTCTTCAGAAGTGTAAAGGTCATGAAAAACAAGGAAAGACTGAGGAGCTGATACAGATCAGAGCACACATAAATGAAATAGAAACTAAAGAAAAAACAATAGAAATGACCAATGAGACAAGAGCTGATTCTTTGAAAAGAGAAACAAAATTGATAAATTTTTGGTCGGACTAATGAAGGAAAAAAGAGAGGACTCGAATAAATAAAATCAGAAATGGAAGAAAAGTTACAACCAACATAACAGAAACACAAAGGATTATAAGAGACTACTATAAAAAATTATATACCAAAAAATGTGCCAAACTAGAAGAAATGGGTAAATTTCTAGAAACATAAAATCTTCCTAGACTAAATCAAAAATAGAAGATCAATCTGAACAGACCAATTACTAACAAAAATTGAATTTAATAACTTCCAACAAACAAAAGTATAGGACATTTATGCTAACATTTAAAGAAGAGTTAGTACCTATCATTCTCAAAGTATTCCAAAAATGTGAAGAGGAAGGAATGCTTCCAAACTCATTCTACAAGGCCACCATTACCTTGATATTAAACCCAAACAAAGATAACACACAAAAGGAAAATTACAGGCCCATATCCCCAATAAATATAGATGCAGAAATCCTCAACAAAATATTAGCAAACTGATTTCAACAATACATCCAAGGAAGAGTATTACAGATACTTACAAGGATCAAAAGGATCAAGTAAGATTTATTCCAGGGATGTAAGAATGGTTCAATATCCACAAATCATTCAACATGATATACCATATTAATAAAAAGATTAAAAATCATATGATGACCTCAACAGATGAATAAAAAGTGCTCAAAAAGTGGGTATAGAGGAAACATACCCAAACATAATAAAGGCCATATATGACAAACCCACGGCTAACATCATACTCAATGGGAGAAAACTAAAAGCTTTTCCTCTAAAATCAGGAACAAGACAAGGATGTCCACTCTTGCCACTTACACTGAACACAGTGTTAGATGTCCTAGCTACAGCAATCAGACAACAGAAAGGAATAAAAGGCATCCAAATTAAAGAAGTAAAACTATCACTATTTTCAAATGACATACTATATATACAAAACCCTAAAGACTCCACCAAATAAGTTTAGAAATAATAAATGAATTCAGTAAAGCTTCAGGATACAAAACTAATATACAGAAATCTGTTGCACTTTTATACACTAATAACGAACTCTCAGAAAGAGATTAAGAAAACAATCCCATTTACAATTGCATCAAAAAGAATAAAACATCTAGGAACAAAGTTAGCCAAGAAGGTGAAAGACCTGTACTCTAAGACTATAAGACAATGATAATTAAAATTGAAGATGATATCAATAAATGGAAGGATATACTGTAGATTAGATTCATGGATTAGAATAATATTGTCAAATTGCACATACTACACAAAGCAATGAACAGATTCAATACAATCCCTATCATTTATCACAGAAGAAGAACAAATAATCCTAAAATTTGTATGGAACCTCAAATAGCCAAAGCAATCTTGAGACAGAACAGAGGTGGAGGCATCTCATGCCCTGATTTCCAACGATATTACAAAGCTATAGTAATCAAAACAGCATGGGACTGGCACAAACACATAGATAAAATGTAGATACACAGATAAATGGAACAGAATAGAGACCCCAGAAATAATCCCACACTTATATAGCCAACTAATCTTCAATAAAGGAGGCAATGGGGAAAAGACAGTCTCTTCGATAAGTGGTGTTCAGAAAACTCAACAACTACATGGAAAAGAATGAAACTGCACCACTTTCTTATACCATATACAAAAATAAACTCAAAATGGGTTAAAGATCTAAGTCTAAGGCTGGAAAACTGGAAAACTCTTGGAAGACAACAAAGGCAGTCATCTCTTGGACACTGGTCTTAGCAATATTTTTTTGGATTTGTCTCCTCAGGCAAGGGCAACAAAAGCAAAAATAAACAAATGGAACTCCATCAAACTAAAAACATTTTTCACAGTAAAGAGAACCATGAACAAAATGAAAAGGAACCTACTGAATGGGAGACAATACTTGCAAATAATATAACCAATAAGGGATTAATATCCAAAATATATAAAGAACTCACACAGCTCGATGTCAGAGAAACAAACAATCCAATTTAAAAATGGGCAGAGTACCTGAATAGACATATGTCTGAAGAAGATAAATAGATGGCCAACAGACACATGAAATGATGCTCGATGTCACTAATTATCAAGGAAATACAAATCGAAACCACAATGAGATATCACTTCACACCTCTTCTGTTTTGTCCCCCTCCCTGTTTTTATATTATTTTTGTTTCCCTTCCCTTACGTTCATCTGTTTTGTCTCTTAAAGTCCTCATATGAGTGAAGTCATATGATTTCCGTATTTCTCCGACTAATTTCACTTAGCATAATACCCTCCAGTTCCATGCAGGTAGTTGCAAATGGCAAGATTTCATTCTTTTTGATTGCCGAGGAATACTCCATTCGATATATATACCACATTTCCTTTATCCATTCATCCATCGATGGACATCTGGGCTCTTTCCATACTTTGGCTATTGTGGATAGTGCTGCTATAAATATTGGGGTGCAGGTGACCCTTCTAAACAGCATACCTGTATCCTTTGGATAAATACCTAGTAGTGCAATTGCTGGGTTGTAGGGTAGATCTATTTTTAGTTTTTTGAGGAACCTCCATACTGTCTTCCAGAGTGGCTGCACCAGCTTGCATTCCCACCAACAATGCAAAAGAGATCCTCTTTCTCCACATCCTCGCCAACATCTGTTGTTGCCTGAGTGGTTAATGTGAGCCATTCTGACAGGTGTGAGGTGGTATCTCATTGTGGTTTTGATTTATATTTCCCTGATGATGAGTGATGTTGAGCATTTTTTCATGTGTCAGTTGGCCATCTGGATGTCTTCTTTGGAGAAGTGTCTATTCATGTCTTTTGCCCATTTCTTCACTGGATTCTTTGTTTTTTGGGTGTTGAGTTTGATAAGTTCTTTATAGATTTGGGACACTAACCCTTTATCTGATATGTCATTTGCAAATATCTTCTCCCAATCTGTCAGTTGCCTTTTAGTTTTTGCTGATTATTTCCTTCGCTGTGCAGAAGCTTTTTATTTTGATGAGGTCCCAGTAGTTCATTTTTGCTTTTGTTTCCCTTGCCTCCGGAGACATGTTGAGTAAGAAGTTGCTGCGGCCAAGGTCAAAGAATTTTTGCCTGCTTTCTCCTCGAGGATTTTGATGGCTTCCTGTCTTACATTGAGGTCTTTCATCCTTTTTGCCTTTAGTTTTGTGTCTGGTGTAAGAAAGTGGTCCAGGTTCATTCTTCTGCATGTCACTGTCCAGTTTTCCCAGCACCACTTGCTGAAGAGACTGTCTTTATTCCATTGGATATTTTTTCCTGCTTTGTCAAAGATTAGTTGGCCATACGTTTTTGGGTCCATTTCTGGGTTCTCTATTCTGTTCCATTGATCTGAGTGTCTGTTCTTGTGCAAGGGAAAATCTTTATGTACCCATAGTCATCTGCAAATCCTTGAAAAACTTATGAAGGCTACACCAGTGTGTACAGAATGTTTTCAGCAGCAGGATTTTTTTGAAAAGTTTTTTATTGTGGCAAATTACAAATATAAAAATACACAATACAATTTACAATCTTAACTACTTTTCAGTGTACAGTTCTGTAGTCTTAAATTCATTCATAGTATTATGCAACCATCACCACCACCCATCACCGCAACTCTTCATCTTGCAAAACTAAAATGCTGTACTGGTTAAACATTAACTCCCCATTCCTAGCCCCTGGTAACCACCATTCTACTTTCTGTTTCTATGATTATGACCACTTTAGGTACCTCATGTAAGGAGACTTATAGGCTATTTGTCTTTTTGTGACTGGCTTATTACAGCAGCATGTTTTCTTCACAATTATTATTACTCTTATCAGGCAATGAAAAAAAACCTTGGGACAGAGTCAGTATTTAGCCTATTGAGAGTCATTTGATTAATGCGAGACAAAGGAATTTTAGTTAGTTTTCAGTTTGTTTCCTGCTTCTTGTTCCTCTGTTTCTCTTTTCTGGTCATTTCGTGGGTTAGTCTTAAGATTTTCAGATTTCCATCCTGATTTATAGAGTGTTTTAGAGTGTATCACTTTGTAGTTTTTTTTTTTTTTGATGGTTGCTCTAGATATAACAATATACATTCATAACTTATCAGTCAGCCGAGTGCAGAAAACTTACTTCCATGCCTCCTCACTTTTAAAATATAATTAAGTATTTCCATTATATACATCGAGAATGTCAAATGGTGTTATTTTTGCTTCAACCATCATGTCTGACGTAAGAAACTCATGAGTAGGATAGTGTATTTTATAGTATCCGTTTCCCCCCCCCCCTTAAAAGCTTTTTAAATGTTTATTTATTTTTGAGAGAGACAGAGTGCAAGGGGGGTGGGTCGGGGTAGAGAGAGAGGGAGACACACTATCTGAAGCAGGCTCCAGGCTTTGAGCTGGAATCACATGAATGAAATCACATACAGGGAGATCATGACCTGAGCTGAAGTCGGATGCACGCTTAACTGACTGAGCCACCCAGGTGCCCCAATCCCCCATCCCTTTTTTAATCCATTTTTATGTTCTTTTCTTTCATCAGTTTCAAGCCTTTGTTGTTGTTACCATTTACTTCGTTTAGAGTATTTCATTCAGTTATTCTTTAAGGGTGGGTTTGCTGGCAATCAATACTCTTAGTTATCTTTTGAAAATGTCTTTATTTCCTTTTTATTCCTGAATGATATGTTCACTGGATATAGAATTCATTGTTGACAATTTCTCTCGTTCCACTTGAGAAACATATGCTATTTCCTCTGGTTTCCATGGTTCAGATCAGGGCAAGAGGGTGTTTTTTCCACTGGTGTTTGAAGTAAGGTGGGCATTACCAACAAAGTTCTCTGTTAGGCCACCCTTTTCCTGGTTTTGACAAGGAGGGACAGGTTTAGAGCTTTTTTGGTCTGTGTCTGTTGGAGGTTCTGGTATGGCAGCTTCTGGAACACGTTAGCAGAAAGATACGGGAGAAGATAAGAAAAAACAAAGGTAATTTATCACCATGTTGCTCCTCAGCCCTGAAGTTCTTACAATTTGCCTCCTTCTTTTCACATTTCAGAGTCTTCATATGCTTGTTTATTGTTTGCCCAGGATTTTTTAGTTGTAAGAGGAATGACTTAGGAGGAATGGTGGTCATCTGTTTTCTCTCAAACCCCTGATACAGAGTTTTTCCCAACATTATGAAAACTTTCAAACACAAAGTTGAAAGAATTTTATAGTGAACACCCATATACCATCACCTAGATTCTACTATTAATATGAGAAAGGGTCTACTTCTCAACTTGGGTAGATGTCTTTAGAATTAGGTGTTGGGGTGCCTGGGTGGCTCAGTTGGTTAAGCACCCGACTTCAGCTCAGGTCACAATTGCATGGTAGGTGAGTTGGAGCCCTGCATTGGGCTCTCTGCTGTCAGGTAGAGCCTACTTAGAATCCTCTGTCTCCCCCACCCTGCCCCTCTCTGTGTGCACACTCTCTCTCTCAAAAATAAACATTAAAAATTTTTTAAATTATTTTTTATAAATTTTATAAATTATATATAAATTATTTTTTAATTAAATTATTGTTGGATTGTATGTTCCAATTGCCTTTCTGGATATTTCACATTTTTAAAAGTATGAAAAATATGATTCTATTTTTGTTTCATACACACAAATGTGTGTAAGCACACACAGTAGCATATATGAATAGACGTAGCGTTTCTTTATTAATATTTCTTCATTCCACATACTATGTGTAAACTTCTTATAATTTTATTTTCAAAATCAGGTAAACAACAAAGAACATCTCTCTTTACAAAACTTGTGCATATGCAATATACCAAAATTTTGAAAACTTTTTTTTAAACGTTTAGTTATTTATTTTTGAGAGAGAGAGAAAAAGCATTAGGGGAGGAGGAGCAGAGAGAGAGATAGAGAGACAGAGAATCTCCAACAGGCTCCACACTGATGTGGGGCTCAAACCCAGAAACTGTGAGATCATGAGGTGAACCAGACTTCAGATGTTTAACAGACTAAGCCACCCAGGGCCCCTTGAACATTTCAATATAAAGTACATATACAAGCAACTAAAATTGGAAAATATTTAAATGGTTCGATAAATATGAGATCATATTTAATTTCACAAGTACTCAAAATTAGATATAAAAAATTTGGCTTACTGAATAAACAAAAGCTTTTTCAAAAAAAATGTTAAAAAAAAAAAACAGAGTAGGCATGGATGCTAGGCACAGCACATATTGTCACCAACTGCTTATGGAAATAAAAACTGTAAAATCTTCCAGGAACGCAACTAGACAATGGGCTTAGAATTCCACCAGTCTTTGATCCAGTAACTCAAGAATTTTAAACTAAGAAAACAATCTTCAAAGATATAGGTACAAGAATATTAAGGGAGCAAAAAACTGGAAATAATATAACAATAGGGTTAAATAAATTGAGCTTAGTTCAATACACGTAACTAAAAAATTTAATTAGTCGTAGTGGGATGCGCTGAAGCCATTCAAAATAGTACTGAAGGAGACTATTTATTGGCAAATTCAAATGCTCAAACCACATTCTTAAGCAGGGAAAAACCCAAAAGAGGTTACAATTGCTATCTGCAAGATTCCATTTTGTTAAAAGGAGGTCAGCAGTGATTGAGAGATTAACATGGAGTTTAAAGGGCTGTTAAAAGATATTCACCAAATCGTTAACCTCTTCTGTGTACTGGCATCAGGTGCAAACCTTCCAAATGGGACATATTCCTAGTACGAAAAAAAGGGAGAAAAGGGAGGGAAGGAAGGAAGGAAGGAAGAACGAAAAGATAGCCTTTGACTTCTCTGCACCTAGAATGCCCCTACCCTCCTTCACTGCCCCGGAATCTTCCCTCCATTGCCTCTCCTGGAGGGCTGCCAGAGAAACCCCACTCTTCCAAACCCACCCAGATCCTCCGACCCTGCTTTCCTTTCGCTGTTTTCCATAACGTGTATTTTCTAAAATGTTATATAATTATGTTCATGGCTTTTTGTCTGCTCTGTACCAACTTCCCCAAAAGATCTCGAAAACAATGATCTTTGCTTTGTTCACCAACTGATTTCCAACCAATGGTGTTTGGCACGTAGCAGGTGCTAGATACCATGCGGTTGAATCACTGAAGGGAAAATACGTTTGTTCTCGGCGGTTGTCTACTTGCCTTACTATCATTTACCCAGATGCACAGCTTCAAGGCACCGCCCTTGGCGAACCTACGTTTGCATTCCGTGGAACTGGAAGACACAGCTTCGCAGTTCAAGGACTGTGACCCCCGAGCCCGGAAGTGGGATCTGGGCACGTGACAGGCTATCGCGCAGAACTACACTTCCCAGAACGCTTGGGTCCTCGCGTGAACTACATTCCCCAGAGGCCTTAGCGGCCGTCCCTAATTCACCCCCTGCCCCGCCTCGCTGGACACCCGGCTTCGGCAGCAAGCGGCTCCGGGCCTCAGGTCCGCGCAGGCAGCGCCCAGGCATCGCCAGGGGAAGGATTCCGACCCCGGGTTGCTGTCCGCCGAAGCAGCGCTGGAGCCTCAGCCTGCGGCGCATGGCCGGGGAGGCGCGGTGCCCAGAGCCCCCGAGGTCTTGGCGAGGTGAGCGGCGGAGGGTCGGTGGAATGAGGGAGGGAGGACCGGGGCCTCGGGAGGATGCGGCGCCGGGGCGCGGGGCACAGGCCCGAGAGGCACTAGCGGGGTCTTTGTAGTTGTGGGCTGGCCAGGGGCCGGGCATCCCCGATGTGCCCGCCCGGCACCGGCCGTCCCGCGGTCGTGCCCGTGACCGCGGCAGGTCGGACACTTGTCCCCACCGGCCCAGGCCCCCCTCCGCTCCCTCCCAACCGGTTTCCAGAGTGCTACCTGCCCAGCTACCGGCTGTCAGCAAACGTGAGGAATTGTGTTTCCGTCCCTCACCGGCGCCACTGCCCTCCGGGCGGCGGGCGCAGAGATGCGTTTTCCGCCAGAAGTGAGTTGTCCGCTTCCCCCCACGGCAGATCCTGTACGGGAACCGAAGTTTTCGGTTTCTGTGCCTGTTCTCCAGATAGCAGCCATAGGAAAACTGATGTCATCCCTTTCCGAAGCAGTTTTCTCCAAAAATCTGGAGATTCCTTGACAGGAGGGGAGTTGGGTGGGGAAAGCTTGAGGTGGAGAAAAGTTGTCCCATGCAGGCAGCGAGGTTGGGGCAGGTGTTCTGGAGGCGCGTGGTATAGATCCCGGTGCACCCTCCCTGGCTGTGTGAACTGGGACAAGGTGCTCCCGCTCTACCCTTGATTTCCTGATCTGTAGAATGGGGGTGCTGACAATGGCATCTGTGCTGCTGGACTAAACCGGTGTTGGCAGTCCCTGGCATGCGGTGAGATTCAGTGAGTCGCTGCGGCTGCTGATAGTCCTACACCCTTTTTCTCTGAGCCAGAGCGACCCGGCACTTCTCTGGTCCTGTCTGCTCACAGCTCTTTATTTCCCTCTCTGACGGCACGTGGGGTCATTCTCAGGTGGTGTGAGGATTTCAGAGTTGGTGATTCTGAGGGGTTGGAAAGCAGAAGGGGCTTCTCCCTCCTGGCTCCCTTTTTCTTCTTTCAGATCTGCCTTCTGGAGACTCCACCCATCCTAAGGGAAGAGCCCAGAAAGAAGATATGGCTATCGGACAGAGGGAAGCAAGGCCTCGGGTGAGTTCATTGCCATCTCAGATCTTAGAGACAGATTGATTGATTGATTGACTTTCCTACTTACCCACCCGGGAACTGAAGTTCCCTACTCAGTATAACCTTCTCCAGGGGTTGGAGCCCAAGCCCTTTTCTCTTTGAAGAGTTGGTCCACCCTGGTGGATGGCAGATTGTGTAGGGAATGCTAACCGCCTACCCGCCATGTCCAGTGTTTCTCTTTTCTTTTCCTAACAGACACTCTTTTATTCATCAATCACAATATACTGTCTGATTACTAACTTGACAGGTAGATGTCACATGGGGACAGAACAAACATGCACACTTGGCAGTTCCTTTCTGGCCTTGCTTCCTTGGCTTGCCCTGGTCTCCCTCCCTACCTTTGACTTTTCTTTATGATACCTTCCCTAGGCTCTTCCAGACCAGTGTCTTTTTCTCTCTCTTAACCTTTTGGGTCATGTGCCTTGCTTCCGCATTCTCTTGAAAACTGTTCTTGACCTGCCATTTTCATCTTCATGTTGTGGAACGGGGGAGGGACCCCATCCCAGGAGGCCCGGGCATGAACAAGGAATAGCCGTGTTGGAGGGGACACAGTTGGAGAGGTCTCTTGACTGCGAGGGCAGAAAGAAGACTCCTCAGGAAGCAGCGGGGAGGATTTCGTGGGGTATCAGTAGTGGAGAGACAGGGTATCCAGTGGCTGACAAGCGGGGCTTTTAAGCCAGACTGCCGGATTTGAACCCATCTCCTTGGTTGTTGTCTCTGGGCCTTGGACAAATAGCTCCATCTCTCTGTGCCTATTTCCACACCTGGCAAGTGGGGATCACAACCATGTCTACCTCATAGGGCAGGTGAGAGGATCACGTGAATTCAAGTGCATGGAAAGTGTTTAGATTGGGCCGGGCCCTCGCAGATGGTCACTGTGTGGCAGCTCTGGGAGCTGATGATGTTACTGCAGTAGTAATATCAGTGCTGACAGACGGGAACTGCCATCCAGTGTTTCCAGGACCCGGGAGATACAGGTCCTTCCATGACTCACCTTCACCTGACAGTAGCAGTTAATGTCCCGTGGGGGGACTTCCTGAGGGCTTTGCCTTTGTTCTCACTCTCCTGCCTGCGCAGCAATTATCATACCCATTTTATTTTATTTATTTATGTATTTATGTATGTATGTATGTATTTATTTATTTATTTATTTTAACGTTTATTTATTTTTGAGACAGAGAGAGACAGAGCATGAACGGGGGAGGGGCAGAGAGAGAGGGAGACACAGAATCGGAAGCAGGCTCCAGGCTCTGAGCCATCAGCCCAGAGCCTTACGTGGGGCTCGAACTCACAGACCGCGAGATCATGACCTGAGCTGAAGTCAGACGCTTAACCGACTGAGCCACCCAGGTGCCCCATCATCCCCATTTTACATATGAGGAAATGGAGGCTCAAGGAAGCCCGGTGACCTGATTTCAAACCCAAGTGTGTCTGGCCTCTGGGTTCATGCTCATTACTGTCCAGCCATTCCCCTGGTGCCTCTCTCAGAACTCAGGGCAGACCCAGCCCCCGTGTCACCAGCGCCCTTCTCCACTGTGACATTGTGTTTTGGACCCATGAAACTCGCTAGTGTCTGATCTTTGGGCTGAGGCTTGCCATTGCATGTTCCAGCTGCTTTTCTCTAAGGCTTTCCTCTTCCATTCCATTGGAGCCATGTTACTCTCTTGGCCAGAATCTTCTCCATCCCTGCGCGTGAGTGAATCCTCGTGGCATTCTCCCTAACCTCACCTGCCACCGTTTTGTCACCTGTACGGGCTTGTGTGTAAAAGTCAGTGACAGGGTGTTTAAGAGCAGAGAGAGAATATACCGAGTGCTGGGTTAAAGGCAGACTTGAATTATTGTCCTGCCTCTGCTACTAAGAAAGTATGTGACCTGGGTCTTGACTGCCCTGGACCTTCTGGTTCTCGTCTCTAAAATGAGGATTGAACTGGGAAACGGCATACAGGCCTGTCCAGCTACACAATTTCATTGAGCAAATCATTGCACACTGTTTTCTTCTGGTCTGTCAGTTGGATCGTAAATTCTTATGAGGGCTAAGATTATTTCTATATATCTATATTAACTATTTCTAAGTTACCTTTTTATGCATGTATTGCATGCTTATGTTTAAAATTTCAGAGAATAGGCACGCATGGGTGGCTCAGTCGGTTAAGACTCCAACTTCGGCTCAGGTCATGATCTTGCAGTTTGTGAGTTCAAGCCCCACGTTGGGCTCTGTGTTGACAGCTCAGAGGCTGGAGCCTGCTTTGGATTTTGTGTCCCCCTCTCTCTCTCTGTCCCTCCCCTGCTTGTACGCTCACTTGCACTCTCTTTCTCTCTCTCAAAAATAAATAAACTTTAAAAAAAATAATTAAATTTCAGAAATAAAAAATATATACATAAAGAAGAAAGTGAAATCACTCTTAACGCAGCATCGAGAGATAGTTGCTGTCACCCCTTTGGTATATGTCCATCAGAATCCTTTTCTATTCACTTTTGTGTTTTGTTCATGTATGTATTTGTATGTACATAGGTATGCATCTGTTTTACCATTTTAGCTTTTTTATTATAATAAAATATACATGACATTATCACCTTAGCTTTTTTTGCATGTATAATTCAGTGGCATTAAGTACATTCACATTATTGTGCGTTTATCACCACCATCCATCTCCGTTGTATAGATTATCCCATTTATTTCTTAACCTCATGAGGTAGACACTGAGAGGCAGTATTGCAGAGTTGTTAAGAATGGAGCCTTGGATGTCCTCCAAATTGCAATTCTACCTCTACCTCTGACCAGCTGTGATACTGTGATTCATAGTATGAAATATATATTTGGTCTTCATTCCTGTTCCTGGCACATAGGAGATTATAAGGGTTTGGAAGCTAAATGATGAATAATAATAGTTGGTTTTTACTCTTGAAATAACTTCAGAGCAACAAAGGTGAAATTGATGTGTTTTGTTACTCATAACAAGCCATTTCAACCAAGCCAAAGTTGATATGAATGAGGTGACTTTTGAAAAGCCCCTAAGGATCCAGTCCAATCAGGGGAACCAACATTGATTAGAGGGTTTGATCTTTCAGGCTCTCTACCCCAGCCCGGGGCCATTCATGCCTATGTAATGGCCAGTGATTTGATCCATTGTGCCTATGTAATGAAGCGGCCATAAGAACCCAGGACATGGTTTGAAGAGCTTCTGGGTTGGTGAAGAGTTGTCGGTGGGGAGAGTGGTGCATCCAGGGAGGGCGTGGAAGCTCTACACCCTTCCCGCATACCTTTCACCTCTTTCCCGGGTCTGTTCTCAATAATATCCTTTTGGAATAAACCAATAATCTATTAAGTAAATGTTTTCCTGCATTGTGGCACTTTCCCTGCATTTACCACTTGAGCGAGTTAATTAAACCTGAGGAGGGGGGTGGTGGAAACCTGTGCAATTTATAGCCATTTGGTAAGAAGCACAGGTTACCATCTGGACTTGGGATTGGCATCTGAAGTTGAGGCAGTTTTGTTGGACTGAGCCTTAACCTGTGGAATCGGGCTCTCTCTCCAGGTAGATGGCATGAGAATGGAATTAAATCGTAAGACACCTAGCTGGTGTCACACAATTGCTTGGCGTGTGGAAAACACACATGTCTGGTGTCAGAAGTAAAGCAGTATTGTAGTATTGAGAGTCGATACACAGGGGGAGTGAGTCTTTCTCTATACCAGCTGTTTGGTTTGGACAAATTTCTTTTTTTTCTTGTGTAAGATGGGGGCAATATAGTACCTATTTTATAGGGTTGTTGTAAAGATAAGTATTTACACTAAAAGTTAATACAAATCTCTTAAGAAGAGCTTGGTCCAAAGAAAGCTTTCAATAAATAATACTGTCCATTATTATTTGTCCATTATTATTGTCCTCTGGCTTCAAGATAGCGTCGCAAGTTAGTTAACCTAACTTAAGCCTGCAGTGATTTTATCAGTAACATCATGATAAACACTTTGGAGGTGCATTTTTGCCCACTGTTCGTTGTGATGCAAATATAGTAATTGGTAAGTTAAAAGATCCACACATTTTAAGTCTTTAAATATCTATTATCAAATTGTCATCAGAAATGTTATTCTAATTAACATTCCCACTAATGTCCTTAATTCCTCCCCACATGTCCTTACAGTGTTTAACACAGGGCCTGGTTAACAATTCATGCTTTCATGAACACTTCAGTATATATTTGTCACTGGCCGATTGTTCATTAAACAAATGACCTGAAACCTTCAGAAACCAGAATAACATCAGAAGCATTCACGGGAGCCCATCTACCCCCCACTGCCACCTTCTTCACTCTGTGTGATGGGAGGTCCTAGGTGAGCTAGGATGGCTTGTCATTACAGGTGTCACTGACGTTTGAGGATGTGGCTGTGCTCTTTACGCGGGATGAGTGGAGAAAGCTGGGTCCTTCTCAGAGAAACTTGTACCAGGACGTGATGCTGGAGAACTATAGTAACCTGGTCTCATTGGGTAAGGAAATTTTCTCTGTAGATAAAAAAAATTCAGAAATTAGGATAAGTCAACACCTGCTTCCCAGGATAAAAGCCATGGGTCATCAGGAACTTTTAGCTGAATTTTGCCTTAAGACTGTACAAATTGTTAATAACTATTTAAAACTTTTTTCCCCTTATAGGCATGGATTTCTCCCATGACAGGACAACTGACATACTTTTATGTTAGAAGTTCCCTCTTGGTTAGGCAACATTTTCCTGCTATAGGAGTTTCTGTGATTTGTTTGCTTGGCTCACAGCAGACAGCATCCATCAACTGTCTTCATTAACCTACCACCGGCCTTTCCCAATTCGCTTTTACATCCCAATGAGCACTGTATGATCCATCTTTGAAAGGGAGTCAGATAGTGTTTTCTCGTTTAAAAAAACAAAAAAGAATCTTTTTTAATGTTTATTTGTTCTTGAGAGAGAGAGAGAGAGAGAGAGAGAGAGAGAGAGAGAGAGCAGGGGAGGGGCAGAGAAAAGGGGACACAGCATCTGAAACTGGCTCCAGGCTCTGAGCTGTCAGCACAGAGCCCTGTGTGGGGCTTGAACTCCAGAACCATGAGATAATGACCTGACGTGAAGTCAGATGCTTAACCTGAGTCACCCAGGCATACCTAAAAACATTTTTTTTAAGTTTATTTATTTATTTCGAGATAGAGATAGAGCGAGTGGAAGAGGGGCAGAGAGAGAGGGACACAGAGAATCCCAAGCAGGCTCCATGCGTCAGTGAAGAGCCTGACGTGGAACTCGAACTCACAATCTGTGAGATCATGACCTGAGCTGAAATCAAGAGTTGGATGCTTAACCAACTGAGTTATGCAGGCACCCCTGTGTTTTCTCATTTTAAACAGGGGACTTGGTACCTGTTCACAAATATGTAGTCTGTACATCTAACATAGTCCCTCTTCTGTAGAAAGCCATTGATACTCCATGAATCAAAGCTGCATATTTATCATATTTATCTAACATACAATTATTACATAGGTATGTCCTAAAGGTCACTTGCCTTTTCCCTCATACATGCCCTCACATCATGGGGACACAGCGGGAGCACCCCCAGAATCTCTTTGTACCATCCTCTGAGTTTTCTACATAGATCTGTGATGCTTCTTTGAGTCAAAACAAAGACTTGGGTTTTTTTGTCTTGTTTTATTTTTCTTTTTTTTGTCTATGAGCAGGACTCCTGTTTTCCAAACCAAAAGTGATCTCCCTATTGCAACAAGGAGAAGATCCCTGGAAGGTAGAGAAAGAAAGTCCTGGAGGCCCCTCTCTAGGTGAGTGGCTGGGACGGAGGAGCCCGGGAACCTCTTCGGGCAGCAGTCTGTTTACTAAGTGACGGTGGGGCTTGGAGATGTTGGTTGGGGAAGTTTCTCTGTCCTCAAGAAGTGGCAGGAGGGGACACTAAGGCCCCAGACAGGAGCCTCCTCTTATTCTGCGGGAATCACTTCCCAAGTGAATCTCTTGGGATCTCCTCTTAGTCTTTCCTGTTCTCAGAGGAGGGCGGCACATCAGGTATTCAGTCAGCAAACAGTGTATTTGAAGAGTGGCAAAGAATTCATTCTGATGGAGGCTCAGGGGATGCATGTGAGACCAGGAGCTGAGAAAGGAAAGGGTGTCAGAAAGCTAGCAGGGGCCATGTTACAATGTGCTTCAACAAGATTCTTGGAGATGGACTGTCCCATGGAAAGAAAGGATTTTAAGCAGGAGAATGATATGGTCTTGGTGTTTTAGAAAAATTGGCCTAAATCTGAAACATGTAGAGGTCTTCCAATAAAGGCATGGCTTAAGAAGCTGTGGCAAGTCCCTTGCCCTGGCATGGAGCGCCATGTCAGACAGAAGAGCACGCTGGTGTGGCCAGAGCTCCAGGGCAGGTCACAGAGCATGATGGTGATGTGCCCCCATTTGTGTTTAAGGAAAATTACGTGGCTGTTTGTATGTATAATATGTGTGGAAGTGCAGAGAGAAAGGTTAGGGGACACACCTTAGCTGGTAACAGTAGTCCCACTTGGAATGGAATCGAGAATGGGGGCGGGGGTGGGGATCAAGAATGGGCAGGATGAAAGAGGGCTTTACTTATGTGGAATCTTAATATTTCACAGAGAATATATTCATGGAGTCCTTATGTAATTTGAATTTAATAAGAATGGTCACCTTGGAAGCATTGTGGGGAATAGATTTAAAATGAGGGAAAACATGATGTGGAACCTTCTGGAGACACTTAGTCATGTAGGCAAGATGTTTCTAGTGGGCTCCAGGAGGGAAGACGAGGGGTCCCTTTGTTAAGGGTGTAGCTGAGTTCGCTGTGGGATGGGTCTCGCTTGAGGCACGGGTGGAATGCTTCAGTAGAGACGCTGGTGGACAGTTGATTGAGGTCTGTGGGGACTCGAAAGGGATGTCAGGGAGCTATGGGTACAAAGGTGGCATCTGAAACCTTGAACTGACCAGGTGAGGGCACAGGGTACAGGACAGAATACTAGGAAACCTCACCATTTACGAGGTGGGTTAGGAAAGAAGAATCTGGCCAAGACTGAGAAGTCATCAGAGGAGAGGAACAGGAGAGGCTGCTGTCATGGAAGTTTGCGATAGATAGCTGATGAATGTTGGGGGGGTGGGGGGTGCTCGGCCTCTGGAGCATCTGGGTTCAAACCCTCACCCATGGCTTTCCTGTCGGTAATAAATGGTGAGTGAGCTCCACCCTAGGCACTGGCAACATTACATTGACAGAAAGACACAGGTCCCGCTGGCTGCAGGTCCGGGTCGAGTGGGGGCACAAGTGTTCAGGAACTGAGTGCACACAGGGTGTGGAATGACAGCTGGTCAGGCCCCCACTGGAAAGATGCAAAGTGCTGTGAGAGCTTGTGGCCAGAGGGGACAGGCCCAGCAGGAGGGGGGACGGGTGCAGCAAGAGGGAGACGGCTCAGTGGGAGGGGTGGGGTGGGGGGTAGAGCAGGAGGGCAAAGGTGCAGGCGGAGCGTGCCCAGTGGGCAAAGACTTCCTGAGGAGGTGGGATCTGAGGATGCAGAGAAATAGTCCAGGCACAGAAAAGGGCATGTGTGTTTATGTAGAGAAAGGAAGCCAGCAGGTGCTGACAGGAGCTGGGAGAGAGCAGCAGGGACCAGAACCCACTGAGCCAGGGAAGCCCGGACACAGGATTTGGACTGTGTCCAAGAGCCACACACAGTGCGTGAGGAGTCGGAAGTAACGGGCCACGGACCCAGGTTTACCTTCTGCAGAGATCAGCCTGCAGTGGACAGGGAGCCTGTTGGCGTAGAAGTGGGGACTGGTCCCGGCTGTCCTCAGGTCCACACGAGTCAGTGACGGCCCCCCACGCTGTGGGCCCCACAGAGGACCCGCAGGATAGGTGGATTCCTTCTCCAAGTCCCCAGGTCAGGGGAGCCTTCTTCCTGCCATAGGTTGAGGTTTTTGATGTGGGAACCACCCTTGTCTGTATTTCTATCTTTTTAACTTTGATTTGGAAGAAGGACACAAATTCTGTGGAAGCTGGTAGAGGCCACCACGAAGTGATCAGAGAATGCAGGCCACCAGGTGGGGTTGAGGAGGGTCCTCAGTCCCACTGTTGGGTGTGAGCCGGGTCTGGCATGGAAGGTCAGAGGAAGAGCAGGGCTCCCTTTGCCCTGACCTCAGGAGCCTCTGATCCATTAATGAATCTGAGTGAAGTGAGTATTCGTTCAGTTAAGGGGAATAGATAGTGTGACTGGAGTCCAAAGCTGTCCTAAGAGGCTCTGGGGCCACCGGGTGGTGGGGTAGGAGTCCAGTCAGCCTCCTCCTCCATTCTGGGGAGACGTCCCTGAGGGTAGACCGTGGGTGGACGTCGGATGGACATAAGGACATCACAGCTGACCAGTATGTGGGTGTCTCTAGATGGGATGAACCCTCTCTCTTCCCTCAGGTGGAAGTCACATGGGCCACCCTGGGAGTCCAGGCATGTGGCTGTGTCTGTCCTGTACCCCTGGGGGGTTGGGGGGCTCCATCTGTCTGGACTGAGGTGACCTCAGAGCAGCTTCCCCTCCCGAGGGCAGCTCACTCCCCTGCGAGCACGGGTGAGGGAGCCGGTGTTCATGGGAGTGCCTCAGCTTGTTCACTCTAGACCCAAACCAAAACCTTCCCCTTGGGCAGCCAGTGGTGGAAAAGCCCGTGCTCCCGGGGTAGGACTCCTAGAACCTCTAACTGCCTCCAAATATCCTCTTTTAAAAAAATTACTTTTATTTCAATACTATTCACAAATAGGAAAAACAAAACAAAAAAACAAAAACGAACTGTCATCCCAGGTATGTAGGCTTTAACTTGAGAGATGGAAGGAGATGGCACGCAGGGTGTGTGTCTCTTCTGAGTCTATGAGCCTAAACTGTCATCACTGAGGTTGTGCTCTTCTGGAAGAGTTGTAATAAGGTGATACACATCATGAGTTTGCTTTACATCCAAACGTGGAACTATTCTTGAAATCTAAAATTCAAAAAATGCAGGGAGGGGTACCTGGGTGGTTCAGTGGTTGAGTGACTGGCTCCTGATTTCAGCTCAGGTCCTGATCTCGTGGTTGTGAGATCGAGCCCTGCGTGGGGCTCCTTGCTGAGTATGGAGCCTGCTTGGGATATTCTCTCTCTCTCTCTCTCTCTCTCTCCCTCTCTCCCTCCCTTCTCCCTCTCTCTGCCCCTCCCCTGCTCGCTTTTTCTCAAAATAAATAAATATTTTTAAAAATTCAAGAATGATCTAGGTAAACAATTACCTCCAATGAAAATATGTTCTTCTTTCCCCATCATTTTCTCTTTGTTATCTGAACGCAAGAAGCCTTGTAGGGTGGACTGAACCTGGGCCACGTGGTCAGCCAGGGGGCCACCTGGGAGTTGCCTTCCACCCACCAAGCTGTGCGAGGACTGCCCCTGCACAGGGGGCAGGGGTCTTCTAATTTGCATGAAAGTGCTGCCCTTAGCAGCCTAGTGACCCAGCAGGTGGTGGTTTAAAGAGTGAATCTCTTAAGAGGTAAAAGCAGAGCCCAGGTGCTCCGGAGCCGTGTCCAGTATGTTCAGGTCAGTCTTGTCCTTGTCCCTTTCACTCCCCAACAAGACCCCTGCATGGCCCTGCACCTCCCTACTGCCACCAGCATCTGTTCTTGTAGCTGCCAGAATGCTCTATTAAAAGGTAAATCAGGGGGCACCTGAATGCTCTATTAAAAGGTAAATCGGGGGCTCAGTCGGTTGCGCGGCCGACTTCGGCTCAGGTCATGATCTCGCAGTCCCTGAGTTCGAGCCCCGCGTCGGGCTCTGTGCTGACAGCTCAGAGCCTGGAGCCTGTTTCAGATTCTGTGTCTCCCTCTCTCTGACCCTCCCCCGTTCATGCTCTGTCTCTCTCTGTCTCAAAAATAAATAAACGTTAAAAAAAAAAAATAAAAAAAAAAAAAAGAGGTAAATCAGGTCATCTCACTCCCCTGCGCAAAACTCCAGGCTTCCTTCTTGATGCTTACCTTTCAAAGAGACGGCTCCCAGCCTCTTAAGAGCATCTTTGGGTTATAATGTTTACAGAGGCTTTACAAGATTTATATACATATCCTATCAAAAGCATAGAGAAAGATTTACAAATACAAATTTTCTCAAAGAAATGCTTTAAGAAAAAGGTAAGGACACATGGTTCCCTTTTGAGGTGCTGCCACACTATTTTCCAGAGTGGTTGTACTCCTTGACATTGCCACCAGCTATGTATGTAGTTAGCTTCCAATTTATCCACAGTGTTGACAAAACTTTCTGTCATCCCCTAATGATTTTATTATTATGGTACAAATGTAAAATTTACCACGTTAACCATTTTTAAATGTACAGTTTGGTGGCATTAAGTTCATTCACGGTGCTGTGCAACCATCCCCACCATCTAGCTGCAGAAGTTCTTCATAATCCCTTCCTGAATTGTCCCCACTAAACTAATTCCCCATCCACCTCTCTCCTCATCCCCTGCTAATCACTGTTCTATTCTCTGTCTCTCCATGTTTGACTATTCTAGGAATCTTACAGAATTAGTATCCTGTAACACTTGTCATTTTGTGTCTGGCTTATGTCACTCCACATAATATCTTCAAGGTTAATCCATGTTATAGCATCTGTCAGAACTTCTTTTCTTCTTAAGGCTGAATAATATTCTGTTAATATGGATATACCACATTTTGTTTATCCATTCATCTGTCACTAGAAATTTGAGTGTTTTCCACGTTTGGCTATTGTGAATAACACTACTGTGAACATGGGTACAGATACCTCTTTCAGTCCTTGCTTTCAGTAATTTTGGGTACATAAGGAGTGGAATTGCTGGATCACACAATAATTCTCCACTTAACTTTCTGAGGCACTGCTGTATTGTTTTCCACCATGGCCCCTTTCATTTTTATTCCCACCAGCAATGTATATGTGTTCCAGTTTCTCCATATCCTTGACAACATTTATTTTCTGGTTTGTTGTTTTTTAATAATAGCCATACTAATGGGTTTAAAGTGGTATCTGGTGGTTTTGATTTGCATTTCCTTACTGATTAGTGATGTTGAGTGTCTTTTCATGTACTTATTGGTCATTGGTATATCTCCCATAGAGAAATGTCTGTTCAAGTCCTTTGCCCATTTTGTTTTTCTTTTCTTTCTTTTTTGTAATTCCAGTATAGTTCACATCCTTTGTTGTATTAGTTTGAGGTGTACAATGTAGTGATTCAACAATTCTGTACATTACTCAGTGCTCATCAAAAGTAAGTATAGTCTTTAATCTCCATCACCTATTTCACTCATCCCCCTCACACCTCCCCTCTGGTAACCATGTTTTCTCTACAGTTAAGTCTGTTTTTTGGTTTGCCTCTTTTTTTCTTTGTTCATTTGTTTTGTTTCTTAAATTCCATACATGAGTGAAATTATATGGTATTTGTCTTTCTCTGACTTCTTTCACTTAGTATTATACTTTCTAGCTCCATCTATGTTGTTGCAAATGGCAAAATATCATGCTTTTTTATAGCTGAATAATATCCATTGTATGTATATATATGCCACTTACTCTTTATCTGTTCATCAGTTGGTGGACACTTGCTTTGCCCATTTTTGAGTTGTTTTTTTTTTGTTTGTTTGTTTTTTACTGTTGAGTTGTAGGAGTTCTTTGTATATTCTGGATATTAATCCTTTATCAGATATCAGATTAGCAAATATTTTCTCCCCGTTCTGTATGTTACCTTTTTATTCTGCTGATAGTGTCCTTTGATGCACAAAAGCTTTAATTTTGATGAAGTCCAATTATTTGTGCCCTATCTCAGAAATCATTGCCAAATCTAATATCATGAAGTTTTTGCCCTATTTTCTTTTAAGAATTGTATAGTTTTAGGTCTTCAAGTGATAGATCCATTTTTGAGTTACTTTTTTGTGTGGAGTTGTTAAGGGCCTAACTTCATTGTTTTGCATGAGGATATCCAGTTTTCCCAGCACCATTTGTTGAAAAGACTGTCTCTTCCTCATTGAATGGTCTTGGCATCCTTGTCAAAATCATTTATCCTATATGTGAGGGCTTATTTCTGGATTTTGTATTCTATTCTATTGGTCTATATGTCTGTCTATGCCAGTACCACACTATTTAAATTACTAATAAGTTTGTAATAAGTTCTGAAATCACTATACTTTTGTAATAAGTTGTGATACTCCCAACTTTGTTCTTCTTTTTCAAGATGATTTTGGCTTTTCAGGGTCCCTTGAGATTCCATATGAAGTTTAGGATGGGTTTTTCTATTTCTGCAGAAAAAAAAATATAGCATTGGAATTTTGATAGGGATAACACTGAATCTGTAGATCACTTCAAGTAGAATTGCTATCTTAATAGTAAGTCTTATAATCCATGAACACCTGGTGTCTTTTCATGTCTTCTTTACTTTCTTTCTGCATTGTTTGTAGTTTTCATTCTGTCACCTCCTTCTTTGAGTTAATTCCTCAGCATTTTATTCTTTTTGATGATATTGTAAATGAAATCATTTTGTCTATTTTCCTTTCGCATTGTTCATTGTTAGTGTATAAAAACACAGGTGAGTTTTGTGTTACTACTGCTGCCTTGCTGAATTTGTTTGTTAATTCTAACAGTTTTTGTGTGGAATCTTCAGGATTTTCTACGTATAAGATCATTCCATCCATGAGTGAGATAATTTTATTTCTTCCTTTCCAATTTGGTATCTTTTAATTATTTTTCTTCACTGATTGCTCTGGCTAGAAATTCTAACACTATGTTGAAAAGAAGTGGTAGCAGTGGACATCCTTGCTTCGTTCCTGATCTTAGAGAAAAAGATGAGTTTTTCATATGTGGCCTTTATTACCTTGGGGTAGTTTCCTTCCATTCCCAGTTTGTTGAGTGTATTTTATCACAAAAAGGTATTGAATTTTGTTAAATGCTTTTTCTGCATCACTTGAGATGATTGTGTGGTTTTACCCCTTCATTCTGCTAATGTGATACATTACATTGATTGGTTTTCATGTGTTAACCATGCTTGCATTACAAGGATAACTCTCCTTTGGTCCTGGTGTATAATCCTTTTATTATTATCCTGAATTATGTTTGCTAGTATTTTATTGAAGATTTAAAAGTCAGTATTCATAAGGAATATTGGTCTTCAGCTTTCTTGTAGTGTTTTTGTTTGACTTTATTATCAGGGCAATGCTGGCTTCATAGAAAAAGTTACAAAGTGGTTCCCTCCTCTTCAGTTTGTTGGAAGAGTTTGAAAAAGATTGGTGTTAGTTCTTTAATATTTGGTAGAATTCACCAGTGGAAACCATCTGGAGCAGGGCTTTCCTTTGTTGGAAGGTTTTTGAATACTGATTCAGTCATCTTACTAGTTATCTGTCTATTCAGATTTTCCTCTGAATAGTATAAATTTTCCTCCTAGCACTGCATTCCATAAGTTTTGATAAGTTGTGATTTCATTTTCATTTGTCTGTATTTTTAACTTCCTGTGTGATTTCTTCTTTAACTCATTTCTTTAAGATCGTGTTGTTTAATTTACACATATTTGTGAATTTTCCAGGTTTACTTCTGTTATTGATTTCTAACTTCATCCCATTGTGGTTGAATACCTGTGTGATACCTGTATCTTTAAATCTGTTGAAACTTGTTTTTGGTGTAACATATGGTCTGCTCTGGAGTATGTCTCGTGCATTTGTGAAGAATGCGTATTCTGTTTTTGATGGATAGCACATTTTGTATGTATCCATTAGATCTAGTTGGTTTATTGTATTGTTCCAGTCCTTTATTTGCTTTCTTCTTTTCATCTGGTTTTTCTGTTCCTTATTGAATATGGGGTATTGAAATCTCCAACTACTATTGTATAACGATTTCTCCCTTCAGTTTTGTTAATTTTTCCTTCATGTTTTTTGAGGTGTGTTACTAGGTATGTAAATGCTTACATTGTAATATCTTATTGCTGAATTGAAACTTTTATGAATATACTTTATCCTTCTCTGTCTCTTGTAAGTTTTTTTCTAAACTTTATTTTGTCTGATACTATTATAGCTACTCCCGCTCTCTTTTGGTACTTCCATGTATATGAAGTATCTTTCCATCTTCTCACTTTGAACCTATTTATTTCTTTGGATCTAAAGCAAATCTCTTATTCAAACAAAAAAAAAACCTCTGAGATACAGAGAACAAACTGTTGCTTGAGGTGGGTGGGAAGAGGGGTGAAATAGATAAAGAGGATCAAGAGTACAACTATCTTATGAGCACTGAGTAATGTGTAGAATTGTTGACTCATTATATTGTACAACTGAAGCTATATGTTAATTCTACTTCAATAAAAAGAAAAAGAAAGAAATGAGCCTTTTAGACAGCATATAGTTAGGTTATGGTTTTTTTTTTCCCCCATTCTGCCAATATCTGTATTTTGAAGTAATTACTGATATGGAGAGACTTACTTCTGCCATTTTGCAGTTTGTTTTCTATATGCCTTATATCGTTTTGTCCCTGGTTTCCTGCATTATTGTCTCCTTTTGTGTTTAGTTAATTTTTTGTAGTGAAACATTTTAATTCTCCAATTTTTAAATATCAATTGTATTTTTTATTACATTGCGATTATGTTTAACATCCTAAACTTATTAACACTCTGCTTTGAATTTATACCACCTTAAGTACAATAATGTACAAAATCTCTGCTTCTGTACACCTGTATCCTCATCCCCTTTTCAGTTATTGTTGTCACAGATTGCATCATTATGCATTGTGTGCCTTAAAAACACAGTCTTGTATTTAAATACATTTAATTATTAAATACATTTGTCTTTTAAATCATGTAGAAGATAAAAAGCAGAGTTATAAGCCAACATTACAGTAATACTGGTTATTATATTGACCATGCATTTACCTTTACCAGAGATCTTCATTTTGTATCACTGCTTTGCATCCTTTCATTTCAACTTGAAAGACTCCCTTTAATAATTCTTGCAAGGCAGGTCTCAGCATTTGTTTACCTGGGAATATCTTAATTTCTTCATCATCTTTGAAGGGCAGTTTACCAGATGGAAAATTCTCTGTTGAAAGTTTTTTCCCTTTCTTTCAGCACTTCGACTAGATCAGCTCACTACTTTCTGGCCTTTAAAGTGTCTGATGAGAAATTTGATAATCTTATCAAAGATCCCTTGTATGTTATGCATCTTGCTTCTCTTTTGCTGCTTTCAATATTCTCTTTTTGGCTTTGGATTTTTGACAGTTTGGTGATAATGTGTCTCAGTGTTGGTCTCTTTGAGTTTATCCTTTTTGGAGTTCATTAAGCTTCACAGATTTGTAGATTCATATCTCACATCAAATTTGGAAAATTTTCAGCCACTGTCTTCAAATGATCTCTCTGCCCCTTTCCTTCTCTTTCCAGGACTTCCGCAAGGCTATTTTCGTCCACCTGAGGGTGTCCCACAGGTCTCTTAGGCTCTGTTCACTTCCTTCAATATTTGTTGTTGTTATTCTTCCTCAGACTCAGTAATTTTAATGACCTATCCTCAAGCTTGTGGATTCTGCCTGCTCTAATCTGATTTTGAATCCCTCTAGTGAAATTTTCAGTTATTGTACTCTTTGACGCTAGTATTTCTTTTTGGTTTCTTTCTGTGTTTTCTATCTTTTTATTGATATTTTCATTTTTTAAATCATCTTAATGACTTTACCCATATCTTTCCTTAGCTCTTGAAAACTATTTAAAGTTTAAAAGTTTTTGTGTAACATGCCCATCATCATCTCTTCCTCATAGATGTTTTTTGTCTATTTATTTTGTTCCTTTGAGTGAGTCATATCTTATTTTTTTAATGCCTTGTGAGTTTTGTTTGTGTTGAAAATTGGACATTTGAATTTTATAATGTTGTAACTCTAGGAATTAGATTCTCCCCCTTCCCAGAGTGATTTCCTTCTCATACATTTCCTCCTTTTCACAAGGATAGGACTAGCTTAGCTATTTGATAAAGCCTCTTCCAGGCCTGAATCTCCTGACTATGATTTACTGTAGTGTCTGAATACTTTTATGTCACAGTAGCATGGAACATTAGAGAACAGCCTAGATTTTTAGCTGATAGAGAATGAGCTTAAATATCACCGAATTTTAGTTTTAGGAAAAATTGGTTTTATTTCCAGCTTTATTACCATTAGGTATTTGAGCTTGTGTAAATCGCTTAATCTTTGAGTCTAGTTTTCTTAGGAAATGAAAATATTATGCTAAATGATTTCCAAGTTTGCAGCTAGTCCTAGAGTTGTGTATTTGTACAAAATTGAAATATTCTATCGTGCTATTGCTGGGGAATACAACCAACACTTTTGAAGCTACTAATTTTATGTTGAGCTTTAAAGTCCATAATTGCTGTCTTGGAAAATAATATTTGACCTACAGTATGTCCACATAAATTCAAGAAAATCACTTTATAACAGGGAAAAATGGTAGCTGTGTGTGTGTATGTGTGTGTGTATGTGTGTGTGTATCTTCATATATACAGCTGATTTTTTGTTGTTTTTGTCAGGTGTCTCTGTGCCATGGACCAGCCTGAGATATAAACTAAAGGTTTTCTCATGTCTTTTCTGAGCCTTTGTCTTTCCCTTGGCATGTATGATGACTTTCTAAATTCCCCGTGTATGCAGTTACTTTTGAATTTCCTTATACTTAAATATGTGGTTCCCCAAAGTAGGAAAAAGGTAACATGCAAATGGGAGAGGGTAGGGGGAAGACAGACATGGGCCCTGAAATTCCCTGGCAGCTGCTTCAGCTAGTGGGGCAACAATGGCAGCTTGCCTTTCTGTCTGTACCTCCATGATCCCAAGCAATAATCCTCAGACAGAACTCAGATCTACAATAATTGGAGAACAAGGTTCTTGTTGTCATCCTGGCTCCTGCAAGCCATCTAAAGAATGCCAGTACAGCTGCCTGCCATGGGGCTGGAGGCTGGGGCATGGTAGCTGCTACTGACTGAAATTAAACTGCAATTTCCTGATCAAGCCTTCCCTTAGAAGCTGCCAGCCTTCAAATAGATTCCACAGTTTCAAAATCCTTCCATCAGTCAGATTCTGCCAGTTCATTTGTTGTCTAGGTAGGGAGGCAGAATCCTAGAGCTTCCTACTCTGTAATCTTCCTTGATGTCCACTTTTCCCTCTTTTTTTTAAAGATTTTATTTTTAAGTAACCTCTACACCCAACCTGGGGCTCAAACCCACAACCCCAAGATCAAGAGTCACATGTGCCACCAACTGAGCCAGCCAAGCACCTGCACTTTTCCCTTTTTTAACTCACATTTTACAAGTTTTAGTATTTTCTTTCTTCTTTCTCAAGTAATGTTGAAGATGAGGACTTGGATAGAAATCTCATAGTTATGAAGTTATTTCTTATCATTTGGGGAAGCAATTTTGATAATTTGCTTACACTGAGCTACCATTGTCTTCAGTTATCCAGAAAGCTTTGGTATTTACTATTTATTTTTTTAAGTTTATTTATTTATTTTGAGAGAGAAAGAAGTGAGTTGGGGGGGGGGGGCCAGAGAGAGAGGGAGAGAGAATCCCATGCAAGCTCCGTGCTGTCAGTGGAGAGCCCAACACAGGGCTCAATCTCACGAACCATGACATCATGACCCGAGTCGAAACCAAGAGTTGGATGTTTAACCAACTGAGCTACCCAGGCACCTCAGTATTTACTATTTAAAGATAAGTTTTATAATTCTATAAGTATTCTAATTTTCTACTTAGGAAGTATGTTTTTTAAGTAAAAGTATTTTTTTAAGATCTTGTCTTTTGTATATTGATATTTTTAAATTCAGGTGTGGAACACTGACTTTTAAAATTGCAGGTCTCAGGGTGCCTGGGTGGCTCAGTCGGGTAAGTATCTGACTCTTGGTTTTGGCCCAGGTCATGAGCTCATTTATGGTTCCTGAGTTTGAGCCCCATATTGGGCTCTATGCTGACAGTAAATAAAGTTGCAGGTCTCTTATTAGATATGATCTTTAAGAGGAAAAAGATTAATCTATTCACTCCTATTGCAATAAATAACAGAAAGTGGAAGAAGAGTTAATTTTTAGTTTTATTATGGAAAGTGTAAACATGGGAAGGTAAGAGTGGTAGAAAGGGTAGGTGCTAAAGCACAGGGCAGCCTCACAACAAAGAATTATCTATCCCCAAAAGTCAGCTGAGGTTGAGAAATCCTGATCTCTACACAGGATTTAAAATATTTTTATGTATTTTCTTTAAAATATCTTTATATTTTTATAACAATAAGTTGGTCCATCCAAGAATAGAAGAGGTCATTCCATTCGTTCAGATGTACTTTAATGTCATTCAAGACTGTTTTCAAATTTTCTTCATAGAAGTTTTTTTACATTTCCTGTAAATTCATTCCTCTAATCCTTTGTTAGGGTCAGTGAAGGTTATTGTCTGTAGCATGTTAATTTTCTATCCTGCTACATCACTGACCAAGTTTTTATTGTTGGTTTTCTGGAGTTAAGTAGATAGAGTATAATATCACCGGCAAATAGGGCTAGTTTATTTCCTCTTTACTCATCCTTGTGCATCTGATTTTTCTTATGTAACTGTATTAATACAATACAATACAATTAAGTGAATACAATAAAGTGAAAATAATGGGCATCCTTGTCTTGTTCTTGATCACAGTGGAAATGTGTTTCTTCATTAAATAAGATACTGGTAGGGGCGCCTGGGTGGCTCAGTCAGTTAAGCATCTGACTTCGGCTCAGGTCATGATCTCACTATTCGTGAGTTCGAGCCCTGCTTCAGGCTCTGTGCTGAGAGCTCAGAGCCTGGAGTCTGCTTCATATTCTGTGTCTCCCTCTCTCTCTGTCCCTCTCCCACTTGCACTCTGTGTGTCTCTGTCTCAAAAATAAATAAACATTAAAAAAATATTTTTTAAAAAAGATACTGGTTTTAGGAGTAAAATATATGTATTTTAGCATGTTGAGAAAGTATTCCTAAATTCTTATTTTCTTCAATGTTTTTACTACTGAATTTTTTTGAAGGCTTTCTCATTGTCTCTGAATATGCTCATAATTTTCTCCCTTAGGTATATAAATTAAAATATATACCGCAGTAAGTGGTATAATAAAGGGAATGGATTGTGAAAGGGTACTGGAGCCTCCAGTGAACCCAGTGCCCACGGCACTGGAGCCTCCAGTGAACCCAGTGCCCGCGGCACACAGGGTACACAGGGTACACAGAGGAGTTAATGCTGGAACTGAGTCTGAAGGCTACAGAAAAGTTTGGAGGGATGACATTCATTCAGCAGTAGAAATAATTGCATTAATGAGAACAATGTCATGGAAATAATGTATAAGTCTGTCATAGGCTTTGGATGCCAGACCACATGTCCTAATCCTCCAATCCTGCCTCTCCATTCATTCTCCTGGTCACTTGTACACTCTCCCCTTACTTTTTTTTTTTTTAATTTTTTATAATGTTCATTTATTTTTGAGAGAGATAGAGAGAGACAGAGAGTGAGCATGGGAGGGGCAGAGAGAGAGGGAGACACAGAATCTGAAGCAGGCTCCAGGCTCTGAGCTGTCAGCACAGAGCCTGACACGGGGCTTGAACCCATGAACCATGAGATCATGACCTGAGCCGAATTTGGATGCTTAAGCAACTGAGCCACCCAGGCGCCCCAACTCTCAGCTTCCTTAAATGAGCTTCTTTGATTTTTTTAGTCACCCTTGTCCTTTGCCATCATCCATTATTATTTATTTTTTTCTCTTGCTAGGAAGCCAGAAAGCAAGCCCTTATTTAGGTATCATTAACATTTATTCTTTGTACACATTAAGTTTCAGCCAGTCATGTGAATCATAAGCACTTTTTTTTTCCAGGATATAAGAGCAGTCCTAAAACTACAAAGTCAACTCAAACTCAAGATTCATTATTTCAGGAGCTAATAAGGAAAAGACTCAAAAGGGATGAACCCTGGAATTTCATATCAGAAAAATCCTGTGTATATGAAGACAGATTAAAGAAACAAAAGGACAAAAATGAAAGTTTACAAATAATTTCAATCACCCATACAAAACTCACTGTAGAAAGAAGCCATAAAAATACTGACTTTGGCCAAAATTTCAGCCTGAGATCAGTCTTTGTGAAGCAACAGAGGGTCGCTAGAGAAAAAACACCCTCAAAATATGAAATACAAAGAAATAGCTTCAAGCAGAATTCAAATTTACTTAACCAACCAAAAATCAAGATAGCAGAGAAACGCTATAAATGTAATATATGTGAAAAAGCCTTCATTCACAATTCATCCCTTCGTAAACATCAGAAAAACCACACTGGAGAGAAATTATTTAAATGTAAAGAATGTTTGAAAGCCTTTAGCCAAAGTTCAGCTCTCATTCAACATCAAAGAACTCATACTGGAGAGAAACCCTTTATCTGTAAAGAATGTGGGAAAGCTTTCAGCCATAGTGCGTCCCTTTGTAAACACCTTAGAATCCATACTGTGGAGAAATCCTATAGATGTAAAGAATGTGGTAAATCCTTCAGCAGGAGATCTGGCCTTTTTATACATCAAAAAATCCACGCTCGAGAAAATCCCCATAAATATAATCCGGGTAGGAAGGCATCCGGCCTTCCTGGATGTCAGAGAATTCACCTCAGAAAGAAGTCCTATTTATGCAATGAATGTGGCAACACCTTCAAGTCTAGTTCATCCCTTCGTTATCATCAGAGGATTCACACAGGAGAGAAACCTTTTAAGTGTAGTGAATGCGGGAGAGCCTTCAGTCAGAGCGCATCTCTTATTCAGCATGAAAGAATTCACACTGGAGAAAAGCCCTATCGATGCAACGAATGTGGAAAAGGTTTTACTTCGATTTCTCGACTGAACAGACACCGAATAATTCATACTGGTGAGAAACTGTACAATTGTAATGAATGTGGTAAAGCCTTAAGTTCCCACTCGACACTGATCATCCATGAAAGAATTCACACTGGAGAGAAACCGTGTAAATGTAAAGTGTGTGGGAAAGCCTTCAGGCAGAGTTCAGCCCTCATTCAACATCAGAGAATGCACACTGGAGAAAGACCCTATAAATGCAACGAGTGTGGGAAAACATTCAGGTGTAACTCATCCCTTAGTAACCACCAGAGAATTCACACAGGAGAGAAACCATATCGATGTCTGGAATGTGGGATATCTTTTGGCCAAAGTGCAGCTCTTATTCAACATCAGAGGATTCATACAGGAGAAAAACCCTTTGAGTGTAACACATGTGGGAAAACTTTCAGACAGAGCTCATCACTTATTGCCCATCAAAGAATTCATACTGGAGAGAAACCCTATGAATGTAATACATGTGGGAAACTTTTCAGCCAGAGGTCATCCCTTACTAATCATTACAAAATCCACATTGAAGAAGATTCCTTGAAAGTAGATTTGCATGTGTGCAAGCCTTAAACCAAAGCTCATCACAAGATACATATTTGAGACTGATTTAATAAATGTAATGAACGTGAGAAAACATAACTATTTTAATTTTGTTTTCATCAGATATTAAATTCTAAGGATAAAAAGCTTTGAGTATGTAATGAGTATATGGAAAACTTTTATACCTTTCTGTCACTTTTGAAAATATCCCAAGACAAGTAAATCACAGTTGCAAATACTGATTTTAACCACTTGTAAGATAAAAGATGGGGATTTTTCTATCTCTTTATAGAGCATTATACACTATATGTGATAGGTAAACATGAGAAAAATCTGAGGGTAGGAATTCTGGGTTTCTCAAAGACATCCACTGTATGAGCCAGTAGCAAAAGATAATTGATCTTAAAATATATGCACATGTAGACCAAATAATAGATGAAAAACAAACTGCAAACTACCTCAGTCTCTGGAATTTGCCTTTTGCAAAACTGTTGTCAAACGTTCTGCATGGTTTTCATTAAAAAAGAGAAAGGAAAAAAAAAAACAAAACCCTGTTCTCTTACTCCTTTATTCTTCTAGTTATTTCCAAACTACATCTAAGAGTCTCCCAAAATTTTTAAAACAATTTCTTTTTAAAAAATTTTTTTAACATTTATTTATTTTGGAGAGACATACAGGTCATGAGCAGGAGATGGGCAGAGAGAGAGGAAGACAGAATCTGAAGCAGGCTCCAGGCTCTGAGCTGTCAGCACAGAGCCCAACACGGGGCTCAAACCCACAAATTGTGAGACTGAGCCAACCACGTGCCCCTAAAACAATTTCTAATTTTGCTCTCAGAATTACTTCTTAGTCGCCTTGAAGTCATTTATTATTTAACTGTACTTGCTGTGTTCTGAACAGCATGTTAATTTAAGTAGAAAAATGTAGTTTTTTAACTTCCAGGTTAATAGCTTCAGAGTTAAAGCTATTAATATTTTTTTTTTAGTTGGCTGCAAAAGAAATCCTAAGAAGTAATTTAAAGAACATGTCACTGTGGCAACATCTTGATAATGAATCAATCTCATGAAATAAAAGCATGTTTTCCCTACTTGATCTTTTCAAATTAAAAAAAAAAGAAGACTGCAAAGGCAAATAAAGGAAATAATTCTAAGCCTTAGAAATGGTTTGCTTAATCCCAGGTTTGAGCCAAGCACTATCCCGGGCGCTGGTAATTATACAGAAAAGAGAAACAGTCCCTATCTTCAAGAAGTCATGAATTGAGAGGATGGGGTTGAAGGGAATAGTGAATAAATAATCAAAATATCATAACGTATTGAAGTATTTTTCACAGAGAAATAGAGGTTACAATGATACTGTGTTACAGAACATCTTATAGAGATTTAAACAGGATTCAGAAAGAAGGAACAGAGCCTAACCAAGGGACCTTGACCATATACAGTGACCTATATGACAGTGATGCCTGAGCCCAGTTTTGAAAGAATAGCAATTCTCCAGAGAGTGAAATAAGTACTCCCTTAAAAAAAAAAATATTTGAGAGAGCACATGCTTGAGAGCAGGGCAGGGACAGAGAGAGAGAATCCCAAGCAGGCTCTGCGCTGTCAGTGCAGAGCCTGATATGGGGCTTGATCTCACACACGGTGAGATTATGACCTGAGCCGAAATCAAGAGTCAGGTGCTTAACTTCTAAGCTTCAGTCTGTTCAGTTATCTTCGACCTCCTAAACTCATTCTCCACACATTATCGTCAGAGCAATTTCCCTTACATATAATTTTTAATTGGTTCTATAATTTCAGAATCAAATTCAAATTCCTTTAGAATAGGAATTAAGACCTTTGTTCTTAATTGGCCTCTGCCTTCTTCTCAAGCTTCAACCTCTGTCATTCTCATTATTCAATAGATGTTCTACAAATGCGCCATGCTATCACCCACCTGTACATTTGCATATGTGGCTCCCTCTCTTTGAAGTACTGATCTCACTCAGGGCACCTTTATGTTTGCCGGTGGGAGATGATAAATCTTTAAATGGAAAGGTCAGGAACCAGCATCACTGGTAGAAGTAACATCTGATCCCTGTACTCAAAAATCTGTCAGGAAGTATCTGTGTGTCTGGATATTATTCAGGTTCAGTAATGAATGAAAAAATCTGAAAACTGACAGAACGAAAGGATTTTAACTAAAGAATTCCTGGCCTGGAAGGGCTCTTCCTTTGCTTCAGGAAATGTGATATCTGTCCTTGTAAGGAGCCTCATTTACCAGGCTACTGACCAGGATTCTGTGGGCAAAGTCAGAGCTCCAGGTACACAGAGTCACAGGCCTGTTATCCATGGAGCTGCCCTGTGGGCCAGGACAGGAACTTAGGGCTAGGAAAGGTCCTAAGCCTGGGGTGAGAAATATAGAAAAAAAGAAAATGGATGTTAGATTGTTGTGATCAAAAGGCTGCTCTTGTCCCTCAGTTTCTTTGTCTTCCTTTGTTGCCTTAAAATTTTTAATATTTCATTAGCACAATACCCATCCATGTTGTCACAAATGGCAGCAGTTATCATCCTCTTTATGAATGAGTATAATCCATTGTGTATATATACCACATCTTTCTTATCTATTCATCTATCAATGGTGGACACTTAGGTGGTTTCCATATCTTGGCTATTGTAAATAATGCTGCAATAAACATAGGGGTGCAGGGGCACCCAGGTGGCTCAGTCAGTTAAACTCATTCAGCTCAGGTCATGATCTCGTGGTTTGTGGTCCTGAGCCCCACATCTCGCTCTAAGCTGACAGCTCGGAGCCTGCTTGGGATTCTCTCTCTATCCCTACCCCCACTTGTGCTTTCTCTCGCTCTCTCGCAGAATAAACTTAAAAAAAAAAAACCATAGGGGTGCATATATCTTTCAAATTAGTGTTTTTGTGTTCTTGGGGTCAATATGCAGTAGTGGAAATATTGGACCATATAGTATTTCTAACTTTGAGGAAAATCCATATTGTTTTCCACAGTGGCTATGCCAACATTCCAGTCAGACTGAGAAATACAAATACCATATGATTTCATTTATATGTGGAATCTAAAGAAACAAAACCAAAAACAAATGAATAAGCACACAAAAAGCAGAATCATACCTATAAATATAGAGGACAAACTATGGGGGGGGGGGGCACAGGTAAAATGGGTGAGGGAGAGTGGGAGGTACAGGCTTCCATTTATGGAATGAATAAGTCACAAGAATAAAAGGTACAGCATGGGGGGCACGTGGGTGGCTCAGTCAGTTGAGCATCCAACTTCGGCTCAGGTCATGATCTCAAAGTTCATGGGTTCAAGCCCCACGTCTGGCTCTGTGCTGACAGCTCAGAGCCTGGAGTCTGCTTTAGATTCTATCTGTCTCTCTCTGCCCCTCCCCTGCTCATGCACTGTCTCTCTCTCTCTCAAATAAACATTAAAAATTTTAAAGTACAGCATATGGAATATACTCAATGATAAGGCAATAGCATGGTATTGTGACAGATGGTAGCTACACGTGTGGTGAACATAGCATAATGTATAAACTTAATCACTATGTTGTACACCTGAGACTAATGTAACATTTGTCAACTCTACACAAGTTAAAAAGAAAGATTCTTAATAATTCAGTTGAGTCACCTAATCAAAAAAAATTAAAAGATATTTTAACATTAGGTAATCCATTAATATCTTACCTGTGAATTTGTTAAAATATGGGAGATCACGGTATTGAAAATAATAATCTAATGTTTTAAGAACTAAGCTAGTAATATGTCATTTTAAGGTAATAAAGAATCTTGAGCTTTCCCTTCTGTCTGTAATGAAGTCACAAGATCCATACTTCCTTCCAGCATCAAATGAGTAAAAAGCCCGATGAACTACAATGAAGCATAACGACAGGAGTGCAGGGCGCTGTCTGGAGGCAGGAACCATCCTGGCTGTCCCAGCTCAGAATTCTGGAGCTTCCAGGATGCAGTGAGGAAGGGATCCAGGCAGAAAGCAGGGGTCCCCCTGAGTTAAGGAAATAGGGATGACAATTTGAGAAGGGAAAGGCAGCCTCAGGTCCAAGTATTAAGGAGGTATGTGTGTACTTGCTGCAACAAGGGGGCAGTTTTTAAAAAAGCTCAGAAGAGTCTGATGAGAGTGTGGTAAAGGAAAGAATCTGTTAGCGTGACTGGCCCAGTCTTTAAATAGTCCCTTTACCTAAATTTTTAAAGAAGTTTCTGATCTTTTAAAAAAATGTCTAATTGGCATTGTTATGAAATTATGTGGTTTTTCTGATACCAGTTCTTTGAAATGTTCGAGACTACTTTATAGCCTAGCATGAGGTAATTTTTTAAAATAAAAGTGTTAAAAATGTGTTTTCATTAATTTTGGAATTTCTATATGTCTCTACATTAAATCAAACATTAATTTTGCTGTTCAGAAATTCTATATACTTGGTGACTTTTTTGGGGGGAATTGGGGATCAGCTTTTCTATCAGTTACTGATAATAATAAGTTAAAAATATCTCTGTAATGGATTTGTCAATTCTCTTGTCAATTTTTGCTTTATATATTTTGAAGCTACATCGTTAAATACATGAATTTATTAATATTTTCTTGGTGAATTAACTTTTTATTGTTATGTAATTACTTTTCCTACTTCTAGTAGTGTTTTTTCTTAACGTGTTATTTTGCATTTAACCAAATGTAGCCACATGAATTTTCTTTGTTTAATTATTTGCCAGGTGTATCTTTTTCCATCTTTCTACTTAGAAGATGTGTGTATCCTTGTTTTAGCAGATATCTATATTTTTAACAATCTAGTCTTACAGTATTTTTAATTCGAAAGTTCATTCCATGTGCATATCTAGTAGTTACTGATAGACCTAGGTTTATTGCTACCATCTCCTTATGTACATTTGGTCTAAATTTTTGTTTCTGGGTTGTTAGTTTTTTTTTGTGGATTGTAGTTCATGTCATGTCATGTCATGTCATGTCATGTTATTTATTTTGTCTTCCCTCTTCCCTGTTCCATACCCTCTGCCTACTTGTTTGGAAATTGCATGCTTTATGTTTTGAGTTTTATCAAGGACCATTTCTATACCAGAGCAACTATGATGAATATGTTCATGTAGTTGCTAATGTAAGAATACCCTGTAGTGGTGGATAAACTGTTGGTTCAAGGTATTTGTCATACTGTAATGACATATTTTTTACTTAGTTTGGTACTATCTGCATTACCTTACTTAGCTTGGATAAATGAATTGTGAAGACTTTCATATTTTTCAACATTTTGCAATAGTTGGGGCTGCTCTCAAAGGAAATAAAGTTAGTTAAATAAAGACACTAGTTAAAAGTAGTAAAGAAATATTTTATTCAGTACTACTGCAATAGGGGAGAGAGGCTTCAGTAAAATTGAACTCCACTCCCAATACAGCAAAGACAGCTGAAGATTTACAGCAACAAGTAGAGTAAGGGGATCATGGATGGAGAATTACCAAAAGGAGACAGCAAAGTTGGGGGATTCTTGCAAACCTGTCTCAATAGGATTCTTGCTAAAGGCAGGACAAGTATGTAAACATCAAGAGTAGAGGATAAGGAACTTGATCATATATCAAGAATGGGGCTTCTACCTAAACTGACTTAGCAGGATTCTTGCTAAAACTAGGGCTCTGCAGGACAGGGATTGGGCCCAAAGATGTGGCCTAGAGGACTCAGAGGGAAATGTCTGAAGTTTGGTCAAGTCTTTGCACAGCAGTAGAAAGAGACAGAAGAGACTAGCAGTTATCTTTATAAAACGAAATATTACAATCTGCACTACCATATTGATCTCTTGAGCTACCAAATGTCATCTATTTCTCCAGTGTTCCAGCTGAAACAACTCTGGCCATATATTTAACTGGAGATTTTTGCTGCAGTCTACACTGTACTAATCTTGAAGCACTTAGCATAGCGCCTGACACTGAGCTAGGGTTGGGGGCACCTTAATCACCATTCACGTAGTGCCCACTAAGAATGCGGCAAGTTACTACCTTCTGACAAACTTTGGAAGAGACTGGTTATTTCACACCAGAAAAGTGAGACTTATTTAAGGTTCTCTTCCCCTTTCTCCCCTACGCCTGAGTTAGGCACCCACAGGCTCTAACGAGGAGGGGCTTCCTTGGGGTAGCGGGGGTAAGGTCGCCACGCAGTCCCCACCCAGCTTCTCAAGACAAAATCTCCCTAACGTGAGACAGCGCGGCTGGAAGCCACCACGGTCCTACAGTCGAAGGCGCCCCACCCTCCCGGGCTCGCGCCTGCGCACTCACTCCGGCGCCGCATCCCTGCGGCCTTGTGGGAAATGTAGTCCGGCGCCCCGGGCGTAGGCGCCGGGCAGGACTGCGTGAGCACTAGCTGCTCCTGCCCTGCTCGGAGAGGGAGAGGGTGAGTGCGGGGCTGCGGCGGGACCCACCGGACCGGGCTGGCGCCAGGCGGAGACCCAAGCAGCAGGCGGCCGGGACGGCCTGGCGAGGCCCCTGAGGGGCGGGGCCGGAGGTGGATGGGCCCGGGGCAGCGCTCTCTCCGTCCCTGCGCGGCGCCGGGCCGCTTGCTCCAGGTGCGCCCTCTCTCGTCCCGGGAGCCCGGCCGGGTGGGAATACCTAGAGCTGAGGGCCGCCACCTGTCAGGAGCGGCGAGGGCGGGGGACCTGGTGCGGCCCCCGCGAGGGGCCAGTGAGGGGCCGAAGGCTCTGGGAGTCGTTCGCACGCTGGGTTCCTCCCTGCCGGCTTTCTCCGGGCCCCGCTTTAGAAGTCTCGGGGGGATGCTGCACCCGGTGCGCGGTCTGGGGGCTCCGGCACCTGCCCTTTGTGTAGACCTCGTCTCTCGGACGCGCCCTCTATGTTTCCCGATTCCGAGCGGTGCTGGCGTGGGCTCCCCTTGACCCATCTCCTCTAGGAATGGGGAGGGGGGGGGTGGACAACCCCGTGCAGATTTTCTATTTCAGGAAGTCCTTTTCTTTCCTTTTTTAAAGCAATTTTTTCTCCTCCTCCCCCATCCCCCAAAAAGAAAAAGTTCACTATAGGAAAACTAGAAAATTCAGAGGAGCATAAAGGAAAAAATTACCTGAAAACTGCATTTTGGCGTGTATATATATGAATGAGCATTGAAATGCTTTGTTTTTACACAAAGATGTAGACTTTAGTATCCTTTTCTCCATTTACTGTTAATGAGTTTTATGGGGCCTTGGGTGGCTCAGGTCATGATCTCGCGGTCTGTGAGTTCGAGCCCCGCATCGGGCTCTGTGCTGACCTCTCAGAGCCTGGAGCCTGTTTCAGATTCTGTGTCTCCCCCTCTCTCTGCTCCTCCGCTGTTCACACTCTGCCTGTCTGTCTGTCTGTCTGTCTGTCTGTCTCTCTCTCTCTCTCTCAAAAATAAACGTTAAAAAGGAGTTTTGAAATACATTTGGAAAGGGTTTGAAGTGCACAAATGTTAAGCTTCGCGATTTTTTACAAATGTTTTTATCTGTGTAAGTACCACTTGAGCCAAGTGGATAAAAAACTTTTTACAAAACATTTTTGGAAAACATCTAGTTATACTGTTTAAAAACAATTCTCATTTTAAAGGGTGTGAGAAAAAGTATGTTTGTGCCCTATTCACTCCTTCCTTTAAGTCTCTGTAGTCTTTCTCAGCTTTTTTTTTTTTTTTTTTGTCTTCCTCATCTGTTATAAACAATATAGGCCATCCCTGTCTCATTCTTTAAATCTCTTCACATGAAATTTCTGGGTCATACTGTAAGGCTTTTGATACCTCCCCCATCTTATTCTCTCCAGAAATATAGCAGTTTGTAAACATTTGCAGTGTGTGCCTGATGGACCCACATCAAGTCTGGGTGTTCCTATACTCTAACTTTCTGAGAAGGTTGTTTAAATTTACATTATGAACACTAATGAATATTTTTATGCAATCTGAGTTTTGTTTTTAAATTTTGTATGATACAGTGTTTTCAAACTAGGCAGAAATGTTACATTTTCATATGGCTAGACATGAAAACCATCCCTTCAAGTCTGTGTCAAGTCTGTGTTTGGACATCATCTATCCCATTATGATCACAAAAAGTTCATCTGTACTTCTAGTACTGTAGCTTCATTTTATGTGCAAACTTTTATTTTCCAAATGGTAAGCCCTTGTTCTAAGTCCTAGTTCATCCTTTTCTCACTGATATGAAATATCACTTTTTCATATCCTGAATTCTTATGTGTAAAATTTTTTCTGAACCGTTTGTGTTGGAAGGGTTTTAATTTGTTCTACTGACCCTTTTCTCGGCTAGACTATAATCTGTGAGAGAGAAAATTTATCTGTTTGGTTTACAACTGTATTTGTAATGGTATCTCTCCCCTAGGGATGGTACCTGGTACACAGTTGGTGGTCAACAATATATCTGGTAAATGACTCAGCCTGTTCCATAACACTGTGCTAATTACTGTAGCTTTATAGATATCTGGTGGACAGGTCCTCCCTCATCATTCTTCCAAGTGTTTCCTGGCTGTTGTTAAACAACACAATTAATTAAAAAAAAAACAAAAACGTCTTTTCCATAATGATCTTTAAAATACTATTACTTGATATAACTTGGTTGGAAATATGTGAAGTTTATAAATTAATTTCAAAGAAGTGACAACTTAAGGATACTGTGACATCCTATCTAGGAATGTGGTATGTCTCTCTATTCATCCTTTATGAATCTAAATAGCTTAGTAAAATAAATTTCATAAATAAAAACTCCAGTTTTTCTTAAGTCAATACCACACGTATCTTATTTGGTTTCTCTGTAGGTATTTTATTTTTTGTTGTTGCAGGAGCCTCATTTCTCATGGTTTCTTTTCCTTCCCTCAGCTCCGTCTCCTCTGGATCCTGCCCATCCCCTAGGAAGGGTCCCACAGGAAGGAAAGAGAAGGCAATGGCTTCTCGGCCTCTGCCACTGGGAACTCAGGTAAGCTCCTTCTCTCTGAAACCTCTCCCTTACTCCCTACTACTTATTCCCATACTGTACTTGGGCTTCACTGCAGAGGACAGGGCTACAGAAATCTCTAAATCTGAAAATTTCCCACATATCCCCCATTAGTGTCCCTCAGCTCTGTCCTCAGCTGGAAACCCTCATTCAGCTGGAAGCCCTGGACTGCTGGGCTTTTGGTGGCGCTCAAGGGTCACAAAAGGAACGAAAATCATATGAAAATTGGTCTGGGTACTTACAGGGTTTACGGACTCTCAGGGAACGTAAAAGAAGTCACTTCTCTACAAGATACAGTCATGATGACCGTACGTGAATAGGATAATAAGAACAAGGATGGCTAGGTACCCAGACTGTCAGTGTCCCAAGACCTGGAGGAGGACATCAGTGTGGCAACCAGGAGAAGTAAGGTTGGATAGGAATAACTGGAGAAGATTTGCTGTGATGGAGTTAAAGTGTCCCAAGATTAAATCCTGACTCTACCATTAATAGTTGCATTGTCTTGGATAAGTAACCTGACTTCTCTGAAGTTCCTAATGAGGATGATGGAAATAACCACACTAACTGATCCTTTGCCACATACTTGACATTCTTAAGCATTTCACCTGGTTCATTTCGTTTAATAATATGTACTTCCTGCGTCTGTTGAAACATGAAAGAATGTAAGTAAAAAGTGCCCAGCGTAGTTACTGGAATGTTAAAGGTACTCTCCGTAAGGCATTCCTAGCATTATTCCAGCTTGGTGGAGCAAATGTGGCAGTGACTGGTGGTGAGAAGGAATCAGATACAAAGTTTGGGGTCAAATGCCAGGAAGGAGGAAGGAGTTTGTGTGTATGCTAGGCATGGGGGTAGAAGAGGAGGAATTTTTTTTTTTCAATATATGAAGTTTATTGTCAAATTGGTTTCCATACAACACCCAGTGCTCATCCCAAAAGGTGCCCTCCTCAATACCCATCACCCACCCTCCCCTCCCTCCCACCCCCCATCAACCCTCAGTTTATTCTCAGTTTTTAAGAGTCTCTTATGCTTTGGCTCGAAGAGGAGGAATTTTGATAAGAGAGTTGGCATGTTCCTAGCTTTCTTAGGAAGAAGCAGTGTCCCAACAGCTAAAAGAAATCATGCAGGGGCACCTGGGTGGCTCAGTTGATTGAGTGTCTGACTTCAGCTCAGGTCATGATCTCACAGTTCATGAGTTCAAGCCCTGCTTTGGGCTCTGTGCTGACAGTGCAGAGCCTGGAGCCTGCTTCAGATTCTGTGTCTCCCTCTCTCTCTGCCCTTCCCCTGCTCGTGCTCTGTCTCTCTCTCTCTCTCAAAAATAAACAAACATAGAAAGAAAGAAAGAAAGAAAGAAAGAAAGAAAGAAAGAAAGAAAGAAAGAAAGAAAGAAAGAAAGAAATCATGCATGAAAGAGTAGTGAGAAGCCCAGGGTTTTTTGTTTTTTGGGTTTTTTTGTGTTTTTTTTTGCCCTGCGAGATTGCTTGCAAATGGAACCTGCTAGTTTTTACTAGAACCTGGAGGTGTTGGTCCTCTGGAAAAGGAATAAGATATTAGGGGGACTTGGTCCAGGAGACCCTAAGTTTTGTTTTTGTTTTTGTTTTTTTTTCTTTTTAAGGTTAGGCTTGTGTAACCTTGTCTCCTCCAATCCTACAGGACTTGTGTTTTGTCTGTTCGTAAGATCAGATATGTCACTTATTTATCAAAGGAACCACTTCAAAGAAGGCTTCATAAAGACAATTATTAGCTGTTGTGATTTCTGTTTCTGTACTACTTTCTCTCCTTTGTATTGTCAAGCTCCATTATAAAAGGCTTCATAACACACCAAAATATAGGCAGGAGAAAGACGGAATTTCTGGAAAAGAAGGTTTAAAGGAGGAGTGTTCAGAAGATTTTGGTTGATGAAGGTTGTGATTTGTTTGTCAGTAGCCTTGATTCTATTTAGTTAAAACAGTGTTTTAAAATCAGCTTTTTTCCCAGGTATAATTTATATAAAATAACCCATTTTAAGCATATAAATTCATTGAGTTTTGACAAACTTGTGCACCAACATAATCACTGCCCCAAACAAGCTAGACAACATTTTCATCACCTCAGAAAGTGTTGTCACCACCTTCCAGTCTACATCCCCTATGCCAGGCAATCACTGGTTTGATTTCTGAATATTTCAGTAGGTGTTTCCTAGAAACAAGCTCGTTTTATGTAACCAAAATACAAGTACTGAATGAGGAGATTTACATGGATACAGTGCTATTAGCTAATCTGCTAACCTTACACATATTTTGCCACAAATGTCCTTTGTCTGGTCCAGAACCAATCTAGATTACAACTGGGATTCAGCTGCTACATCTCCTTAGCCTCCCTTATCCTGGAACAGCTCCTCAGTCTTTGTGTTGGATGACCATGACACTTGGAGTTGGGACGCATCAGTGCGTCTTTCCCCTATTGGCCAGAGATGTGACTGTGAATCGCACAAATATGACTCATATTTGCCCTTAAATTTTATCTTCTTGGGGCACCTGGGTGGCTCAGTCAGTTAAGTGTCCGACTCTTGGTTTTGGCCCAGGCCATGACCTCACGGTTCGTGGTTCAAGCCCCGCATTGGGCTCTGTGCTGACAGTACACAGCCTGCTTGCAATTCTCTCTCTCCCTCTCTCTCTGCCCCTCCCCTGCTTGTGCGTGCATGCCCTCTCTCTCAAAATAAACTTAAAAATAAATTTAATCTTCTTTTTCTGAATATAAATACTAGGCATGTAGTTGTAAAAAAAATTCTTAAGGCTATAATATATAATTACAGGTCTCAACCTCTCAAAACTAAGCATTCTTCTGGCCTTTTAAATACCTATTTACATCCTTTGCCCAGTTTTATACTGGGTGGTTTATGTATAAAAGAAGCCTCTTATGTAATGTGGATACTAATCCTTTGCTATAAATCACCAATATTATTCATTCCCTGTCATTTTTCTTTTATATCTGTTTATAACATCTTCTGCCAGAAATCAGTTTTGGAAGTTTTATGCAGTTAATTTTCCTTTTCCTTTGTTTGGCTTTGGAATCAGGTTCTGATAGGCTTTCTGTATCCTAAGATTATATAAATATTCTTCTACATTTTCTATTAGTTTTATCATGTTAAATTTACATCCTTGGGCTATATGGAATTTATTGTATATAATGAGAGATTGTAGTCCAACTTCATTTAAATTTTTTTTTAATGTTTTATTTATTTTTGAGAGAGAGAGAGAGAGAGAGCACAAGCAGGGAAGGGGTGGAGAGAGAGGGAGACACAGAATCCGAAGCAGGCTCCAGGCTCTGAGCTGTCAGCGCAGAGCCTGAGATGAAGCTTGAACTCAAGAGCTGTGAGGTCATGACCTGAGCTAAAGTCAGACACTTAACCGACCGAGCCACCCAGGTGCTCCTAGTCCAACTTCATTTAAAGATGTGGTGAAGCATTTCATCATCCATTTGCTAAACAGGGATTGAGCACCCGCCTACCACATGTTATGTGGTTACGCTCCGAAGAGAGCAGTGAATGAGTCAGGATGGGTCCCTTTCTCCTAGATCCTGTCTGGGCGCAGCAATGAAGAAGAAATAATCACTGAGGACACTGTTAGGTGCTGTGGTGGCCACCCAGCAGGGCGGCGTGGTGGAGTGTGATGTCAGTTTTAGCTAGGCAGAGCCGGAGTGGCACCTCTGAGGAGCTGGCATTCAAACTGATGTAATCTACTCAATAATGTACTTATTCTCCATAGATTTGAAATCCTACCTTTAATGTATATTCTATTTATACATATGTTATAAAAAGTATATGTATGTGTCTGTATACACATACAGGTTTTTCTGGACTCTGTTCTATCGCTCTCGGTTATAGTACCACAGTATTTTATTTGTTTATAATTTATTTTGTTGAAGCAAATCCCCCCCCTTGATTTTCTTTTAAAAATTCTGGTTATTGGACTATTCATTTGCATTTACCTTTATAGTTGAAATTTATTATCACCAAGTTCCAACAGTAACTGTTAAAAAATATGCAATTCTGATTTGAATTCCACTAAATCTATATCAATTTGAGGAAGACTACCATCTTTTACAATGTTTATTCTTCCTATTGAATAAAAATACTACCCTTCGTTTTATTCAGACCCTTCATTATGGCTTTTGTTAAGGTTGATCACAAGGATCTTACATACTCCTATTAAGTATATTCTAAGATTCATTTTTTTGTTGTTGTTGCTATTGTGATTGAGATTTAACCATGATTGTGGTTTTTTTTAAGTTGGATTGCTAAGAATTATATCTGAAAACATTTCGTAGCTGTTGTGACTCAAACTTCACTATCATACTTTCTTTATAAATTATACTTTTATCATTTAAAATATCCCTATTCATTCCATTTGATTCTTAACGTTTTCAAAGAATAACAAGATCAAAAAGCCTGTGTTTTTAGGTTTAAGAAAGCTTTTTCATGAATGAGATAAACCCATGAATCTGCTTATTTCAAACACCATGAGATACCCTGTGCTTTTAACGTGCTGGGGAAGAAAAAGACCTATATGGAGTGGAAAGGAGAAAGGGAAAAACATCTGAAGGGATTAGCAGCAAATATATTTTATGGACGACAGAGATTAACAACAAATATATTTTATGAATAATATAATTAAGTTTCACTTTAGCCTTTTAAAATGCTCTTTTGTACTTATCTAAATCAGTCTTCATGAGTCCTTTTATAGTTCAGGGATCCAGAGTGTTTTGTAGTAAAGACAAGCTCTGTGGCAACTTGGGAGCTCTGCTCTTCGGGTGACAAGAATACAGGGAAGTGGGGAAGACCCATAGCCCATAGGTGTCTGAATCTGAGCTTCTAATTTTGTCCAATATATTCAGCTAACAAGACAATTTATTGAAAAAAAAGTGATTAATTTTTGGAAAGAGAATGTCCTATTTCTGATGTTACCTTCTTTTACAAAGAAGGGGCTTATGTTTTGTTTCCACATATATTCTATCTTATCTGCTATTTATATGTTCTCCTCCCTGTTTCTTCTTTTTTCTTTTCTCCTTGCTTTCTTTTTATTTGCATTTGCTGTATCTTGTCTCTATCCCCCTACATAATTATTTTTTAACTTTGTATTTTAGGTCTATCTCTTGTATGTGCTAGATTTGAAACCAACTTGAGAGTTTTTCTTTTTAAAAAAAATTTTTAAGTTTATTTATTTATTTTGAGAGGCAGAAGGACAAGAGAGCATGAGCTGGACAGGGGCAGAGAGAGAGAATTCCAAGCAGGCTCTGTGCTGACACATTACAGAGCCTGATGTAAGGCTCGAACCCATGAATCATGAGATCATGACCTGAGCCAAAACCAAGAATCAGATACTTAGCCAGCTGAGCCACCCAGGTACCCCAAGAGTTTTTGTCTTTTTAATAGAGAAAGTCAATTCATTTACGTATGTTGTTATACAAGTATCAGGTCTTTTTCTGATTATTTAATTATCTAAGTGTATTATGCTTTCTTGTGTCCTTTTTTTTTTTTTTTTTTAACATTTGTTTATCTTTGAGAGAGAGAGAGAAAAAAGCGTGAGTGGGGGAGGGGCAGAGAGAGACATACACAGAAGCTGAAGCAGGCTCCAGGCTCTGAGCTGCCAGTACAGAGCCTCATGCGGGGCTTGAACTCATGAACTGTGAGGTCATGACCTGAAGTCGGACGCTTAACTGACTGAGCCACCCAGGCACCTCTTTTGTGTCCTTTCTTAAAGACATTTGTTAAACTGATGATTTTTCTTGGTTGGTTTTTTTCCTTTCATAAAATGGAAGTTCTGTCGTGTAATTAGATCCTACTAGTAGCTATCTTTACATTTCTTGACAATATTTGTGAGTGGTTTTTAACATTTTTTTTAATGTTGATATATTCATTAAATAATTCGGAGAAAATGAGGAGGTAGAAAGCAAATGAACTCTGCCTCTGTTTTGACACTTTTTCTGGAGATTCATAGCCAGCAGGATGTAAAACACACAAATTTTTTGGATGTCGGTTCCGTCCCATCTGTGGTCTCTGGGCCTTTTATGCCCTCTGCCCACTTACACAGCACAGCACCTTGTCCACTGCTTTATTCCCATTACCTAGTCCCTACTTCTTTCCATACCGTCTTCTTTCATCTTTTTCAGAGAAGTTTGAAATAATTTCATGTAGCTGCTTCTTATTCCTGATCTTCCATTTAGCGCTTCATCCACTGTAAGCTGACTTCTGCCTTCACCACTCTGTGGAAATTAGCTAATTTTCCAACCAGCAGCTCTCTTTTCAGTCATCATTCTGTTTGACCCACTCCTTCCTCCCTGAAACTCTCTTTCCTCCTACCTGAGTCTCCTTCCCTCTCAATCCCTCCTCCCACGCCCCCTTCCCCCACTCTCTCTGATGGGGTTTGGTTGCAAGGGTTCTTTTCTTGGCTGCCTTCTCTTCTCACAACACAAGGAGTTAGATGTAGATGGCCTTTGGTTTGAGTCCCCAGCTGTGTGATCTTGGAGATGTGATTTAACCATTTTCATCCTCAGATTTCTCATCATAAAATGGTGGCTTTAGTGCTATCAGTCTAACAGGCTGTCATATGGATTAAATGAGGTGAGGTGTCAGACACACCTGTTAGTGCAAAACTCAGGATGTTAGTGCTGCCTTCCTGTGTTAGTCAGGGTTCTTCAAAGAAACAGAACCCAGAGGATATACATAGATATAGAAAGAAGTTATAAGGAATTGGCCCAGGCGATTAGGGTGGCTAGAGTCCCCACAGTCTGCCCTCTGCAATCTGGAGGCCTAGGAAAGTCAAGGTGTATGTAGTCCTACTACAAACCCAGAGGCCTGAGGTCCAGGGGACTGATGCTCTAAGTCCTGGTCCAAGTCTGAGGGCTCAAGAGGTATGAAGGCCAGAGAAGGAGGCTGTGTCAGCTCGAGCAGAGCCAGCAAATTTGTCCTCTCTTAGCCTTTTTGTTCTATTTGGGCCCTCAGTGAATTGGATGATGCCCTTCCACATTGCTGAGGGCTGATCTTTACTCAGTCTACTGATTCACTGGGAGCGCCCTCACAGAAACACCTGGAAATAATGCTTTACTAGCTATCTGGGCATACCTTAGCCCAGTCAAGTTGATACATAAAAGTAACCATCATGTGAACTCATTCAACAGATACTGAATGCCTATCCCGTTTTGCTTCCTAGTCTAAGGGCTAGGGAACTAGGCTGAAATGGGCTTATAAATTTGAAATGCCATTTCCAAGTCAAGCTGGGTGTTTTATTGGTCCTCTCAACCATGTTCTAGATGTACCCTATTTGTACACGTTTTCCCTCCATTAACTGGGATTCCCGCCTATATTGTAAAGCCTGAAATTCCATGTGCTGCCTTGACAACTTTGAGCCTCATGGGGGCTCCAGAGACCTAGCTATGAGTTCCCTTGGTCTCCTTGCCCCAACCCAGCAGGAAAAGCACCCTACTCAGCTAGCTCTCCCCTCGGCCTGACCAGGTGCACTCCTCCCTCCCAGTGAAACCTAATGGGTTTCACCTCCTACCAGCCCATGCAACTGTTCAAACAAGCCAACTGCATCTTCCCACGGTAACCAAGGGTCACCTCACCCTCTTGTCACTACACAGCCTGTCTCCCACAGCCCCTGCTGGTTCACAAGTGCAGCCCCTGTGTGGCCCTGTATGGTGGGTATTTCCTCCTTCCCCAGGCTATGAGTTACTGATAAATTGCTGTCAGTCTTTTCCATCCAGTGCTGGGTGTCATGTGTTCACTCATCTTGTGCTGTTTAAGGAGCAGGATCCCTCCTTCATTAGTGGGGTAAATGGGAGGCGATCAGAACACCACCTACTTTTCTCCAGTGGTAATCTAGAGCAGCCTTCTGTATGTTTCCTGGTTATTCCCTAATACCTCCTCTTCCTGTTCTTAAATGCCAAAGCATTTTCTATATTATACTTATCTCTGATTATTTCATGATAATACACATTTTTATTTAGTTTCTTTTGGCAGATAATACATTTTTCTCACACAGATCTCTTTATCCTGTCCCTTCTAATGCTGCTTGTTTTTGCACTTCCCTCAGGGGGATTTTATTGGCATAATCCTTTGAGCATGAATTTATAGTTTCAGGAGTCAGTGACATTCAAGGATGTGTCTGCAGATTTCACTTGGGAGGAGTGGCTTCGTCTAGATTCTGCTCAGGGGAATCTGTATGGGAAAGTGATGCTGGAGAACTACAGGGACTTGGTTTCACTGGGTAAGGACCTCTTCTCGTAACTCAAAACCTCCCTGCTGGCAGCCTTCCCCACCTCCTGACACCTTGTACAGCCAATGAAATTCAGGAATCTGCACTTGTAGTCCTGCTGTTATAGGTCACTGTTTTAGGGTGTTCTCTTTGGATGTGGGCTGGAAAATGGAGCCGTCAGAAGGCCTGAGGGGGAAGGGACAAGGACAGGTGCTGGGAATGGTTTACTCCATTCAGAACCCAAATTTAGTGTCTCCTCCCCAGCAGGGCATCGGCTTTCCAAACCAAATGTGAGTTCTCAGCTGGAACTGGAGGAACTGAGCCAGGTGACAAAAGAACTTCCAGCGTGCCTCTCTCCAGGTGAGTACTGGGTGGCGGGAACTGGCTACCTGAGTGTGTCCCCCCCAGAAGAAATCACAGTGGAGCTCCCTGGGTCTCTAGGAGAGGCTGCACCACCACCAACGTGTATTCTCTCAAATGCCTCCACCTTACTCATGTCGCTCATCCTCTTGCAAAAGTCCTTACCAGGAAGGGAGGGAATCCTGGATGAGGATTTAAATGAGTTATTATATTCGTAGCACTTATTAATTGCCTTGAACATCAGCAAATGTTAGCAATTATTATTTCCTCTTCTGTCTTCATCTGTACTCCGAGTCCCTTTCTGGCTGTCTCTATATTCTCTTTCCTCTGTTTCCTGAGTCTTTCAGCCATACCCTGTATCCATAGCTTTCTTTTCCCTCATTCATTTAAAGCTTTGTCAGCCTTTCTAAAGGAAACTAACGTTGATTTGCATACTTGTACACGTGTTTATAGTCTTCATTTAAAAACAAATGAAGGTGACTTTAGCCTTGTTATTTTCACTAGTAACCTCACATCTTACATATTCCCTTTCTTGTTCCTATATTTTTAATCTGCATCCGGATCTTTCTCCTCTAAGCATTTAATGCATTTAGTCTTTGTTATCTGGTTTCTAATCCCCATTACAACTGAAATTTCTCTGTTAGATGTTATCACTTTTTCTGAAAAAAAAAAAACACATTTTACACCCTTTTATTCTCTACTCAATATGAAAGCATTTACCACTTCTTCTTAATATATTTTTTAAATTAAAGAGATAGACACATATTTTTTGATCTCTGGATAGTGTATGGCTATCAAGTATAAAGCAATAAAAGAAATCAGTAAAATAACATATTGATAGGAAAAATAGAATCTTCTGAACATTGCTGCTGGTTTCCAGTTAGCTTTCTGTTCTTTAGAACAGGATTTTAAAGAATCACTGGTTCAAAAGATGTATTTTGTAGGGCTAATGCTACATACTGCACAATTTTGGATATTTTATGATCCCTTAAGGTAGCTTTAAGTGCCTTTACTATATAGATTTCTGTGGATTTGATTACTATTGCTATTTTTATTTATTCTTATGTAAATGACCTATTTATTCAACAAATATTTTGTGAGCACTAGGCCCTGGCCTGTGGTTATAGCAATAAACAAGACAGGTGGTTTCCCCATGGAGCTTATTAGTCTAGTGGGAAGACGAAAAATTAGTAAGGAAATAAAGCAGGGAGGGAGAAGGGACAGGAAAGGAAGGAGGAAAGAAGGGAATGAATGACTTAGAGTCCCAGGGCCATGTGGAAAAAGCAAGCAGCATAGGGGAACTAGAGCAGGTAACAGAAGCTGTGTTTTATTTATTTATTTATTTATTTATTTATTTATTTATTTATTGGTGGGGTTTTTTTAGTTTTTTTTTAATGTTTGTTTATTTTTGACAGAGAGAGAGAGAGAGAGAGCGAGCATGAGTGGGGGAGGGGCAGAGAGAGAGGGAGACACAGAATCCGAAGCAGGCTCCAGGCTCTGAGCTGTCAGCACAGAGCCCAACACGGGGCTCGAACTCACAGACCACGAGATCAGGACCTGAGCCGAAGTCGGATGCTCAACCGACTGAGCCACCCAGGCTCCCCAGTATTTATTTAATGTTTATTTTTTTTTTTTGAGAGAGAGACAGAGCGTGAGCAGGGAGGGGCAGAGAGAGAGGGAAGACACAGGATCTGAAGCAGGCTCCAGGCTCTGAGCTGTCAGCACAGAGCCTGACTCGGGGCTCAAACTTATGAGCCTTAAGATCATGACCTGAGCCTAATTCGGACACTTAACCCACTGAGCCACCTGGCACCCCACAGAGGCTCTGTTTTAGAGGGAGTGATCAGAGAGGGTGGATATTGAACAAGTAGCTCACAAAGTGATGGGCTGTGTGGGAGAACATTCTGGGCATAGGGAACAGTAGTAGGTGCAAAGACTCTGTGTTTGGCTGCATGGCCTTGGCTGAAGGGAAGAGTGCCATGAGATATGACGATTTCCTTAAACTTATTGTGTCAGTCCTTCTCTGAAAAATGTATTTCTATTTTTAAATTTCTGTGAGCCTTCTCATTCTGAGTTTTCCTTCCTTCTTATAGCAATCTTTTTAAAAAATGGTTTTTTAACATTTATTTATTTTTGAGAGACAGAGAGTGAATGGGGGAGGTTCAGACAGAGAGAAAACAGAGAATCTGAAGCAGGCTCCAGGCTCTGAGCTGTCAGCACAGAGCCCGACGCAGGGCCCAGACCCACAAACTGTGAGATCATGACTTGAGCCAAAGTCGGATGCTTAACCACTGAGCCACCCAGGCTCAGCAATCATTTCTAATGCATGCATTAATTTCTCTTGTCTGTAGGGGAATATGTTTTTGTTTTTTTGGTACATGTGTGCATCATTTCCCCCACCTTGTTCTGTAGATTACTTTAGTGGGTTTATATATGCTTTTTTCATGATCTCACTGTCATTTTGGTGGGTTTTCTGAAGGCAGCAGAGGTAAACACATGTATTTTTGATCCTGGGTTTTCCTCTCCTTTACCAATCTTCAGATTTCTCCATTGGGCTAAATCCTAAAGAGTCTTCATTTGTTTATGATTGCATTTCACACTGTATTTGCCTTGTCTCTCTGAATGTCTGTCTAGCCACTAGTGCAGGGCTTACTGAATTGTCAGGATTGAGCTTACTTTTCTTTATATCCCCTGCCTGGCACATTGCCTGCCAGAACAGGCACTTAATATATGTTTAAATGAATATGGAATGATATCATGTAGACTTTTGGGAAAGTAGGTGAAAATATAGATTTAAAAGTTATAATCCTGTTTGTGACATTTGTATCGATGAGTATCACTAATTAACAGGAAAAGAGAGTGAGAAAGGCAAAGTAGCAAAGCAGTAAGGATGGGGCGTTAAAGGACAAGGAGATTGGCTTGGGGCCAGAGATGCTCCAGCGAAGGGGACAGCGAAGGGGACAGAAAAGAGTAGTCCAGAGGAGGAGGAGAGAACTTAGGGAGAGCCACGGGAAGAGAGAAGCAGCGGGAGTGTGCAGGTGCGCTCTAAGAACTGGAGGGTGCTGTGGGCCTTCGCCATAAGGACGCTGAGGACGTGGCCTTGGGGAAGAGCACTTGTAGTGCAGAGGGAACTATGCTGTGGGTAGATAAGTAAAGATGTTTCAGACTGTCATTTCAACAGAGTTAACTTTAGAGGAAAAGGAAGAAAGGGCAAGAGCTGAAAGAAGTCAGAGGTCAAGTGCCTCTGGTTTGTTCACCAGCGAAGAGACTACTGTGTATTTACAGGAGCAGAGGGGAGAAACTGAAGACCCAGAAAAGTGGAGCAAGAGAATGATAACCAGAAAACTGGTGTGCAAACGCCAGGTCTGCTTTTTTCCAGGTTTTCTTCGATGTTACTGCCAGATTAAGTGATCATTTAGTCTTCTTATCCTGTCCAAAACAAGACAAGAAAGCGTCGAGGACGGGGTGCTGTATTCGGCTCTTGCCCAGCCACCATGACTCACTCCTCATAACCCTATGGGGTAAGTACTGTCAGCCCCTCTCCAAGTGCAAGAGATGGGCTCAGAGGGGGAATGACATGCCAGAAGTTGAACACAGGATTCTTATTTTGTTTTGTTTGTTTTCGCCTTCGGGTTTAATGCTAATTCTAAAAAAAAAAAAAAAAAAATCGTAACTTTCTTTCCTTGCCTTGCTGTCACTTCTTATTTCCAAGTATCTAGCAAAAAATGAACTTCTACATCCTGGCCCAACTTTCCTTTAAAAATTTTTTTTTTTTTTTTACATTTTATTTATTTTTGAGAGAGAGACAGAACACAAGTTGGGGAGAGGCAGAGAGAGGGAGAGAGGGAGACACAGAATCCGAAGCAGGCTCCAGGCTCTGAGCTGTCAGCACAGGGCCCAATATGGGGCTCGAACCCATGAACCATGAGATCATGACCTGAGCTGAAGTCAGATGCTTAACCGACTGAGCCACCCAGGCACCCCCCAACTTTCCTTCTAGATGATCGTTTTACTTTTTTGTACTAAGGTTTTCATCTATACAGTTGGTACTTCATCATTAGATTTTGCCTCTTAGAAAAGCTGAGTAGAAAATGTAAAGACAGAAATGCTGTTCCTAAAGACAGCATTATTACTAGTAAACTTGTTAATGTTGAAATAGATGGGAATTATTAGTAATATGGAAAGCAGTGAATTTTTAGCCTTTAATCAGTGGTCATTAGATTTAACTCCATTGGTGATCAGTTTTGAAGGAAAAAAATAAGAACATGTGTGAAGTATTAGAAATCTATCATCAAAGATTATGTCTATAAAATAAGAAACTGGGATTCTGTAATATTTTAAGATCTCCAGGAAGCTACCCTTCACTACCCCTAAACATAGAAACTTATTATTTGTGTTTTATACACGACTTTGTATCATTCTCAGAAATGTGCCGTGTGCGCGCATACATCTGTGTGTGTAAACACATGTACACATACACACAGAATTTATATACTGTTACAGAATCCGTATTTACCTTAATGCTAATCTGATCTCCCTAATGTTTAGTACAAATGCATTATCTTTGCCTCCGTTAGTAGGAAAACTAATCTAAAAGACCAAAATAAGTGTAGGAATATCTATAGTTCATTGATCCTCATGGGGGCAGGCCCACCCCTGCCTCAGGACCTCTGCACTGGTGGTTCCTTCTGTGTGGGATGCTCTTCCTTCAGTAGTCCTGTGGCTCCCTCCTTAGCCCCTAAAGTCTTGGCTTCAGTGTCCCCTTTTCATTGTGGCCTTTCCTGAAAATTCTATACAAAATTGTAAACCTTTCCCCTCACTCATCAAGTTCCCTGTTTCCATTTTATTGCTTTTCTTTTTTCCATAAGGTATGCCAATAAACTCCTAAGTATTTTACTTATTTACTATATTGACTGTCCTTCTTCCTCTCACGAAAACATAAGTTTCCTAAGGGTACAAATATGTTTTGTTCATTATTATATCCTTAGCACCCTAATCAGCACTTGGCTCAATAAATATTTCTTGTAGGACTGATTAATCATGTTCAGAGGATCAATCTGGTTGCTATATGCGAATGCACTGCAGAGTAGGAAGTCCAGTCAGGTGAAAAGCCAAATAGTCTGGTTGAGTGGAAGGAGTAGCTTAACTACTACGTAGGGGATAGAAGATAAAAAGAAATCGACTTGCCCTAGGAAGAGCGAGACCTGCTGCCCAAGTGCTATACCCACCCCAATTCTCTGCAGGCTCTTGGCCTCTGCTGTGGCCACTGTCAGCCATAAAGACTGAAGGATCTATATTCTCCCAAACCCTTTGGTCCTAGGGACTCTTGTTCATGTCCTGATGAGTACCAAAATTATATAAATCCTATAACTAGACATTTTAAGATCATAAGAGAGTATGAGCTATCACTTGAAAGCCCTGTTTAGGAAAAAAAGGAAAGGAAGAGAGAGCTGTATATTGTTTCACATGAAATAATAATGGTAATGATAACAGCTAACAATCAAAGAACGCTTATCCTGGCCAGGCATATCGCTGTGCACATTACAGGACCCTTATTTAATGAGGTAGCAAAATAGCAAGCATCTGAAACCTCATCCAATCTTGGAAGAGCTGCGATGGGTTTGTTTTTTTCTTTTTTAGTTTATTCATTTAATTTTAGAGAGAGAGAGAATTCCAAACAGAATCCACACTGTTCACACAGGGCCCGATGTGTGGCTTGAACTCACAAACTGAGATCATGACCAGAGCTGAAGTCAAGAGTCGCTCGCTCAACCGACTGAGACACCCAGGTGCCGTGGAAAAGCGACAGTTTTTGATCCTTAGTGCTCCAGTCCCAACCCCTCAACGTTTCACTAATTCTGAGTAAAGCTACACTAACAGTTTTGTTTCCAGGGAGACAGTTGTGAGATCTGGGAAAAATAAAAATTTCCTCCCCTCTAAGTTGCCTAATGTATTGGTCACACTTTGGGAACAATATTAAATAGTAATCATCCTTTCCTTGATGGTGTTGTTAGTATGAATTGTAGTAGGTTTTTTTTTTTTTTTTTAATGTTTATTTTTGAGAGGCAGAGACACAGCATGAGCAGAGGAGGAGCAGAGAGAGAGGGAGACACAGAATCCGAAGCAGGCTCCAGGCTCTGAGCTGTCAGCATAGAGCCCGATGTGGGGCTTGAACTCAAGAGCTGTGAGATCATGACCTGACCTGAAGTTGGATGCCTAACCGACTGAACCACCCAGGCGCCCCTGAATTGTAGTGTTTTATGTGTATGCTTGGGTACGTTACTTATAATTTTGTTTTTGAATCGGGATTGGATGTTGGACATTATCAATTACTTTTGAAGCATCCATCAGGTTGGTCACATGTCCTTTTCCCCATGACCTATTAATATATTAACAGATTCCTAATAGTGAACATTCTGGAACTCCTTGGATAAATCCTTTGTTCAAACTGAATATTTAAGTAGTATTTCAGAAGTGGTTTAGGAGTACTGTAATTACTACATCTTTCATATTTAAGAATGTTTTGGTTTTCTCTACACATGTATAGAGTACTAGCCATGTGGAATTCTTGAGTCACATCAGTCTTTCCTCAGTCCCTTGTAGACATGGCTTCACTGTCTTCTGGCATCCTATGTTCTTGGAGAGAACTCTTAGGCCAGTTATTTATCTATTTATTATTTTAAAATATTTATTTATTTTTGAGAGAGAGCACAAGTGGGGAAAGGGCAAAGAGAGGGGGAGACACAGAATCCGAACGAAGCAGGCTCTAGGCTCTGAGCTTTCAGTGCAGAGCCTGATACAGGGCTCGAACTCATGAACTGTTAGATCATGACCTGAGCGGAAGCTTGACACTTAACCAACTGAGCCACCCAAGCTCCCCTCTTAAGCCAGTTTTTAAAAAATTGTTGGTAGTCCATTTTTTTTTCTACAGCAAATCTCCAGAATTAACTTTAGATCTCCAAAACCCATGAAAAAATACTGAATCTTACTGTTAAGTTTTCTGCAGTACATAATGGTGTTTCAACTTAAAATTATTATTTTCCAAAACAGCAAATATTTTGTTGTTCTCATTTGTTTTTAGAAATGTCATACAGAACATGTAAAATGCATGTACTATTTAGCAAAAACCTACATATGCTTCTAATCCCTTTGTAAATGTTAACTAATTTTTGTTCTTACATCCACACTATGCAATAGGTGCTATTTAACTGATGAGGAAACAGGAGCACAGATAGGTTAAAAATAACCTGCACATGGTCACACAGCTAAGTGGAGCCAGGTAGTCTGGCTCCAAAGTTGTTGTCTTAACCATTATTCCACGTTGCTTCTCTCTATAGTTCATAACAATAAAGATGAATGAATAATAAGGAAAGCAAACACCCAGACACTAGAACCCAGATTTGTAACATTGCTACTATCTTAGGAATGCTTTGTGTGAACCTCTCCATTTATATCCTCCTACCTCCACCCAGGACATAACCACTGTTCTCACTTTGGTGATAATTCCCTTTCCTTGCTTTTCTTTACAGTACTGCCATCAATAAAGGAATCTCTAAATGATACAGTTTAGTCTGTTTTTCACATTTACTTAATTGGACTCTTACTATATATATTTGTGTATAGATAAATTATTCATTCATTCTTTTTGTTATATGTACATATCTTATTGTTAATGTTCACTGTCGTAGTTGGGGCTGCTATAACAGAATACCATAGACTTGGTGTCTTAAACACCACGTGTTTCTCATAGTTCCTAGAGGCTGGGAGTCTGAGATCAAGGGGCCAGTGTGATTGGGTTTCCAGTGAGGGCCCTCCTCCTGGCCCATGGACAGCTGCCTTCTCACTGCATCCTCCTGTGATAGAGAGCAGAGATAGAGGAGGCAGGCTCTGTTGTGTGTGTCACTTTTTTTTTTTTTTTAATTTTCTTTTTAACATTTATTCATTTTTTGAGAGACAGAGTGAGACACAGAGTATGAGCAGGGGAGGGGCAGAGAGAGAGGGAAACACAGAATCTGAAACAGGTTCCAGGCTCTGAGCTGTCAGCACTGAGCCCGATGTGGGGTCTGAACTCAAAAACTGTGAGATCATGACCTGAGCCGAAGTTGGACGCTTAGCCGACTGAGCCACCCAGGCGCCCCGTGTGTGTCACTTCTTATAAGGGCTTTCCCCTCATGACTTAATGACTTCCAAAGGCCCTCTTAGTATTATCTCACTGGGGATTAGGCTTCAACACATGAATTCTGAGGAGACACAAACATGAAATCCTTAACATTCCCTGATTTCTACTGTTATATATGTTTGACAGTTTAGTCATTCTGTTGTTGGTGGGCATTTGGGTTGTTTCCATTTTTGCTATTGTGTACAATGTTACCTTAAAACTTACGAATTGTGATATACCTTTGCAAGGTAGATTAAGTGTATGTACCTACTAGTGGGTTTGCTAAATCATAGTCTTTGTACCTGTTCTAAGTTACTAGGTAGTGCTAAACTTTTTCAAACATCTGAACCAAACTGCATTCCCACCAGTGGTATGTGAAAGTTCCCATTACAGAACATTGCTAAAATCTGAAGATATCAGTCTGTATTTTTTCATTTTGTTACTCAGGTGTATGTGGTAATCATATCTCACTGGCATTTAATCAGCCTTCCCCTGGTTACTGTTGAGATTGGGTATCTTTGCTAGTTTACTCACCATTATGGTTTCCTTTTCTTAAGTGCTTATTCAAGTCTCTTCCCCATTTTTGTGGCAGGCTTAGTGTTATGTTTTATAAATCTAGGTTCTAGTACTGTATGGGCCAGGTGTTGCAAAGATCTCCTCCCAGTGTGTCACTGTTTTTCCTGTTTTCTTTCTTTTGATGCCTTTGAACCTCTACATAGTTTCCAAATTTGGTATGTTTTGTGTATCATTTATCTTTGAATGAGGGCAGTTCTGTCTGGAGTTTGTATTTGTCTAAAAGTGTGAATGGATCCTCCTTTGCCCTTTATGTTGTTTACTGGGTAGCACTTTGTTCTCAAAGAGCTTTAGTTGGACAGCTGGATAGGATAGTGAGGTGGGGTAGGAGGCAGTTCATGTGTTGCCTGTTGGTATTTCACACTCAGATAAGTCCTTTCTGGGGTTACTTGGTGGTATGTGTGTTTTAGAAGTAGAGCCTGTGTGGCTTTCCACTTTTTTTCTTTTTTGTGTGTGTAAGCAGGTGAGGTTATAAGGAGGAGGTCCAGTTAGTGCATACCTCAGGCTTCACAGTAAATTCTCCTGCCCACAGGCCTTTGGTTTGTTGATTCAATATTGATCTTGGTTCTGGTAATTTTGGTCAAGCTGACAACTGATTCTCAGTTTGTAGTTTCCTGTCCTCTGCTCTCATTGCCCCAGGCCATTTTGTCTAGGATAAGAAGTGGGTTCTGAGAAAATAAAGTCTTAGTGGCCACAAGGTCCTTCCTTTTAGCCTGCTCTCAAGCAGCTCAACAGATCCTACTTTGCCTTTCCCTGACACCAGTTCACATCTTTAAGGAATGGATATTTAGGAAAGGGTAGAGCCCTTTCAGCCCCTCTTACCTAAAGAGAATGAGAAACTTATAGCCTGTTGAAAGTTGGTGGGAGTGGGGGATAACCCTTAGATTGTGTCATTCTCCCTTTAATTTCAAGTAGGTTGTGGTATTTTATGTTCCAAACAAGCATATTCCCTAAGGGTAGTTTATGTGCATTATCTTACTTAATCCTCATCATATTATTTTTTTTATCTGTGAAAACTCAAACCCAGAGAATCAAATAACTAGTTAAAATGGTAAGTTAATAGCTAGGCTTTAAGCCCAAGTATGTCTGACTCCAGAGCCAATAATCTTTTGCTGTGTCACACTGTGATGTTGTACAAAGATTTAGCGTCAGAACTAGAAACAGCATTTCAGGAGAGAAGAAACTGCTGGTGGAAATACCAGGTACAATGTGGCAGGGCTTTCTGATCTGCTCCCCCGCCCCGCCCCAATCCCACCTTGTCTGTATACTTCCCTTCATTGCATCTTCATTATTCAGCCTTGTCCAGTGGTCAGTGATTTCAGTGTCCATCCCTGCTGTGTACATAGGCTCACTCTTTTCTGTGCTTACCACCTCCTCTCGTTCTCCTGTTATTTATGGACTGGTTCACTGTTCCTTCCCTATGTTTTTCTTCCCAGTTGTAGGGACATCTTTGAAAGCTCTCACATGTGCCCTCACAGTTTCATTCTCTTATTCCCACCTTATTATACAGTTTTTAGTTTCCCAGCACAGAAACCAATGTGCATTTGAATTTTTTATTTTTTTCAGATTGGAAGACAAGACTTGAAACCAAAGAGTCAACTATAAAGCCCAATATTACTGAAGATATAGCTTATGGGGTAATAATGGAAAGGGAAGGTCTCTGGCATTCTTCTTTAGGGGAAACCTGGGAACCTGATAATTGGTTAGATGGGCAACAGAAAAACCAGGATAGACCTCTGGGCCAAGTGTCAGTTACTCATGAAGAAACCCTCACTGAGAGGAGGACATGTGGAGGTAATGAATTTGCAAGATGTTCTAGTCAGGGGTCAATCCTTGATATAAAACAAAGTATTCCTGTGGGAAAAAGGCCCCATAATCAGAATCCACATAAAGAAGACACTAAACAGAATTCTGAATTAATTAAAACTCAAAGTATGTTTGTTGGAAAGAAAATCTATGAATGTAATGAATGTAGGAAAACCTTCAGCCAGAGCTCATCTCTTCTTAAGCACCAGAGGATTCATACTGGGGAAAAACCCTATAAGTGTAATGTATGTGGGAAGCACTTCATTGAACGCTCCTCCCTTACTGTACATCAAAGAATTCATACTGGAGAGAAACCCTATAAATGTAATGAATGTGGGAAAACCTTCAGTCAGAGCATGAACCTTACTGTTCATCAACGAACTCATACTGGAGAGAAACCCTATCAGTGTAAAGAGTGTGGAAAAGCTTTCCGTAAAAATTCATCCCTTATTCAACATGAAAGGATTCATACTGGAGAGAAACCCTACAAATGTAGTGAATGTGGGAAAGCTTTTACCCAAAGCATGAATCTTACAGTGCATCAAAGAACTCATACAGGAGAAAAACCCTATGAATGCAATGAATGTGGAAAAGCCTTCAGTCAGAGCATGCATCTTATTGTACATCAGAGAAGTCATACTGGAGAAAAACCCTATGAGTGTAGTGAATGTGGGAAAGCCTTTAGTAAAAGCTCAACTCTTACCCTGCATCAGCGAAATCACACTGGAGAAAAACCCTACAAATGTAACAAATGTGGGAAATCCTTTAGCCAAAGCACATACCTTATAGAACACCAGAGACTTCATTCTGGAGTAAAACCTTTTGAATGTAATCAGTGTGGGAAAGCTTTCAGTAAGAATTCATCTCTTACTCAACATCGGAGAATTCATACTGGAGAGAAGCCTTATGAATGTATGGTATGTGGAAAACATTTCACTGGGAGATCTTCCCTTACTGTACATCAGGTTATTCATACTGGAGAGAAACCTTATGAATGCAATGAATGTGGAAAGGCCTTCAGCCAGAGTGCATACCTTATTGAACATCAAAGAATCCATACTGGTGAGAAACCCTATGAATGTGATCAGTGTGGAAAAGCCTTCATTAAGAATTCATCCCTAATAGTGCATCAGAGAACTCATACAGGAGAGAAACCCTATCAGTGTAATGAATGTGGAAAAGCCTTCAGTCGGAGTACAAACCTTACACGACATCAGAGAACTCATACGTGAGTTAAGTTTTCACTGGACCCTTCACTAGGATTAACTGTTCAGTGATAATAGTCATGTAACATAGAAACCTCATAGATGTAATGACTGTAGGAATCTTTCAGTTGAAGTATAAATTACTATATCAGATAATACAGACCACTGCAGGAAAAACCATATAAAATAGAAAAATCTTAATTCAGAAAGTAAAACTTCCTCCTTTACATCAGAAGGTTTAAATAGCTCATGTTCTAAACGAGGATTTGTGTTGAAGATAAGTTCTATTGTGTCATACTGCAGATCTCCTTTGGACATCATAGACTTCACACTGGAGAGAAAATGTGAGAGTGCTTAACTGGACAGCTCAAAGACCTGGTATGTAGTCCTCATCTGCCACTAACTTGGACAAGTCACCTACTTTCACCAGGTCATGGTGTCCTTATTTGGTAAATGAGGGATTTTGAATTTAGAAGGTCTCCAGAATCCTGATTAGTTCTAAAATGCTATAAATATAACCAATATTGGGAAATCCTTGACCTTTTACCATGTTATATATGTTATCTAGATGCTCCTAATCTGCAGTCTGGTTTCCCTGGATGTTTTGAGTCAAAAGTCTCTACCTCTACCAAATGCTATTATTATCCCTCCATTTCCCCACCCCCCACTGTTATTTTCTCCCTAAAACATAGGTTGATTGCTATTGGGTGATGAAATAACTGTACAGATCTTAATGCCATAGCATGCTGTTTTGAGTTCTCAATTAAGTCATTAAACTACTGTTAAATAAGCTAATTACAAAACAGTGTAACTTAAATATAGTCTCTAAGTACATAGGATTCAAATACATATCTTTGTATCATAATCTATCAAATTGGAAAGGAAAGGATGCTAAACACTAATAGACATGAAAATTTGACATAGTAATGAAATCTTTACAACTCAAAACATATTCAGAACAGTCATAGGTTTTATAGATCTACAGTGATGACAGCAGTTAGGACAATTTCATTTATTTCATACACAATAAGTGCTAGATATGTGATAGACATGATCAGAAAATCAGACTGGGGAAGGTATGTTCTTTGCTTTTCAAGGGCTAAACTAAGAAATTGGCAGTGGAGGAGAGGAAAGGAAGAATTCAAGCAATAAGGAGGCAGAATCTGGATAATGTGGTAATTGATGGAATGTAGGAACTTGAATTTATTTGGGTGGATGTAGTGCCATAATTAAGAACACATAAAGTTGACTGATTCTGTGGGTCAGTGATAAGTTCAGTCTGGAGGATTTTAAACAATCTGTAGGTATCCAAGTGAAGATCCTGACAGACTAAAATAACTAGCAGGGTGGTGATGAAGGATACTCTGAGCATACTGTCATCAAACAGGGTAAGTGGAGGAAGCAGAACCAGTAGGAGCTAAGAGGAAACAACAGCCAAAAGAAAAATGAAAAACAGAAGGAAAAATTAGAAGATGGTGGCACAGAAGTAAAAGAATTTTGTGTAGGGTAAGAATAGTTAATATTTTCAAATGCTTTGGGGGGTTAAAGTAAGATAAAAATAGAAAACGACCTTTGGCTTTGGTTATTGATAACCTGTTAAATATTAGTAGGCTGGAGAGTGAAAAGGACTTAGTATCTTGACTGAGAAAGACGTTTAGAAAGATAACTAGAGGGAGATTGGGTTGAGAGAGTATATCTATCAGAAGAGCTTTTTGGCTACAAATACTAGAAAGCCCAGTTAACAATCCTTACAAGCAAACAGGGATTTTTTTTTCCTCACATAACAAATCTGGAAGTAGGCTGGCATTGTTTCAAAGACAAAATTAATTCAATGCCTTGAGTTTCATGGCTTTTCCATCAGGGTTATATGATGGCTGTTCTGCTTCAAGTAAAACATCTGCATTCAAGGCAGGAAGAAAGGGTATGGGAAGCACCAGCAACATCTGTGCCTTTTGTCAGGTTTTCCCAGAAGCCCCTCAGCAGACTTCGGCTTACATTTCATTGACCACAGCTGTGTTATATGGAGGCCAGTTGCAAAGGAGGCTGAGAAAATACTCTTCCAGCCTCCAAAGTGGAGGTAGGCAAAGAAAAGGAGGTTGGAGAAAAGTGTTGATTTAGCCAATGAATAGTCTGCCAAGAGTGGGTTTACATGATCACTGAAAAGAAGAGGTATGGGAGAGTCAAAGGTGCAGAAAGGAGGGGATGGACAGCTCAAAGTGGGAAAACAAGATTGGGGCAGAGGTAGAAGCTATAGAAATGTTTTTCAACCTTTTTCAAAAGGAAGGAAACTTTTCACTGGGAGAGGTGGGAATCAAGAAATGATGGGTGCAGAAGATGTTTGTGGGTGACCATGGAGGAGGTTCGCTATGGATGCTGAATCCTTGGGCAGTTCAGTCTCTTTGGGCTATGTGACCTCTACAGTCTAACTCTTAGAACAAAGACAAAGGGGGACTGAAACACTAACCTGTATCCTCTGAAACTCAGATCTTTAATATTTGTCCCTTACACTTAGTTTCCTCCTTTTCCCTTCACTTATTTCTTTTTCTAAAGGAGGCAGAGAAGAGATGAGTAGAAAATAGACGAAAATGATAAAGACAGCAGCAAAACAAAGGGTCAGAAGGAGGCACGGGACAAGGGGGAGAGGAAGAATGAAGTGTATTGAAGTCTAAGATGGATGCACTAGTTCAAAACGTGGTAAAATATTAACTTTTAGAGGAAGCAGCTGGAGAAATGGGTCAGCCAAATGGAGGTCTCGCTACTTTTTCAGGAGTTTTGGAAGTCTTAGGCCCTCAGTCATGCTGGGCAGCCAGTAAGGAGGACAGCCTTTGGACCTCTCCTCTATCATCAGGGGCAGGACTCCCAGTTCCACTTACTGGGCATGAGAGCTTGGGCAAGACACTTAACATCTCCATGCTTCACTTATTTGCTAGCAGTGCAAACTCCATAGCTTTGGATTACATTAGATACTGATGTAAAGTGCCCAACGTATTGAGAACATAGTTCTCAATAAATCTATTATTATCATCCTCATATACCTGAAAACAAAATAACATTCAGACTCCTTAGCATGGCATCGAGAAAATTATCTTAGAATCACTAGACTCAAAACAAATGCCTTGTAGAAAGGTTATATAACTGTGGGAGGCTGTCCCTCCCTGGGTCAGTTGTAACAGCCTCCTAACTAGTTTCCCTGTATTTGCGTTCTAGCCTCACCACAGTCTCTTCTCCCTACAGCTGACCAGAGATTCTTTCAAAATGTGCTCAGCCACATCACTCTTGCACAGACTCCTTCAATGGCTTCCCATCACACATAGAACAAATCCAAAGGTCTTGGATGGACTTCAAGGTCTCTAGTACCCTTCAAACTACCTCTCCAACTCCCCCTTGTTCACTCTACGCCCTCTCCAGTCCCGTTAGCCTTGCAAAGCCTCAGGCCCACCAAGCACACTTCTGTCTCTGGACATCGCTGTCCCCTCCCCCTTGGACGGCTCTTCCCCAGATAGTCACATGGTTTCCTCTCTCACGGTATTCACATCTCTGCTCAAATGTTACTTCCTCAAAGAGAATTTCCCAAGACACTACTTAAAATAATCCCAGTCCCCACCCCACTGTCACAGGTTCACTGCGTCGTCACTACCTGGTAAGTATTTTTCTATGTTTTATTGACTACTTCCTCTCGACTCCAACCTGCGTTAAGTGCAGGTTTTCGTTGCTCTTTCCCCAGCCCCTAGAACAGTGCCTGACGCACAAGTGCTCCAGAAGTGTCAAGAGGATGGAACCTTCCATAAAGCCCCAAACAAGATCCTGTGGTGTCACACAAGTCACTGACACTGCTTCCTAAGAGGTGGCCGACAGTTTCCCAAATGACAAACCCCAGGTCACATTTTTGGCGCCGTTTAATTCACCACCGACAACGTTAAAACCTCCTCTTTCCATCCCGAGCTCAGTGCAAAAGCGTATTCAAAGGCAACGAAATATCTGCAATGGGATTTTCTATCCATCACCTCATCCCTGCCCGCCCCTACAGACATAACCCCCACCCCGGCGTCCGACACCGTCTCCTCGGCCTCTGGCTCCTTCCTTCCCCGACGAGTCGCTGACACCCAGGTCGGCTCTACCTCCTCGGCGTTTCTCCCGCGCTACCGCCCGGGTCCCAACCACCGTCCAAGGCAGCTGGCCCCGCATCCCGCCTGCCGCCCCTACCGCGCCCCGGCCCGGTCCCCGGGACGCAGTCCCGCCGCCTCCTCAAGTCGTCTCCGCGCGGTCCTCCTCCAGGAGGGCGACTTTGCGGCTCCTCACCTCCTACTCCATCCTTGGGGACCGTCCCCGACCCGCTCCCCGCGACCGACCTACTTTAGCCCGTCGTCAACTTCTCGCTGTCTTTACGTTCCAGAGCGTTATTTCAGAGCTGAAGCGGACGCTGACTAGAACAGAACCAAAGTCGCACGAGCAGGGTAGCGCACAGGGAATAGCTGCGCTAAGGAACCGTGACGCCCTCCGCCGTGGCCCCTGGGAAATGTAGTTTCAGCACTGAAAGCTGCCAGTCGTGGTGTTGAAGGGCGAGGCCGTGTCTGCGCAAGCGCGCAATATCAGTTTCTGCGCTGGCCGCCGCTTCGCCTTCTGGGAAGTGGAGTCTGGGAAGCCAGAAGGTAGCAGCCCTCTGACTTGCGGGTGTTCGGCTCCGCAGCTCCCCGGGCAACGCGCAAGCGCAGTTCCGACCCGGGCTGCCAACTCCAGCTCATTGTGTTCCGCCTGCGATGTGGCGGTTGCGGTTTCTCGCCACGGGCAGTGGCTCTTCAAAGGGCAATCCGGTGGTGACCAGGCACGGTGGCCAAAGCCGCGTCGGAGAGCGGGCGCGGCTGGGGGCGGGTGGGGGGAGGGAGATGGCGGTGTTCGGGGCCGGGGGGAAAGGGCGGAGGGAAGGCCGAGTAGGTACGGGTCGTAGTCCCTTCTGGGGGACGCCGATCTGACGCCCTAAACTTACCGGGACGTAAGGCTGAGGTTTGATCCTAAGAGGAAAAGGGAGGATGGCCAGGTGTGGGCTCTTGGTTTTAGAGTCCGAGTCTGCAAGTGCATGTACAGGAGGATGCAGTTAGGGCCTCTGCGTGGGTCTCGGAGCCGACTCCAGGAAGCCCATTCTACCTGCAGGGGTGGATGTCCCCAGGGTGTTTCGGAGCCCTGTCTGCAAACTCTCCGAGACCGGGGCAGCCGCAGCAGCGGCTCCTTGGGAGCCGGAGGGTGGGTTGTATGAAAGAGATTCCTAGCCGCCTACCCACCCCCCACCCCCCATCCCCCCACCCAGCCACACAAATACACTGCTTCTCGCCCACCTTTGGCTCTTTGTCACCCAGACTGGGTCCCTGAAGGGGAGAGGCCTGAGGTCAGAGAGAAGGACTTGGCCTGAGAGGCCTTGACAATGAAGATCCAGCCTTCTTACCTTGCCTTTTGCGGCAATCCTTCACTCCCCTCCCAGGATTAGGCAACCTTCCGGACAGGAGAGAAACTTCTGTTGAGACCTCTCAGGGCGAAGGCCAGAGGGTGGGTAGAAAGATTGAAATCTGGAGGGTGACGGGTGCTTTCTGCAGGGAACAGCCAATGTATTTAAGATACGGGAGGGAAAATGTGGAGGATTTGATCCAGATGCTGACGGAAGGCGTCGGGGCGGGTAATGGCTGCATGGGAAGGGATTCCCTTTGCAGCAGAGGCCAGCAGAAGTATCCTCAGAAGGAGAGAATTGGGAGCTAATAGAGACTAAGAATCTACTGCTTCAGGGTAACAGAATTCCTAGGATGTGAATGCTCCCAGCCTCACTCAGGACTGTGGTGTGATCTCTTTTAACCCAGTTTTCCTCATAACAGGTGTGTAGAAATTTCTCGCTTAAGTCCCACTCTGCCAGTCCCTAAAAGGGCTTATCAGAGAAGGAATGGCTGTCAGGCGCCTGCCAACCATGGTCCAGGTGAGTGGGGAGTTGCTCTGGGGTTCCCCCCCTGAATTGCCTTAAAAGTTTTTTTTTTAAATTTTTTTAAATGTTTATTTATTTTTGAGACAGAGAGAGACAGAGCATGAGCAGGGAAGGGGCAGAGAGAGGGGGGGACACAGAATGTGAAGCAGGCTCCAGGCTCTGAGCTGTCAGCACAGAGCCCGCCGTGGGGCTCGAACTCACGAACTCTGAGATCATGACCTGAGCTGAAGTCAGACGCTCAACCGACTGAGCCACCCAGGCACCCCTTAAAAGTTTTTAATGTAGAGGTTTGAAGAGTATGGGCTTGTTTTTTGTTGTTGGTTTGTTTGTTTTTTTTACCCTGACCAGGACCTTTTCTCTTAATCCAGTCTCAGATGGAGGCCTGACCCTGTTGCCCTTTTTTCCCTGGCCCCCATGTTGGGCTCATCCAAATGGGTGAGGGAGCTAAGTCACTTGTTCAAGTTCACATTAATGACACACCCTGTAATCTGTACTCTTTCCACTAGCAAGGAAGAGTAGGGGTCCAAATGGATTTTTTTTTTATGTTTATTTTTTGAGAGAGAGCAAGCCAGGGAGGGGCAGAGAGAGAGGGAGAGAAATCCCAAATAGGCTCCACACTGTCAGTGCAGAGCCAGATGTGGGGCTCGAACCCACAAACTGTGAAATCATCACGTGAGCCAAAACCAAGAGTCAGACACTTAACCCACTGAGCCACCCAGGCTCCCCGGGGTCCAAAGTGGTTTTAAAGGTAGTACCTAACACAGGAGTTGAGTGAAGAGAGAAATTAGAACACTTTCTCGGGGAAGGGACTTACTCTTTTCTTTTTTAATGACATACATTTTTTATGAAGTCATTCAAAAGATACATTTTCAATTTCAGTAAGTTACGAAAACACTTAGAGCAGGGCCAGCCTTCTTAGAACAAGGATATGGACTCTACCACTTTGAAGGAGATAACCTTCATTTGAATTTATAAAATCTGTTGACTTTGGTAAAATCATTCTAATTCCCTCACGTGTTTAAGCCTGTCCGGAGCTGGAATCCTTGGCAGAAAACACTGGAAGAGGTGAGCAGCTGGTTGAAGGTGCTGTGTTCAGTCCCGTCATGGCTCACTGGCTGTTCACCCTGCTCCTTCCGGTTTGACCTGTCCCTTAGCACCCATCTCTGGTACCACTTTTTTCTTGAAGCCTATCTCTGTGGTGCCGATCCACTGTGATAATTCCCTTCCCTGACCCTTTCCTCAAATGCATTGTTGGTGTCACACAATTTATTTCGTATTTATAGGCTGCCTTAATTTGGTTGTCATTCAGTAGACCTGTATTAGGAATGTAAAATGTGCTGGATATTATGTTATTATGACAGTGATGAAAAAGTACACAGTGGTCCCTGACAAGTTGGTTCATGGGTTCAATCCAACAGGTGTGCAAAGCTCTGGGTACAGGTAATGAAAACCGAAGTCAGACTACCTTAAGCAAAAGCAGGCCTGTACTGGAAGGATACTGGGATTTCTCCCAAGTATTTCTCCACATGCAAGGAAACGACTGGACTTATTAGTCTATGGAGGTAGGGTCTACAATAATCAAAAAGTCCTTTCTCTGGGACCCTTGGCTTTCTTCTCAGGGCTTCTGTGTAACTCTTTCTCAGTGCACACCAGCTCTCTTGGCTTCTCAGCCAACAGTTTCTAAGGAAGGCGCTCTTTGTGATCAGAGGGGACAGGGTCACCTTGTCCAGAATGCATGTTTCTATGGGAACCGTGTATGTGCCTGGGGGTGAGCAGCTGAAGACAAGCAGGTGTTGGCTAAGCAACGTATAATAGGGTCTGGGTACATGAGCTGTGTTCTAGAAGACATGCCAGGAAGACAAGAGAGATGTGGAAATTGTCCATAGCTGCTCGGAGCGAACAGTCCAGTGGGGGAAGCCGAAAGTAAATGAAAACTCACAATAAAGCAGGACAGTGCTTTGCTGTGCCTGCACCAGTGACAAAGGGGTTGAAGAAGGCCATGCCCAGGAAGTAATGTGGAGGCTGAGCCTGAATAGGATTTGGTTGTGGGGTAGGGGTGGAGGCAGGGCTGGGCAAATTGAGGGAGATGGGAGAAAATGTTCATGTCAAAAAGGACAGCAAGAGGGTGCCTGGGTGGTTCAGTCAGCTGAGTGTCCTGACTTCAGCTCAGGTCATGATCTCACGATTTGTGAGCTTGAGCCCCACATTGGGCTCTGCTCCTACAGTTTGGAACCTGGAGCCTGCTTCGGTTCCCTCTCTCTCTCTCTCTCTCTCTCTCTCTTCTCCCCCTCTCTTTCCCTCTCCCCCCCTCCCTCCTCCCCTGCCCTGCTTGTGCTCTTTCTCTCTCTCTCTGCCCCTCCCCCCGCTTGTGCGTGTACTCTCACTCTCACAAAAATAAACTTTAGAACTTTATTTAAAAAAAAAGGGAACAGCAGGTCTGAAGTCTCAGTGCTGAGGAAGCATAGAAGTATATCTTCTTCACAGTACACGTTTCTGCAAAGCAGGAAACAAAGTCTGGTAAAAGCCCGGCCCCTAGGAGCCCCTGAGGAAATGCTCATGTTGTCACAGAGCCCCAGCCTGCTCTATGCTAACGGTCCTGCAGACCTCAGCCAGCTCCTGGGGCCTGCCAGGCTCAGCATTTCTCAGAGAGCCATGGGAGGGGTAGCCGCAGGTCACCAGGGATGGGTTTGCTGTTACAGGAATCAGTGACCTTCAAGGATGTGGTCGTGCTCTTCACCCAGGACGAGTGGGCACACCTGAGCCCCACTCAGAGGGCCCTGTACAGGGATGTGATGCTGGAGAACTACAGCAACCTGGTCTCGCTGGGTAAGCAGGGGCCTCCGAAGGCTTATCTTCACATTTAGGGATCTCTTTCGGACCCTTATAAACTCTTAAACTGGTTCCATCCAGAACACTGGACTGGGAGTGGGCTGATTGAGGATGTTATCTTCAGGGCACTGCATGCCTACCCCTGGTGTCCCAGGTACATGACTTTTGTTGGAGTCTAAGTGCAGATGCTTCAAAGGTGACTAGGTTGAATCCTCTCTCCCTTTCAACAGGGAGAAGGACATGGGACCAGATTGTGTTGGGCCCCAACCATCTTTTCTTCCTCCTGGGAATTCATCTGTCCCCTGGCCTTCCTATTGGGTCACCTTTTCCAGGAAGTCCCCAGGACCAGATCTCCTTGCAATGATATTATCGCTGGTATGAACAGATGTGGTCTCTTTTTCCCCTCAAAAACAGGACTCTTAGGACCCCAACCAGATGTGTTGTCCCAGCTGGGAAAAGGAGAAGAGTGGGTGCTGGAGGACACCTCGGCAGGCTTCTGTCTTGGTAAGAACCATGCACGTGGGGGGCTTCAGGAGGAACTCAGCAAATATTCCAGGCCTGTGGACTGAGAAGCAACATCTTTTCCCTTCTTGTTCACCTCAGCATCTTGTTGCCCTGTGGGCACATGGACCCTCCCATCTGTGAGTTTTCTTCTCTCCCTATTTGGCATAGTACAATAGCCTCCAGTTTGGAAAAAGTGTCCATTGTAATCTGGGCAGCTCCCCGCATGCCACACTCACGTGTCCTTTTGTCTCGTTTAGCATCGAATGGTGAAGTCTGCTCACCGACGTTTCTCCAGTGACGGTTACACGCAGCAGGGCATCCTCTGGTCATATGGGCCAGTTAACCACCTGCCTTCTGAGGCAGCTCTTCTAGCTAACCATTGCACACTTCTTCCACCGCCTTCATATCTGTGCACCCATGTGCACATATATTCAGCCAGTGTTTAATTATTCTCTGCCTTTTGCCAGCACCACACTGGGTCATAAGCGCCATGAGAGTGAAGCCAGGCTTATATCACTCTCTTGGCACTTTATAGGTGGCATAGACTTGTAGCCTTTGGATACAGAGAACATGACAATTAAGTGGTTTCTGCTTGTCTTAAGGAGCCCTTTAGGTCTGGTAGCTTAAGAGCAGGAACAGGGGTGCCTCTCCTTGCTCCTGAATATTCTAGAGAGCATATTGCCTTATCCAAGACGTTACGACATTTCACTTTTAGCTAGCATTTTATAGGCTGGAAAATGTTCTTATTTTATTTTTATTATTTTTATTTTTATTTTTATTTTTATTTTGTTTTTTGGGGGGTGCCTGGGTGGCTCAGGCGGTTAAGCGTCCGACTTCGGCTCAGGTCATGATCTCGCGGTTCGTGAGTTCAGGCCCTGCGTCGGGCTCTGTGCTGACAGCTCAGATCCTGGAGCCTGCTTGGGATTCTGTGTCTCCCTCTCTCTCTGTCCTTCCCCCACTCGCGGTCTGTCTTTCTCTCAAATAAACTTAAGTAATAAAAATAAATTTTTTTAAGTTTATTTTCAGAGAGACAGAGACGTGCAAGTTGGGGAGGGGCAGAGAGAGAGAGGGAGACAGAATCCCAAGCAGCTCCATACTGCCAGCGCAGAGCCTGACACAGGGCTCGATCCCACCAACCATGAGATCATGACCTGAGCTGAAGTTGAGATGCTTAACTGACTGAGCCACCCAGGTGCCCTTGGAAAATATTTTTTTTAAGGCTTTGTCACTGATTTTTCACCCAGCAAAAAATGCAGGGATTTATAGCCTACACTAAATAACTACACCTGAAATGTCTAGGACCCAGTCTATTATAGAATTTAAATGTCTTAGCTCTAAAACTCAGTTGTCTAAAAAAAAAACCATCTTCTAAGTTACTCCAGTAGCATTCTGAATTTGTATGTTATGTTATAACCAAGCTAAGGCATTTTTAATATTTCATTCTGTATTGTATAAGCAGTGTTCTAGCAAAATAAAAGGGGGTGGGGATTTAAAAGAAATTCATCCACTGTCCCACCACTCTGGCCTAACAACATCATCCATTCTTTATTCATCGTTACAACTAGTTCTTTATTGTACTTGCTAGGGGTGGGAGGGGATTAGGAATATGAAGGAGTTTCATGCCTAGAAGTCAGGTGTGGGTAATGATATGAAAAACCAGGTGGTCATGGTTCAGGCCCTCCCAGGTGCCTTTCCCAACCCTCTGGGTCTAGCACCTTGTGTTTCTGAATTGCCTGGACATCCCAAACCTGGAGCCGATTCATGGGGGATGACCAGTGGCTAGCCAGTCAGACATGGAAAGAAGTGTTATTTTATGTTTCCCAATAAAGTTTTATAGCTGTTCCTCTCATTATCTATTGAAGACATATTTTTACTTTTGAATAGAACCATCTTCTCTTTTGTTCTTTAACCAGAAATTGCTGCTACCAAGAGGTGGTAGTCCTTTCCAAGTATTTATTGCCCTCCTTTGACTCTCTGATTATTATTCTTAAAGTATTCATTAGATCATTTTTAATTTGGGTTTTTCTTATTTCTGTTTCTCTTGATAATGACTATGACTTCAGAAACCATATGAAACAGTGGTATTAGGTTCATCTCTCATTTTGTAGGAATTGGATCTAGAACTTGTCCATTTCTGCACCAATTACCATTGGTTTAGAACAGACACTTTTCAGTTGTAATGCTTCTGATAGATTTTATCCCCTCTGGGCCATGAGCTAGTGGAGGGAGAAGAGAGCTGGCATTTGAGCAGCTGGGACCATCACTGTGCTGGGTGTTTTCTGAGGGAATTTATATGAACTGCCCCATTCAGTCCTCACAACCTGTGAGGGAAGTATGATTAACTGCACTTACAGAAAACCAAGCCTCAGTGTGGTTAGTTCATTTGGACAGATTTAATGTTGCCGTCTCCTGGCAAGTCAGGATTGGGGTGAAGCCATCTGGCTCTCAAACTTTTTTCCCCTTCTCCAAAGTAGCTTCAGTTACCCAGAAATTGTTTACTCAGTAAGTCTAAATAAAACTACCTGATCCCTTAATTTGGGTAATGTGTTAATAACTTCCTACAGTTTGTATTTGTTAATCTGTTTAGATTTCTTTCTGTTACATCAGTTGTACATTTTTACCAGTTAGTTTTAAACTGTCTTTTTTTTTAGCCATGAAGCGTATTTGTTTACAATTGGCCATAGGATTCATCTATAATTTTAACACTTTATACGATGTCCTCTTGCATGTTTCCAATTTTATCTGCTTCTTTTTTCCCTATTAAATTTGTTGGAATTTTTTTTTCAGGGAACCAGCCCTTACTTATTACTCTTACAGGTTGTTATTTTATTTCTACACTTGTTATTATTTCCTTGTTTTACTTAAAATAAACATATTTTGGAGCACCTGGGTGGCTCAGTCAGTTAAGCATCTGACTCTTGGTTTCAGCTCAGGTCATGATCTTGCAGTTCGTGAGATGGAGCCCCAAGTAGGGCTCTGTGCTGACAGCATGGAGCCTGCTTGGGATTCTCACTCTCCTTCTCTCTCTCTCTCTGTCCCTCCCTGCCTCATTCTCTGTTTCTCTTTCTCAAAATAAATAAATATACTAAAAAAATAAAATAAAATAAGCATATTTTGCTTACTGTACATTATATACACAAAAGAGAATATGTGGTATTTTTTAAAGTTTGAAGAAAAAAGAAATGACACCCATATCCCACTGTCCAACTTAAGAAATAAAACGTAGGGGCACATGGGAAGTCCAATATGCCCCGTGTCATTGCCCCTTCTCCCTTCAATGTCAGAGAGAGCCACTAGCTTGAATTTTCCACCAGCAGCTCCTGCGCTGTTCTTCATGATTTTACCACATTTATCTGGAGCCCTGAGCAATGTTATTTAGCTTTGTGTGCTTTAAAGTCTGATATATGGGGACACCTGGGTGGCTCAGTTGGTTGAGTGTCCGACTTTGGCCCAGGTCATGATCTCGCAGTTCGTGGGTTCGAGCTCCTTGTTGGGCTCTGTGCTGACAGCGTGGAGCCCACTTCAGATCCTCTGTCTCTCTCTGCCCTTCCCCTACTTGTAGCTCTCTCTCAAAATTTTTTTTAATTCAAAAAATTTTTTTTAAGTTTGATATGTGTATTGTACAGTTTCCACAAGTTGGTCTTTTTAAACCCTTATTGAGATGTGTACTTCTGTACTTTGATATTCCTTCAATGATGACACCTTAAATTTATCCATTCTGTTGCTGGTAGACCTGTGGGTTGTTTCTAGACTTTGCTGTTTGGAATAATGCAGATTGAATGTTCTTATACATGTTTCCTTATATACACGAGCCTTCACTGGGAGTCTTTTTAAGGTGTATGCACAGGTGTAGAAGTAGTGGGCTTAAGGGTACATGCTTCTTCAGCTCTTCGAGACTGTTCCAAATTCCTCGTTAAGTTAGTTGTTCCAGATTATACTCACAGTTCAGGCAAATTCTTGTGACTTTACTTTCTTGCCAAAATTTGGAACTGATGGACTTTTAAAAATTCTCCTAGCCCCATTCCTGCAAACTGGTATCTCCCTGTGGTTTTGATTTCCATTTCCTTGTTTACTCGTGAAATTGGACGTCTTTTTGTGTGTTGATAATTTGTGCTCTGAGACTTACATATTCATATTCTTTGCCCATTTTTCTATTATAGTTCATCTTTTTCTTAGTCATTTGTAAAAAGTCCTATTTATTCAGGAATCAAATAAGTGTGTCACTTTATAGCTTATCTTTTTCTTTGTTAACAGAAGTTCTTAATTAACAAAGTAAAATATATCAGTCTTTTGCCTTAATGGTCTTTATCTTCATGCTTTTTGTGTTGTGTTTAAATGATCTTTCTACCCTTAGATCCATTAGGGAAGGACTTGGTTGAATGGAAGCATGAATTTCTAATAATATTCAACTTTCATCTTTTTTTTTCTTTCTGTTGAAGTCTTGTGAGAGGTTTGCTTTTTAACAGACTTTTTTTTTATGTTTATTTTTGAGAGAGAGAGAGAAAGAGAACAAACAGGGAAGGGACAGAGAGAGGGGGAGAGATAACCCCAAGCAGGTTCCACACTGTCAGCACAGAGCCCAGTGTGGGGCTTGAACCCCACAAACCGTGAGATCATAACCTGAGCCGAAACAAAGAGTAGGACAGCTAACTGACTGGGCCACTCAGGTGACCCTTTAATAGACTTTTTAATGAATAAATGTTTGACTCTGCTGGTCCTTTCTATTTTATATTGATCTATTCATTGATTTTTTTTTTCCCCAGTATTTCTGTCTTTTGACTTCATTGGAGTTTATTCTGTTCTTTATTTTTAGTAGTAAGTTTTATCACAGTAATGCACACATTTAATGAAACTACAGTTTTTATTACAAAAAACAGTGACCCTTTTCCCTATTCTCCCCACTGGAGAGGTAGCCACTTTTCTCTTCTTTTAGCCGATTATTTGGTGTAATTGCTTCCAAATAATGACATTTCTGTTATCCCTAACCTAAGAGTTCCCTCTGACCTCTTTGCGGTTAACTCCCCGCCCCCTGCTCCTGCCCCATCCCTAGGCCCTGGCAACCAGTCATCTGCCTCTGCCATGCTGAGTTTATCTTCCCAGGATTTTATGCAAATGGGACTCTACAGCATGTTCTCCTCTGTGTCTGACCGTCACTTAGCAAAGAAGCTTCGAGATTCCTCCTTGCTGTTTCAGATGTCAGTAGTTCTTTGCCATCACTGAGTTAGCACTCTGTCATCTGGAGATAGCACTGATCATTCATCACTGGTGAACATCTGGGTGTTTTCAGGCTTTGGCTAAGGCTGCTGTGAACATTCTGGTACAGAGGTTTATGTAGATGTCTTTTTTTTTTTAAGTTTGTTTATTTATTTTGAGAGAGAGAGAATAGGGGAGGGGCAGAGAGAGAGGGAGACCGAGAGAATCCCAAGCAGGCTCTACACTGTCAGCAAGGATCTGGATGCAGGGCCCAAACCAAAAACTGCGAGATCATGACCTGAGCTGAAGTTGGACGCTTAACTGACTGAGCCACCCAGATGCCACTGTGTGGATGTCTTTTAGTTCATATGCTCTTGGTGGACATATGTTTTCACTAAGGGACGTGCCTAGAAGCAGGAAACCTGGGTTTATAGAGTTTAAAAGCATACTTTGCCGGGGCGCCTGGGTGGCTCAGTCAGTTAAGCATCCAATTCCAGCTCAGGTCATGGTCTCATGGTTCATGAGTTTGAGCCCTGTGTTGGGCTCTGTGCTGCCAGCTCATAGCCTGGAGCCTGCTTTCGGATTCTGTGTCTCCCTTTCTCTCTGCCCCAACGCCCGCCCCCCCCACCCGCTGCCCCCTGCTAGTGCTCTGTCTCTGTCTCTCTGTCAAGAATAAATAAAACATTAAAAAAAAATTTTTTTTAACTATACTTTGTCCTTTTTTAACATAGGACAATGCAGCCAGGTTAATTTAGCCCACCCTGAAGTGACCTGGGCCTTGATGAGAGCAGATTCTGTGTGCTCATATCTTCAGTGGGTCCAGTCTCTCCTCACTCAGTTCGTCTTCAGTGTGGTAAAACTTGGGTGCGTTTGACTCCTCTCTTGATTAGATGAGTGTTCTCCTATAACACTAAACATTAAGAAGACAAATACTCTCTTATATATAGATGATGTGTTATTATTATCACAGTTGAGGAGAGGCTTTAATAGATATCACAATTCAAAGAAAGCTGGCAATTGGTTATTTTTGGTGACCCACAGTATCTTTTTTGAAAACCATCTGCCAGATCTTTTTAGGCAAACATTTTTTGAATACCCAGAAAAATACACAAATTTTAAGTGTAAAATTCAGCACATTTTTGCAGTGTAAATATTGTATAACCAGCACTTCTAAAAGAAATAGAATGTTACCAGCATGTTAGAAATCTCCCATCCCCTCTATTTCTTTCTTTCTAAAGATAACTACTACCCTGACCATAGCTTTGTTTGGCCTATTTTTAAAGTTTATATAAGTGGAATCATACAGTATGTGCTCTTCTGTATCTGGCTTCTTTCCTTCAGCAGTATGTTTGCCATTCATCCATGTATAGCAGTGGTTTGTTCATTCTCATTGATGTACAGTATTTCACTGTGTAAACTTACCATTTCTATTTTCTACTGTTGCTAAACATTTGATTTCTAGCCTGGAGCTATTATGAATAGTACTGCTTTGAACATTTCTATAGGTCTTTTAGAGAATATATGTATATATTTCTCTTGGGTATATAGGTAGGAGTACTATGTTCATGAGTATGAAGGCTTTAGTAGACACTGCCAAGGAGTTTTCCAAAGTGGCTATCCTAATCTGTTCCTCAACCAGCAGTATTTGAGGGTCCCCAGTATTGCCATTTAAACATTTCTTCTGCCACTCTAGAGGATATATGGAGTACCCGGTTGTATCTCAACTTATGACTGATGAAATTGATCATCTTTGCTATTTTTTTAATGTTTATTTATTTTTGAGAAAGAGAGAGAGACAGGTCATGAGCAGGGGAGAGGCAGAGAGAGAGAGGGAGACACCAGAATCTAAAGCAGGCTCTAGGCTTTGAACTGTCAGCACAGAGCCTGACACAGGGATCACACAAACTCACAAACTGTGAGATCATTACCTGAGCCAAAGTCAGATGTTCAACCAACTGAGCCACCCAGATGATCGGGGATCTTCTTTATTTTTAATCTCTTTAATATTCTCTTTTGTAAAGAATAAGTCTTTCCCTTTTTATATAGCTGTCTGATCTTTTCTTAATGATCGATAGGGTTGCATATTTGGGATTTGAGTCGTCAAATGTCATGTATGCAAATATATATACTTCCCACCTTGAATAATAGTGTCATTTGATAAACAAGTTCTAAATTTTTAAGATAGTGCAGTTAATCAGGATATGGGGTTTTGTGGTTTTGTTTTTCTTTTTGTCCCTTGTGGTTAATGCTTTTTGTGTTCTATATAAGACCTTTAAGGCCATGAACATCCTTGTTTTCCTGTAGCAGCTGTATTCTTTCGTCTTTCATACTTAGTTCTGAACCCAACGTGGAAGATTTATTGTTCGTTTCTCATATGGTATCCAGTTGACCCAGGATGGTTTACTGAAAAGACTATCTTTCTCCCGCTGTATTGCAGTATTTCCTTTGTCACACATATGGCGACTACATTGTGCATGAGTCTGATTCTGGGTTCTGTAGTCTCTTGCATTTGTCTATTTGTACATAGGTCTGTTTCTAGACTATTCTGTTGCATTCTTTTTTGTCATATCTTGTGCCAATACAATAATGTCTTAATTACTCTAACATTATGATGAGTCTCACACTTGATGATGTAAGTCCTCCAGCTTTGTTCTTTTGTTTGCTTTCAGAATTTTTGAATTGACTTTTCAATTTCCACAAAATTCCTGCTGGGATTTTAATAAGAATTGGCCTGACTCTGTAGACTAAATGGGAAGAATTGGTAGTATGCCATTCTGTGACTATGTTGTATCCCTGTATTTGTTCAGATTTTCTTTATAATTTCTCTGAAATTTTTTGTTGATTTATGTATATAGTTCTTGCACATCTTTCACTATATTTATAAGTATTTTTTTGTTTTTGATACAATTACAAATATCTTTTGAAAGTTTTCCAATTAATTGTTGCTGGTATATAGATGGACTATTTTTTAATAGTCCATTTAATAGTCCATATTATTTATATTGATCTTACGCCCGGCAACTTTACTAAGTTCCCTTATTAATTCTAATAGATTGTAGATTATTTTGTGTTTTTATATGAACATAGTCATATTATCTGAGAATAATGACGTTTTAATTTTTTCTTTTCTGATTTTCTTTTCTCTTTCTTTATCTTGCACTGATTAAGACTTTTAATAGAATGTTAAATAGAAATTGTGATAATAGGCATTTTTTTTTTCATTTCAGTCTCAGGAATGTTTTCAATATTTTATAATTGTTATGTTTGGTGTAGAATTTTTATAGATACTCTTTATCAGATTAAGAAGGTTATGGGGGCGCCTGGGTGGCTTGGTCGGTTAAGCGTCCGACTTCGGCTCAGGTCATGATCTCACGGTCCGTGAGTTCGAGCCCCGCGTTGGGCTCTGTGCTGACAGCTGAGAGCCTGGAGCCTGTTTCAGATTCTGTGTCTCCCTCTCTCTCTGCCCCTCCCCTGTTCATGCTCTGTCTCTCTCTGTCTCAAAAATAAACGTTAAAAAAAAATTAAAAAAAAAAAAAAGAAAGTTATGTTCTACTTTACTGAGATTTTACCTAGGTATTGAATTGGGTCAATTTCAGCCTCTATTGAAATAATGATGTGATTTTTTTTCTCCTTTATTTTGTTAATATGGTGAATAACATTGCGTGATTGAAATGTGAAAACAACGTTGAAATTTCAACTTACTCGTGATCCATTATCCTTTTTTATATCACGGTTTTGTATTCCTTTTGCTGATACTAGGTTTAGGAATTTTGCATCTATGTTGATGAGAAAGAATGGTCTGCGATTTTATATTTTTTAAAAGTTGTTCCCATCTTGGGGTACCTAGATGGCTCAGTGGGTCAAACATCCGGCTCTAGATCTTGCCTCAGGTAATGATCTCACGGTTCATGAGATCAAGCTCCGCCCTGCACAGGACTCTGTTCTGACAGCACCAGAGCCTGCTTGGGAATCTCTCTCTCCTTCTTTCTCTCTCTGCCTCTCCCTGCTGCTTGTGTGCATGTGCTTGCTCTTTCTCTCTCTCTCTCTCTCTCTCTCTCTCTCTTTCAAAATTAAGTAAATAAATAAGTAAAGTTTTAAATTGTTCTCACCAGGTTGTGCTAACTTAATAAAACCAATGAGATATGTTCATTCTTTTCATTTCTCTGAAAGAGCTTGTGTAAGATTGGTGTTATTTCTTTCTTAAATGTTTAGACAAATTCACTAGTGAAGCTATCTCTGGCAGTTTCTTTGTGAGAAAGTTTTAAATTGAAGATTCCATTTGTTTGATATAGGACCATTCAAATTTTCTGGTTTTTGGTTTGGTTTTGTTTGGGGTGTTTTTTTTGTTTGTTGTTGGTTTTTTGTTTTTTTGTTTTTTTGGGTTTTTTTGGTCAGTTCTGGTACATTTTACCTTTCCAGGAATTTGACCCTTTTATCTAAATGGCCAAACTCATTAGCATAAACTTTCCTCATTATGTCATTGTCATATAAGTCTCCATGGAATCTGTCCTGATGTCACCTTTATCATTATTGATATTACTAATATGTGCCTTCTCTCTGTTCTTGATTAGTCTTTTTTTTTTTTTAAGTTTATTTATTAGAGAGAGAGAGAGAGAGATAGCATACACGCATATGAGCTGGGGAGGGACAGAGAGGGAGAGAGAATCCTAAGTAGGCCCTGCACTGTCAGCCTGATGTGGGGGCTCAATCTCAACAACCATGAGATCATGACCTAAGCTGAAATCAAGAATTGGACACTTAACCAGCTGAGCCACCCAGATGCCCCTGTTCTGATTAGTCTTGATGGAAGTCTTTAGAAATGCATTGCTTAATTTAGAAATATCTGTGGATTATTTAAGTATCTTTTTGGTGTTTTGGTATTCATTGCCAGCTTAATTCCATGGAGTTCAGAGAACATATTCTGAGTGACCTCAGTCTTGTGAAATGTGTCCATACTGCTTTACAGCCCAGTATATAGTCAGCTTGAGTAAATGTTCTGTATTCACTAATAATATATATTCTGTCATTGTTGGGTATACTGTTATCAGGTATACTAATTAAATCAGATTTGTTTTTTGGATTGTTGAGATCATCCCTATTCTTAAAGGTTTGATTTCTGAGTTTTTGAAAGTGGTGTGTGAACATTTCTTACTAGGATTGTTAAGATTTCTGTTTTTGCTTTTCATTTTCTCAATTTCTACTTTATACATTTTGAAGTTATGTGCAAATGTAGATTTATTTACATGTTCCTGGAGAACTGTCCCTTTTGTCAGTATAAAATATCTGAAAGTCTCTTTCTAATATTGCAAAGTTTGTCTGAGTATACATGTATTACCATTCTTGTGGTTAGTGCTTACATGATAAATCCTTTTTATTCTTTTCTATATTTTTCTGTCTATATTTTTGGTATTTCTCTTCTAATAGGCATTTAGCTGGATTTTTTTCAATCTAGTCTCACAATCTTAGTTTTTCAATAGAATATGTAAACCAGTTACTAATATGTATGAGATTGGATGTCTGTTATCTTACTGTTTTCTATTTTACTCACCTGCTTTAAATTATCTTTTCCATTTTGCTTTCTCTTGAATTAACTTTTTATTATTTGATTTTCATCCTGTATTAGCTTGTTAATATATATTTTTTTTAGCTACTAGACTTTATTGGTAAGTCTAATTAGTAAAACCAGCTTATTGTTATACAAAATAACTTTTTACTTTTAATAATTCCCAGACCATGCTAGTACCTTAAAATATTAACTCTGTTTTCTTTCACCTTTTGTGTTATTTTTGTTATGTATATCATTGCATATATATTTTCAACCTCTCAAGACATAATTATTGTGTGCGATAATACTTCTATGTATTCACATACTTTTTCTTTCTCTCTTTTTTTTTTTTTTAACGTTTATTTATTTTTGAGACAGAGAGAGACAGAGCACGAATGCGGGAGGGCCAAAGAGAGGGAGACACAGAATCTGAAACAGGCTCCAGGCTCCGAGCTGTCAGCACAGAGCCCGATGCGGGGCTTGAACTCACAGACCGTGAGATCGTGACCTGAGCCGAAGTCGGCCGCTCAACCGACTGAGCCACCCAGGCGCCCCTCTCTCTTTTTTTTTTAAATTTTTTAATGTTTATTTATCTTTGAGAGAGAGACAGAGTGCAAGTGGGGGAGTGGCAGAGAAGGAGACAGAGGCTTCAGGCTCAGAGCTGTCAGCACAGAGCCCAACACAGGGCTCAAACCCATGAACTGTGAGAGCACGATCTGAGCCGAAGTCCTATGCTTAACCAACTGAGCCACGTAGGTGCCCCCATGTATTTACTTTTTCTATTGCTTTTCATTCCTGCTTACATTTCCAGGTTTCCACCTGGGATTTTCTTATGCCTAGAACACTCTTGTTACTGTTGTTGTTTTTTTTAAATATGGGTCTGCTGGTGACACATCTCTGTTTTTATTTATATGGAAGTATCCATTTCATATTCACTGTGCTTTTTTTTTATTAAAAAAAATTTTTTTTAACGTTTATTATTGAGAGACAGACAGAGCACGAGCAGGGGAGGGACAGAGAGAAAGGGAGACTCAGAATCTGAAGCAGGCTCCAGGCTCTGAGCTGTCAGCACAGAGCCGGACGCAGTGCTTGAACTCAAAAACCGTGAGACCACAACCTGAGCTGAAGTCAGACACTTAACTGACTGAGCCACCCAGGCACCCCTCATATTCACTTCTTAGGGATATTTTCTTTCTCTTGAATTCTGTTTGGCAGTTATGTTCTTTCAACACTTCTGATGTTATTTCATTGTCTCCTGGCTTCATTGTTTTTGTTGAAAAGACACCTGTCTTGTTTTTTTTCTCCTTTAGAAGTAATGTATTTTTTTCTCTCTCTCTTAAGCCACTATCAAGATAAACTTAGTGGTTTTCAGTAGTTTTACTGTGCTGTGCTTAGGTAGATTTTCTTTGTATTTATCCTGCTTGGAATCCCTAGTGCTTCTCACATTCATTTTTTAGCCCTTTTTTTTTTTTTCAAACAGTATTTTTGCCCTTTTCCTTCCCCTATTCCAGAACTTGTTACACATATGTTCAGTCTCTTCATCATGCCTTCTATGCTTCTTTTTAATTTTTTTCTGCAAGTTTTATCATAGATATTTTCTGCTTATGTATTTTTCCAGGGCACTATTGCTCCCTTCTGCTATGTCCAATATATACTGTTAAATCTATCCGTTCAGTTCTTAATTTCAATTATTTATATTCTTCAGTTCTAGAACTTTCATTTGATTCATTGGTTCCAATCTGCTATTGAAATTCTTATTCTTCTCTGTTTTGTTGAACATATTAATCACACATGTCTTAAAATCCATGTCTGGTAACTTTGGTATCTGAGTTCTGTGGGTCTTTGTCTATTATCTGTTTTTTCTCTTGACTTAATTTCTTAGTATTCCTGGTACATTTGGATTGAATCCCTGATACTGTATTTGAAGGACTGAAGAGGCTCTGGGTAATGTTCTGTTCCTCCAGAGAAGATTTGCCTTTTTCTCTGGTGGATAGCTACTGTGCAAGGGAACCACCTTAATCCAAGCAGGAACACATTACCTGGAGATTGGGTTGCAGTGTTTCTAAAGCTCTGCTTATCTCTTGTTTGCCCTTGCAGCCCTCCAGGAGTGCCAACTGAGAATTTCACATGTATGACCACCAACCCCTTCCTTGGAAGATCCTGATCTCAGTTTTTGGCTCCATAGTATATTTTTTTTTAATGTTTATTTATTTATTTTTGAGAGAGAGTGTGGCCAGGGGAGGGGCAGAGAGAGAGGGAAAGACAGAATCCAAAGCAGGCTCCACACTGCCAGTGCAGAGCGCAGTGTGGGGCTTGAACTCACCAACCGTGAGATCATGACCTGAGCCAAAGTCAGACACTTCACTGACTATTGGCTCCATAGTATCTTAAGACTAGAAAATTTTGAACTTCTCTATAAGGAAAAAAAAACCCAGTAATAATTGGGATTACCTCTCTATTTCCTTTCTCTTCCAAATATTAGACTATCAGGTTGGCCTTCAGTGACATCTGATGACTTTAGACAGAGTTTTTGTTTTTCAGTTCAGATTTTCCAGTTGTTTTCTGCAGGAATGTCTCCCACAGGCCACTCTATCAGGTCCGAAAGTGAAAGTCACCCCTTAAAACCTTAAGATTTGGCAGTCCTGGTGTTTAACTGACCATTCTTTGTTTTGAGCAACGATGTATTATTCTGAGCTCACCAGGACTATAGCTTTAAAATGCACCTGTTTAACTTTCTTTTCCAGATAAGTAAAGGAATTTGTTTTGTTTTGTTTTGTTTCATTGATTATAGCTCTTTGTAGATTTTATGGAATGTTTAGAAAGAAAAAAGTGGTGAGGGAGGCTTGTTCTTGATAGATTTCCCAAGAATTTACATCATTAATGTATAGTGTCTAGTTCTTATCATTTCATTTCTTAGCACAGAGTCTTAAATAGACTTAACAAAACAGGCAGATATTTACAAATACATAGGAAAATTGGTGTGCAGTCCAGAACACTGCTCGTTAATACAGGTATACCTCGTTCTATTGTGCTGTGCAGATATGCATTTTTTACAAACTGAAGGTTTGTGGCAATCTTGCATCGAGCAAATCTATCAGTGCCATTTTCCAACAGCATATACTCACTTCATATCACTGTGTCATGTTTTGGTGATTCTTGCAATAAAATTTGAAAAATTCTGGAAAGGATTCACTATTCTAGATACCATTAAGAACATTCATGGTTTATGGGCAGAGGTCAAAATATCAACATTAGTAAAGGAGTTTGGAAGAAGTTGATTCCAACCCTGGTGGATGACTCTGAGAGATTCAAGACTTCAGCAGAGGAAGTAACCACAGATGTGGTAGAAATAGCCAGAGAATTGGCATTAGAAGTGGAACCTGAAGATGTGAGTGAATTGCTACAATCTCATGATAAAACTTGTACGGATGAGGAGCTGTTTCTTATGGATGAGCACAGAAAGGGGTTTCTCGAGATGGAATCTACATCCTGACGAGGATGCTGTGAAGGTTGTTGACATGACAACACAGGATTTAGAATGTGACATAAAATTAGTTAATAGAGCAGTGGCAGAGTTTGAGAGGATTGGCTCCCAAGTTCGAAAGAAGTTCTGTGGGCAAAATCCTGTCAAACAGCATCTCCTGCTACAGAGAACTTGTTCCTAAGAGGGAAGAGTCCTTCGATGCAGCAGACTTCATTGTTATCTTATCTTCAGAAATTGCCACAGCCACCCCAGCCTTTGACAATCATCATTCGCAGCCATCATTTTTTTCTAAGTTTATTTATTTATTTTGAGAGAGCATGAGTGTGCATGCAAGCATGGGGGAGGGGCAGAGAGAGGGAGGGAGAGAGAGTCCCAAGCAGGCTCTGCGCTGTCAGCGCGGACCCCAACACAGGGCTTGATCTCACAAAATGTCTTGATCTCACAAAATGTGAGATCATGACCTGAGCCAAAGTCAAGAGTCAGACGCTTAACTGACTGAGCCACCCAGGTGCCCCAGCAGCCATTATCATTGAGGCAAGACCCTCCACCAGCAGAATGATTTCGCCGAAAGCTCAGATGCTGGTTAGCATTTTTTAAGCAAGAAAGTGCTTTCTAATTATGGCATATATAGTGTTTTTCTGGACATAATGCTACACCACTTCATAGACTGCAGTATAGTGTAAACGTAGCTTTTATTTGCACTGGGAAGCCAAAAAATTCATTTGACTCACTTCATTGCAATATTTGCTTCACTGCAGCAGTCTGGAAGCGAGCCTGCAGTATCTCTGAGGTATGCCTGTATCATGAAACCAACGTGCAGAATTTGTCTGTGGGGAGAGGATCACACATGGGGCCATGGCTCATATCCCAGTAGTGGAGTCCATTTCTAGTGACTGTATTCTCATTTCCCAGGAGTCAGGGCCTCACCCTCCAGCACATACCTGGTTTCTCCTGGTAGATTTGCTGCTTTGTTCCTAATTTCCTGCCCTCACATATACAACTTCATGGTACATTTTCCTCATATAGGTGTTACATATAGGTTTGAAACTTTGTGTCCTCACTAGCAGGAGGAGGTCCTTCGTAGATGAGTGTTTTACACATCCGTTTTATTAGCTATCTGAATGCTAAGATAAAACATTAAAATGTTGCTTTTAGTAGTTATGGGAGTCAGATTACTTTACCAAGTGTTGACCTCCAGTTTCCCTGGTTTCTTAAGGTCACATCTGGGTTATTTTAAAGACCATACCACTGAAATAGATAAGGTACATTTTTTCTTATCTGTTAGCAGAGTGTGGTCTGTATAGGTTTTTTTTGAGGCATAGAAAGTCAAGTAACTTCTCTGTAATCTGAGTATTGTACTCAGGATCCCAACCCAGGCCTGTGACTTCTTAATCTAAGCTTCCAAGCTATCCTGCTTCGTACATTCATTACACATTAAATCAACCCACATCCTGTTTACCTCTTTTTTCCTTTTTTTTTTTTTTAATATTTATTTTGAGAGCAAGGGAAGGAGAGTGAACTTGTGTGAACAGGGGAGGCGCAGAGAGAGAGAATCCCAACCAGGCTCCACGCTGTCAGCACAGAGCCTGACATGAGGCTCAATCTCACAGACCACGAAATCATGACCTGAGCTGAAACTGAGAGTCAAACCCTTACCTGACTAAACCAGTCAGGTGCCCCTCCCCTTTCCTTTCTTATCTTCACTTCAAGAAGCCTTCAAAACTGCAGCCTCTTTGTTAGCATTATAAATCTTCTCATCTTACCCCAACTAGGTGTTTTACCAGGATAAAACAGATTTTTTTATGTTTGATGTCTTTCAGACTGGATGACTATGCCTGTGAGTAAGAAATCTACTCCCAAGGCAGATATTCCTGGAGAAGACTTGGATCGGTGGATGGTAAAGGAAAGATTTACTAGAGACAGTCACTGGAAATATGATGGCCTGCTGGAATGGCAGCATGGAGGCCAGGTGGCTGTCACTCACCAGAAAACCCCCTCTGTGCTCAGTGACCAGGGAGGTGATGAGCCTGAGAAGCACTGCACCGAGAGCTCATCTTTTGTTCCAAGTCAGGGATTGCAATCTAGCAAAAAAGTCTTTGAGTGTAGAGAGTGTGGAAAAGTCTTCACTAAGAGTTCGACCCTTAATAAACATCAGAAAGTTCATACTGAAAAACTTAATGCAAATCGGAAAACTGTTATTAAAGAGAAACGATATGAATGTAGAGAATGTGGGAAAGCCTTTCACCAGAGTACACACCTCATCCATCACCAAAGAATTCACACTGGCGAGAAACCGTACGAATGTAAGGAATGTGGCAAGGCCTTCTCGGTGAGCTCCTCGCTTACTTATCATCAGAAAATTCACACCGGAGAGAAACCTTTTGAATGCAACTTATGCGGAAAAGCTTTTATCCGAAATATACACCTTGCACACCATCACAGAATACACACTGGAGAGAAACCTTTTAAATGTAACGTATGTGACAAAGCCTTTGTATGCAGGGCACATCTTACCAAACACCAGAATATTCACAGTGGAGAGAAACCCTATAAATGTAACGAGTGTGGGAAAGCCTTCAATCAGAGTACAAGTTTTCTTCAGCATCAAAGAATTCACACTGGAGAGAAGCCCTTTGAATGTAATGAATGTGGAAAGGCCTTCAGGGTGAACTCTTCCCTTACCGAGCATCAGAGAATTCATACTGGAGAGAAACCTTATAAGTGTAGTGAATGTGGGAAAGCTTTCAGGGATAACTCATCCTTTGCTCGACATCGGAAAATTCATACCGGAGAGAAACCTTACAGGTGTGGTTTGTGCGAGAAAGCCTTCAGGGACCAATCCGCCCTAGCCCAACATCAGAGAATTCATACTGGGGAAAAACCATACACATGTAATATATGTGAGAAAGCCTTCAGTGACCATTCGGCCCTTACTCAACATAAGAGAATCCACACTAGAGAAAAACCTTACAAATGTAAAATCTGTGGGAAAGCCTTTATTCGAAGCACACACCTTACTCAACATCAGAGGATTCACACGGGAGAGAAGCCCTATAAATGTAATAAATGTGGGAAAGCTTTCAACCAGACTGCAAACCTCATTCAGCATCAGAGACATCATATTGGAGAAAAGTGATATGACTATAGTTTATATAGCAGAGCTTGGAGACTGAATATGTTAATTATTGAGTGTACGAGAATCCATTCCAGGAAATAGCCATGAAAGCTTGCCCGAAGATGGTCTTTTTATTCACATTATTGTGGGTTTGAGAATTTAAGAATGGCATGCACTCCTAGTTCAGAACTGCCTCTGTTAAATAGCAGTAGTGTTTTACTGAATTACTGAATTGTGAAATATAACCAAAATGAAGCTTCATTAGCAACACAGAGATTAGTTTATCAAATTTACACTTTGACTATTAAGAGACACTATAAAATGGTAAAAAAATTTTAGGTCGAGAAGCAAAGGAACCAAAGTAAGAAGATGGCCTCTAAGCATTTCACACTACTCAGTTCTCTTATGTAAGAGGGTTTCTACTTTTAATGGAACCCTTTTATTCTCACCAACCCTGATGAAACCCAGTGTAAGAAAAGTGCAGTCACCCATGCATTGGGTCAGGAGTTACTCAAATTGTTTCCCACCTTCTGCTTCAAACCACCTTTTGTCAGATCTCTCTGACTTACGTGTCTACTGGCCGCTTAACCCTATTCTCCTTCCAGTACAACTCTGAATGGTGTGTCCCTCTTGATTTACACCTCTTAAGTGGTGACATCATGTCATTTATTGTCACCCCACTTGCCCTTGGGGAATATGGTGATCTGGCCCCGTACGCAGTCCACAATTCTGGATATTGCACCCAGGCCCAGCTTTCAGAACTTGGGACGCCTGGGATGCAGAGGTTGATCAAACTTCTTGAGTTACCCAGTTCCTCTGGGCCTCAGCATGACTCTGACACTGGGATGGTATCTAAAGCAGGGACTAAGTGTATGGAGACATTACCTTCAATTTGTTCCACACTGTAGTTACCCCACACACAGCAGTCAGGGACAATGCTCCACTTGAGGTGACAATCCAATTACCTCGTGGTGGTCTAGGTCACCTCCCCTTCTGTGACTTGCCATTTCCTGACATGCAACCGACACAAGAAGTCAGAGCCCCAAAGCCAGTTCTCAAAGGTTGACCCACTGTTCCCCCTTGGCTGGCAGTCCTCTGTGTCCACTGTGTTAGAGTATCCTGGTCCCTGCCCTTCTATCCAGTTTTCTGACGGTATTGACTTGTGTTCACAAAAAAAAATCTTTGAATTTCTGCTTTTGCATTTGAAAGTGGGCATTTCCTCTCCATCTGGGTGTCCCACTGTTTAAAGACTGTCCTGTCCTGACAATGGTGAGCTACATGTGGAGTAATTCCATGGGTCAAGAAGTGGTCAACAGCATCATAGCAGTTTCTGGCAGAGCATTGTCCATACCCAAAAGTTTTAGTGATACTCTGGTCCTGCAGGTACAGTTCCTTTACCTTTAGTGCTATCAGTAGAAATCAGAGATAAAGTAACATGTGTGCCTTCAGGCACACAGCTTCTGGTAGCACTGTCCCCTTCCTCACCATGAAGAATGTGGAGCCCACGTGACTGCAGACTGGAGCATACCACATCATGAAGATGGAAGGGCAAGTCACCTCTTGTTCTGGGAAGCAGAGCGGCAGGTTCTTGATCTGTGGGGGTGCTCTCCATCAAATCAGGCAGCCCACTGGCCCCACAAAGGCTGCACCTCGACTCCCAAGTTACAGAAGAGGATAGTCTATATCCTGGCGGAATCAGTGGTCTCCCAAGTTGAAAACAGACCCGGAAGCTTCTAGCGGCTTTAAAGCCTAAGTTCTCTAAATTCAGCTTCTGTTGAATGAAGGCCACTAGTGTGGGCAAGTGATCAGTAACTCATACTTTCTCGCCCATTAGGCTGCAGGTGAAGCAGCATTTTAGGAGGTTGCTTGGAGCTATTTGTACCCTGGGCCACACATGTTCGTCTACAGCCTCACAGGGCTAGCAATCCCAAATTCCACAATAAACTTGGAAAACTGTACTCAAATGCCACAGATCCCTGCCTTTAGTACTGTCCACATGGCCTGCCTGGTCTTAATGATCATCCTCTTAATCCTGGTGGAACATTGTCCAGCTGGGCCTTTTGTTCATTTTGTGTGTTCTTAATGAGAGCTTCTGCCACTTGTCACGTGCCTGCAGCTGAGTCAGGGCCAAGACCTGCTGCCCATTAAGCGCCTCATTCCTTCCAGTGACGGCTCCAACTGCTGTTCCTGCACCGGAACCTGTGCAGCCTAAAGGCCCTCGATCTGAGATTACTCCCTGCCCTACTTAGTGCTCAGACTTCCCAGCACACCCATGACTGTGCCATCACAAGGTAATGAATGAGCCAGTCTCCCCACGCCCTCACCTGGACTATAGAAAGAGAGGAGTCAGAGAAGCAGACCTAGATCCGACCTCCCACGTCAGAGCTCTCCTGGCCTACTGTGAAAGTGCCAGTTCCACTCTGCCCAGAGGGAGTGTTTTTGAGAAGAGGATTAGCACCTAGGTGTTAAATTCTTCACTGTCCTGGGCTCCTGTGAACAACCCCTGAAACTGCCAGCTCTTGGGAAATAATCGCTCTGATTTACCCTTTGAAACTCCCCGAATGACTTCTTATCAGGTCTTCCTGTCTCCAGCTCGTAGATTTTGCACCTGGGTTCTCCCTCCCCACTGAGTTGGCCTAGTTCCGTTAGCAGTGTCTGCCCAAGATGTTGCTTTCCTCCTTACTCAGCAACTGCTTCTAGAGGGAATGGGGCCTTGCTTCTCAGCAGATTCAGGCTTCCAGGTTACTGTGCCTGAGCCTTGGAGTCTTGGAACAAAACAGCCCTAACTGCATGTGTCTTTGGTTGAGAAAGCAACTTAATTCCTTTAAACATGAATTTAGTCTAAGAGTGCATAGCCTCCAGCTGTCTTCATTCCTCTCCTTTCCTGCCTTATCTCCTTGGTACTCTGTCCTACTGGATTAGCCAGCAAGGCAATGTAGAAACAAAACACTCCACCCTGCTCTAGCCCACAGTAGGAGGGGTCCCAGCTTCCTGGCCCACCTCAACTCCTGCCAAATATATTTTTGGTAATATTTTTGCTTTTAGTATTTTTATACCAGTTCATGAAGGGAGGAGAAAACACAAGGTTTGATTGTTTCCTGTCACCCACAAACGTCTCCATTGTGTTCATAATGGTCATCCTTGGCAAGTGCCAGGATTTGGTCATTGGGGAGTGTGCTTCCCCATTCTGTGTGCTGCCCTGTCTACCGCCCCTCACCATTCTTAAAAACTGTTGCCATAGAACATGTCTTTCTGAAAATAAATGAGAAAAATACACAGTGTTCTAAGAGGTACAAACTGCATTTGTGTTGTGTGGTTATCTACTAAGACGTGGCCAGAAAGTAGTGCTTCTGAGTGTTTTTATATTCGTATGGCCGGTCTGGTCCTAGTTACCACAGTGACCATCCAAACCTTTCTGGCCCCAGAAACCATAGTGTTCAAGCTGTGGAATATAAAGATTCCCAGTCACCGGGGATGACAGTTGACATTTGAGAATGTACCTCATGCCAGGTACTATTGTAAGTACTCTGTGTATATTAACTCACTTAATCCTCACAATTAGGTGAGACTGCCTCATCCCCACTTGAAGTTGAACAAAGAGGTTTAAAAATGTGTCGAGTTTGCACAGCTGGTACCATGATTCAAGGATTTGAGTCAGGCAGTGTAGCTCTAGGACACCCCGCCTATCTGCTGCACTCAGCCCCCTTCTTCATGGAAGCATTCTAGCCCACCCTAGAGGGCTTCTTGGCTCCAGAGTCCCGGTGGGGCTGATGTGGTTGTTGACCGGTGGAAGGCTAGGGAGCAAGTGTAGCAAGTCCCCAGTCTTGCAACAGTGGCTCAAGCATGGTCTTCCATGCCCACTTCCAGGAGGAGACCTTTCTCCCGCCCTGGACTGGAAGGTGGAAAGGGGTTCAGGGCACTCCTCCAACCTAAGAGCAAGAACCGTGTTTTCACAAACAAGCATCTGCCCTGGGACATCTCATGGGCACAGCCTGAGAACCATGGCAGGTCCTGGATGCAGGCCAAATGAGTGATTACTAGGAATGCCCTTCTGGAGGTATTCCAAAAGCAGAAAGCCAAGGCTGGCAGCCAGAGAAACAGAGCAATAGCCATTAATAGTTTCTGCCAAGCATAGTACATGGTGGTTATACATGCTTCTAGTTACCGCTTTAAATACAGAAGACGGGCGCCCGGGTGGTTCAGTCAGTTAAGCGCCCGACTTTGGCTCAGATCATGATCTCACCATTTCTGAGTTTGAGCCCCATGTCGGGCTCTGTGCTGACAGCTTGGAGCCGAAGCCTGTCTCCCTTTCAGATTCCCTGTCTCCCTTTCTGCCTCTTCCCTGCTTACGCTCTCTCTGTCTCAAAAATAAATAAATGTTAAGAAAAAAATTAATACAGAAGACATGTTTTGCAAAATGAAAACAAATAGTTAGCAAAATAATCGTATGTGGGATGAGTATATAAACAGATGGGGTACTATGAAAGAGCCTGAGAGGCCCAGCTGTAGATTGGGTGGGTGCATCAGGCCTCACTAGAATTAATCGACAAGAGACACAAAGCATAGTTGAGTGAGACATGCAAAGAGGTTTGGACATTCCAGCAGTGGACTGTGTAGCTCAGAGGTAGGAACTAGCTGGGGCTGGTTAAGAGCCTTTAAGAAGGTGTGGGTGGAGGGGCACCTGGGGGGCTCAGTGGGTTAAGTGTCTGACTCTTGATTTCTGCTCAGGTCTTGATCTCATGGTTCATGAGACTGAGCCCTACATTGGGCTTCACGCTGACAGTGCAGAGCCTGCTTGGAATTCTGTCTCCCTCTCTCTCTGCCCCCCCACTGCTTGTGCTCTCTCTCGCAAAATAAATAAATAAACTTAAAAAAAAAAAAAAAAAAAGCGTGGGTAGAACCCAGAATCAGGAGTTAGCAAGATGGGCTTCCTTAGGAAGAGGTGGGACCAGGCCCTGATCAGCCAGTGCAGTGAGCTTCTAAACACTCCGAACAGCTATTAACAGGTGTCAGGTTTCATACTTCAAACTTTGAAGCTACACATAGTTGTCATTGATACATAAATTCTACCAGAGCATAAATATTGGGAAAGTTTCCAGTTAGTTTGTTCTTTCCCAATTTTCCTTGCAGTGACTAAGAAATTCCAAAGTTGGAAAAAACTGTTTAACCACGTAAGGTTCAATTGCTAATTTATTTCAGCAATATACTTTGACCAAGGTACAGCATTGCCTCACTGTTGCCTGATGTCACCATTTCTAGCCATTGTGATAGGAAATAATAGGTTATAAATATTTATAGGCGAGGCTATGTCAGGGTTCCCCTGGTGAATTGCTCCAGACTCTTTCACCATCTGTCTGGTCCCCTCCAGGCCACCTCCCACTCCAGCCACCAGTGACTTTGTCCACCCCACAGATCCAGCCATGGCACTCACCTGTGTAGTAAAACCCTTTAGTGGCTCCCCTTGGCCAACAATGGAAAGCAAGGCCTTCAGGACCCTTCACAGCCAAACCGGTGGAATCTCCAGCCTCATCTATCTCCCCCACCTCACTCTGCAGAAACATGCCCCCCCATAGCTCCTGGCACCCCAGACTCGTTTGTGTGTGCAGTTCCCTAACTAGGCTGTGAGCGCAGTGTCAAGGATTTGGTCCAGCACCCACCTCAGCACATAGCAGTGTCAACAAATGTGCGTTAGATTAATAAACAAGTGATCCCCACCCTTTCCAACAAATACTTGCTGAAACCCATAGCAGATATGACACCACTTTAAAGTGAAATGACTTCCGTCAGTGTTTGGGTTATAAAGGGCACTTCTATTCCCAATGATACATGGTCAGCTATGTACTCAGCTAGTTACCCTGTGTGTAAATGTTGGAGAGAAGAAGGGAGGTGAGGTGGTTGTGGTTGCTTTATCCTGTGAGTGATATCCAGTAGATACCAAACTATTTTGGTGATTAAATGTGTGTGGTTTTTGGGGTTTTATTTTGGTTTTGGTAGCACATGGTACAAAACTCAAAAGCCTGCACAGTGAAAAGTAACTGCCTTCTACCCTATCTATCCCCCCACCCAGTTTCCTCCCAGAGCCAACAGCAGTTACCAAACTCTGTGTCCTTCCAGAGAAACACTGCAGGTAAATTGCTCCCCGCTTTCTAAACACAGTTGGTAGCAAAGGAGATAACTTTGTTCTGCATTTTGCTACTTTTATTTAACAACCTATCTCAAAGATCTTTTCACTGCAGTTCCTGTAGTTCATATAGAACTTTGTAACGGCTGCCACATATTCCATTGTATGGCTGCGCCATAATACATTTAAGTCAGTGGTCCCAAGCTGAGGTGCAGAGAGGTAGTTTTGTTACAGCAAAAATGCTGCCAATAATGTCCTTGGATGGACGCCATTTCAAACTTTGGCAAGTATATCTGTAGAAAAATCTCCCTGAAGTGGGTTACTTGATTCAAAGGGTGCATGCAGTTTTTATTTTAGGAAAGCAGTGTCGTCTTGCCCTCCGTGGAGGTTGTACTAGCGTGCACAGCACCTGCTGTCACGGCTGGGTCTGTACCCCACACCTGGCCAGCACAGAATGTTAGCTATTTGATCTTTGCTCAGTCTGATTTTGAAAAAGTGTCTGAGGGGCATCTGAGTGGCTCAGTTGGATGAGCATCCCATTTCAGCTCAGACCAATCTCGTGGTTTGTGGACATCGGGCTCACTGCTGTCAGCACAGAGCCTGCTTTGGATCCTCTTTCAAAAATAAACATTCAAAAAAAAGTGTCTGAGTGGTTCCCCCCCACCCCGCCCAGTTTTATTGAGATATCACTGACATATAACTGCATGGGTGTACAAGTTTTAAAAAAAAATGTTTAACGTTTATTCATTTTGAGAGACAGTGTGAGCAGGGGACAGTGAGAGAGAGGGAGACACAGAAGCAGTCTCCAGGTCTGAGCTGTCAGCATAGAGCCTGATGCAAGGCTCAAACTCATGAATCTCAAGATCATGACCTGAGCTGAAGTCAGAGGCTTAACCAACTAATCCACCCAGGCGCTGCATGCACAGATGTGCCATTTGATACATGTATGCATTGCAACATGATTACCACAATAAGGTTAGTTACTTTCACCTCACAAAACCACCATTTTGCTGCTGATGTTATGGTGAGAATATTAATGCTCTACCCTCATAGGAAGTTCCGACTATACAAAACAGTATTGACTGTGGTCACTGTGCTCCTGGCATTTACTCATCTTTATAACTAAGAGCACAGTTTTCTTACTATGAAGCAGATTGGGCCTCTTCTCATACACTTAAGAGCCACTGTAGCCCTAATTATAGGTTTGTTGGTTTTTAGAAATGGATGTATATAGGTTTTCTCCCTATGTGAGATCACAGGGCCAAGTTAATTTTTTCCAGATGGCTATCCAAGTGTCACAACACCATTTATTAACTAAGCCATCTTTCCCCCTGTTGCTTTAAGATGCTAGCTTTATCTTTTACCACATTTCACACATAGTTTGGTCTTTTTCTGGCCACTCTGTCCCATTGGTCTATCTATGATCTTTACACTTGATCTTAGCCAAAAGGTCAAGAAATGATGGTCTATGATCTGTGAACCAGTACTTGAAATTATTATAGCTTGATACTAATATGACTTTTAAAAATATGGATTGACCCAGTCAATAAAATTTATATTTTTCTAACATAATTTCTTATCTCAAAATCTTATTTTCTTTCACTTCACTCAAGAGGATAAATTAGAACTTGATTTTAATGCTTGGAAGAATGTCAATGAACTTTTCAAAGTTCTCTATTTTAATGAAGATTTAAAGAGTCCTTCCTTACACCTAACCTTTTATTTATTTTAAATGCTATTATTTTTTTTTTCTGAGACAGAGAGAGAGAGAGCAAAGGAGAGGGGCAGTGTGTGTGTGTGTGTGTGTGTGTGTGTGTGAGAGAGAGAGAGAGAGAGAGAGAGAGAGAGAGAGAGAGAGAGAGAGAATCCTAAGCAGGCTCAATGCTCAGTGCAGAGCCTGATGCGGGGCTCAATCCCATGACCCTGGGATCATGACCTGAGCTGAAATCAAGAGTCGGATGCTCAACTGACTGAGCCACCCAGGCATCTCAACATCTTACCTTTTAGACAAAAATTTTAAGGATGTATTTCAGTCCTTTGTACATATCCTTTTCCTTCACTGTTGAACTAGTCTAACCAGCATCTCTGAGTAGAGCTTAAGAGGTATTGCTATGTCCTGTTTAAGGGTGTGTCCATATGTCCTTGTGATGATGGGCTTTTAGCCATTTTTCTGGGTTTTTTTTTCTTAAGTCATTGAATGAAAAGTCAGTATAATATAAAAGAATTGAACAGCATGGTTAACAAACTTGACCTCGTAGAACAAAAATATGTACAAAATGCAGCATTGCCACCGGCAGAAAGCTGAGACCATATACTGCATGTCAAAACTAAAGCACATCTTTTATTCCATTCAAGATGTATCAGCACATTTTATAGTGTGATCCCCTTCACAGAAGATATTTTCAAAGCTTATCTTCAGTTTCTCAACCATAGTAAGCAAGTTACTTTATTATTATTTCTTCAAAACTATGGTTCTTTATTTTCACATGGACAGTTCAAAGGAAGTTATTATTTAATGTAAAAAAGACTCCCTGCCTCCCCCCCCCAAAAAAAAACCCTCAGACTTAGAAGAAACCTAAATCTGTCACCAGGCGCTGGTTGAAGAGTTCGTATTTTTATGAGGGAAATACAGTGCAGATTTCTCTAGAGAGCTGTCTTGAAGAAGGTGTGCTATTTGGGGGAATCTGAGATGGGGTCTTGGGATTGATCAGCTGAGGGGTTTGTTTAATGAGTGGAGTCTGCATGGGCAGTGACTGGTAGGGCAGGGAGGGTCAGCACAGGTAAATGGGGTCAATGATTTGGGCATCGCTACAGGGGTCATTAAGGACACTGGCTGTCAGTGACTGTGGGAGAGGCTAATCATCTTGTGCAAGGTCACCCATCTAGTAAGTGGCAGAGCTGGGATTGATCTCAAGAAGTCTTGGGGCACCTGGGTGGCTCAGTCGGTTGAGTGTCCGACTTCAGCTCAGGTCATGATCTTGCATTCGTGGGTTCGAGCCCCTCATCGGGTTCTGTGCTGACTGCTGACAGCTTAGAGCCTGGAGCCTGCTTCAAATTCTGTGTCTCCCTCTGTCTCTGCCCCTCCTCTGCTCTCACACTCTCTCTCTCTCAAAAATAAACATTTAAAAAAATTTTTTAAAAAAGAAGTCTGAACCTTGACACTGTACAATTTCTAGATGTGACAGCTGACTGAAAGAAGTCTACAGTGTCAGGGGCAAGACAAAGTCTGTGGACTGTGGAAAATGTCCCTGTCTGGAAAATCAGAATAGAAAACAACAACAACAACAACAACAACAACTCAGAAGTTGATGCTAAGGGTAAATTCAATATTCAAGAGCCCTGGTAGAATAACCTCATAATACTTAGTCTGTCAGATTATATCAGTGAACAGCAGGTGGGGGCAGACTCCTGTGCCCTTCCCGCTATTTCCATTTCTGAGTCTTCAGGCGAATATGAGCATGAATTGCAGGCAAATATATGTGCTGGGAGAGGGCAGGGCCCATAGCAACGTTCCTATAAATGTAGGGAGCTGGTGTCCCAAAATGGTGATTTTGATATTGGTGTGTAGGATGGAGGAGAAAGATACAGCAAGCAGAGACTAGTTAGTATCCCTTCACAGGAATCCATGAATGAAGCAATGAGGCTTAGAGTGTCTAAACCCAGTCCCTTCGCTAATCTGCCTCTCTACACCCTCAACTGCCTTTCCCATCCAAGTCTTCCCTCAGCCTTTCCCCTCTCAGAGCTGTATCCTTCTTGGTTCCCACCTTTTGCTTCACAGGCTGAAAGGTCATCTCTGAAACTCCAAGCCTTCTGTAGCTGTCCACACTGCAGCGTGTTTCCTTCCTCAAGGCCCAGGGATGGAAAATATTTACACTTGGGAGTTTTTCATATTTAGAAAAAAAAAAGGTGTCAATATAACAGAATATTTCTGAAGAGGTTTCATTCTATAAAATGATGGTGGGAAGATTCACTGGAATTGTGCATTTTATTCCAGTTTAGGGGAGTCTTGCAAATTGGTAACTACATAAAAAAGCAGCAGAGAACCCAAGTCAGACTTTTGGGGAAAGTTATTCAACAAGAAGTCACTGAGTGAGAGACAATGAATGTAAATGAATTGGTGGGACTTTTCCAAAGAGCACAGAATGTTAATAAATGCAACAAAGCTATATAGTAAATGTAATAGATGTATCCAAAAGAAGTCTGAAGCTTGACACTGTACAATTTCTAGATGTGAAAGCCAACTGAAAGAAGTCTACAGTGTCAGGGGCAGCTTGTTTCCCTCCTTAAGGCCCTTTCACACCAGTGAAAAGACATTAGGAGCATCTGGGTGGCTCAGTCGGTTAGGCATCTGACCAGCTCAGGTTGTGATCTCATGGTTCGTGGGTTCAAGCCCTGCGTTGGGCTCTGTGCTGACAATTCAGACCCTGGAACCAGCTACAGATTCTGTCTCTCTCTCTCAGTCTCTCTCTCTCTCTCTCTCTCTCTGCCCCTCCCCCACTTGCTCTCTCTCTCTCTCTCTCTCTCTAAACTAAATAAACATTTAAAAATTTTTAAAAAGAATATAGTTAATATAAGAGAGGGCCTGCTTATACAAATCTCAATACATTGGACACAGGTGATAACCTTATGAATAGGTGAGTAAAAGTTTTTATCAAAATGTAATCTTCCTCTGCTTTAGAGAACTTGTAGTGGAGAAAAATATTGTGATTATAATGTGGGAAAGCCTCCAATCCAGAGCCCCATTTTCACTGGAACACATAATTCATATGGGGGAGAAATCATTCAAGGGCAATAAATATGAGAAAGCCTACAAATATAGTTCAGTTTTTATTCAGCATAAAAGAAACAACACAGACAGAATGCCTTATAAATTCCAGAAATTTGAAAACAACAACAACAACAACAACAGCAAACCTTTTTAAAAGGTTTCAACTGATTGAACCTCAGAGAAGGCAAAACTATGCATGTACATAGCATGGGGAAACCTTCAGGAAGTTGTCAGCCCCCCACTGAACATCAAATGTTTGAATGATCAAAGACAGAGATCATATGTACACACTGATTGAAGAAAAGCCTTCTTCTGGGAGTCAAAACTTTGTAATACATTAAAGAATTCATAAAGGAGAGGAACCTCACAAGCGTGCCACATGTAACAACACCTTTAGTAATAGAGGGGTCCACACCGCACACAAAATGGCACATGCTTGGAAGTCATCTACACGTGGACTGAATGTGAGATTCCTGTAAGAAGCTACCAGAACCTGCTGTGTAACAAAGCTTTCACACCATTTATATCAGAGAGACGGGTATGAATGAGTGTGGGGACTGTGTGAAAGTCTTCAGTAGGAAGCCAGGACTCTAAGGCAGAAGCTTCACACTGGAGGAAAATCTTCTAAATTTAGAAAATTTCTACTAAGAAATCATCCAAACTCTAGGTCACAGAGCGCCGAGTGGGGAAAACCACAACTATGTAAAAAATATATATATATGGAAACGTTTTCAACTAGAAGTCAACAGGAATTGTACATCAGGGAGAAACACTGGGAAAAACACACAGGGACACCTGCCTTTGGATATCAGAGCTCACTGACTCTCTGTGAGTTCATATAGGAGGAAAACCCCATAAAACCACTAGTGTGGAAAAGCCTTCAGCAAGAAAACACACCTCATCACGTTATACGAAAGAAAATCCACACAGGAAGGAAGCCTGATGAGATAGTGAATTTTGGAAAGCACTGAGAGATAAATAAAACTTCCTAATTCACATGGTGGAGAGACCATAGGAATGCAAAAATGTGAGGATGGAGAATCTGTACACAAAAAATGTTACTTTGTGGAGAAGGCCTATTAATTTAATTTAAGGAATCAGACCTAGTCCCAAGGTCACAATTTAGTACACAACAGAGACTCAGTGTAGGAAACAGTCTTTTTTGTTGTATGAAGTGGGGTTGATCTTCAGAATCGGTTCCAGACATCAGCTACTAGAGAATTCAAACTGATAAATGAAAAGAATCAATTTAACAAATTTAAATCGTGCCACAGGGAAATACAATTCCACAACTGAAACCAACCTTTTGGTAAAAAAAAAAAAAAAAAAAAAAAAAAAAAATACTGAAAAATGAATGTCCATGCATTTGATGTCCAAGCATTTCCCTCCTGTGCCCTGTATTCGCCTTTCAAAAGGGACCTCCCAGTAAATATTGGGAGAGAAAAGTTTCAATATTCATCGTAAGATGTCTACCTGGAATTAATCGTCACCATGGACACAGCTCTCTGTCACTGGCCCCAGCCTGAGGCTCCTGACCACAGTCTCTCACAGGCATCAGAAGAAGGCAACCACTACCCTGTTGTTTTATTCTCACACCACTAACACCACACAAGGGTTTGGGGGTCATTTGAGGGCATATGCATGGGAAAGGCAAAAAGCTATACTCCTAAGTGTGACATGCCCCAGATCCCAGGGGCGAAGGTTCTGAGAAAAAGACCTCAACACATGTAACCTCATGGGGTACGTCTCAGTTTTCACTCTCACATCGCATTCTCGCTCTCTGGGCTCTGACCCAAGGTTCCATCCCTCATTGCCAAGCCTGAGTTATACTCAGTCCGGAACCCAGACCCCCAGGGTCTCTTGTGGAAACTGCTCCTCCCTGCATCCAGCCCTGTATTTCCACAGTGAGATCTACACATTCTTGCACACTGCCCAATCCCTGGGTTCTGCTGGCTAATTGGGTAGAAATCTCACTCACGCTGGGCCAAGCCTGGGGCTTCATCATGCTCTCTGAACTCAGACCAGGGAGCATAAGTTCAGTCACTCCCTAGAGTAGAATCTTCGTGGTGGCTGTTTCCCTCCATGAGTAGAAAGTCTGGTCTGCAGCAAGGATATATGGTGCCCACAGGCACAGAAAAGCAGGGATGACGTGTGGTGTGTGGGTCCAGATCTTTCTGGAGTCCAGCCCCATCCCAGTGGGCATGGGCTTTGTGGACTCCCTGCCTCCAACTGCTCACTGCAGACCTGGACTTTTCACAGCTTCCATGGTGAAGCAAGGGAAAGAAAAGAGCAGAAGAGAGGGAGCAACCATCCCACTCATCCCCCACTCACTACTTGGGGGCCTCCGTGTCCTCGCCCTTGGGTGGGGCTGCCACTGTGGAGGTCGCCTTGAGGCTTCGCTTCCGCTTCTGCACATTCTGCTCCGGGTGGAACAGGATGACGTAGGTCTTGGGCACATAGAGCATGCCGAGGGACACCGATGCACTCAGGCTCAAGGACACAGTCAGTGTGGTGGTTTGGATGTAGATCTGAGTCATGGAGGAAGGGACCGGGTGGGACTCAGCCCTGTTCTCTCCCACCCCACCCCCCCACATGAGTCCGTGTTCATCGGGTGAATGGAAAAGACAACATACAAGCAAAGGCCCTGTGGCATGAAGAAGTGGTGGTCATGACATGGCTCCAATAGAGACAGGATGGAGGATGAGTGACACGGCACCAAATGGACAAGTGACCAAGGGAAGTGAAGGGTTCATTCACAGCAAGTGACACCTGGGGAAATGGTCCCTATGCCTGAAAAGGGTTAGAGCATGTTAATGAATGAGTGAATATGTTTTCAAATGAACAAACAAATGAACAGAGATTGAATAAGAGAGCAAGTGGGCAAACAGATGATTGATGGGTGAATAAGCAAATGTTCTACTCTGTGCACAAATAAATGACTGAATAATGATCAAGCAAATGGACTGACAGATTAATGGATTGACAGGTTTGAAGTATATGAAGAAGTAATTGAATAGAAACAAGTTAGTGGATGGATAGAAGCATGGATGAACAAATGAAGGGAGACAGAATTCACTGAGCCAGCAGCGACACTGACAAATGAGTGAATGAGTATGTACATGAATGAATCAGCCAACAAGCAATCATTCAGATGGGTGGTCCAGCTCTTGGGACAATTGAGCCCCTCCTTGGACAGGCAAGAAACAGAGGAGGCAGTGAAAGCAACAGGAGACCCCAGATTACCTTCTCAGCTGACTGGGCGGTACCAAAGAAGATAGGCACAAAAGCTAGCCAGATGATGCAGGTGGTGTACATGGTAAAGCCGATGGGCTTGGCCTCATTGAAGGTCTCGGGCACACCACGGGCCTTGATGGCATACACTGTGCATGTGACCATGAGTAGGAGGCTGTAGCCCAGGCAGCCGATGAGGGACAGATCTGACATGTCGCACTTGAGCACCCCTCTGGCCTGCTCCGGGTCCACGGTCCGTTGCTCTTCATAGTCAATCACACTGTGTGGGGGCTGGGCCCCCAGCCATGCCATTACTCCCACCACCTGCAGGAGCCGACACCGTGTCAGGGACACACCCAGCCTAGCCACCCACCCATGTCTGGCAGGTTAGGGTTGCCTCCAGGCTCCTGGCCTACTGAGTGGGATGCTCAGGTCCAAGAGCCACAGTGACAGCAGGCAGAGGCCCTGGAATTGTGACCCTACACATATCTTCTCCATTCTACCTTGGGGGAGGAGCCGGTGCATGCCCCATGGATGCCCCCAGACTCAGCAGAGATCTTGTCTCCTCACAGCCCTCCAGGTAGGCAGTAACCATCTCCATTCTGTAGATGTGAAAACACGAGCTTGATCCTGTCGAGCAACATGGCAAACCTAGTTTTTGAGGACCCCCTTCCTTCTCCAGCTCCAGAGAACTGTTGAACATAATGTGATGAAATCATGTGCAGATGCATGGTGAAGCTCAGAACGAGGCACTTAAACAGACACTGGTAAGAATGTGAGCTGATGCCAGGTGGCCTGGGAGGTTATCAAAGTCGAACACAAGCACTAACAGGGGGGAGATGGAATAGCAATTCCCTCACAGTGACAGGAGACATGACCTTGAGCCAAGAGAAGCTGGGGAACAGGAACTAAGACACCTGCATAGAGGCAGGACGCTGGAAGGGCTGCCCCGTCCATGCATGCAGATTGTTCACTGCACAAGACTGCCTGATGTATGTGTATAGGAGGGGGGTAGGTGGGGCTGAAATCCAGCCAACACTCTGGTGCCATACTATGTCCCTACAGCAGAGCTCTGTGATCCTGGAAGAAGGGGTGCTTTTTTTTTTTTAATTTTTAAAAAAGTTTATTTATTTATTTTGAGAGAGAGAGAGAGAGAGAGAGAGAGAGCAGGGGAGGGGCATAGAGAAGGAGAAACAGAATCCAAAGCAGGCTCCAGGCTCTGAGCTGTCAGCACAGAGCTTGATGTGGGGCTCAAACTCACAAACTGAGATCATGACCTGAGCCAAAGTCGGAAGCTCAACTGCTGAGCCACCCAGGTGCCCCAAGAAGGGATGCTTTTTATTAATTTGTACATCCAGAAGGAGAACTTTTTTGTGATTCTCCCAAAGGCAGTAGCTCCATAAACAAGGGACTAATAATACCCCACCCAATGTCCAGGAAAGCAGCATGAAGGCTCCTCTTATAACAAGGCTCTAGGTAGGGGGGAAAAGTTGCCTGTGAGAAACTAATACCCAAGGCCTGTGATACACAGAAGCAGCAACCAAAATGGATCCCACCAATTTTGCAACACATGTAATTGATAAGGAACAAGCATCTGGTACATGTAAAAAACAAACAAACAAACAAACAAACAAAAAAAACCCTCCTACAAAATAATAGAAAATGTGCAAAGTGTAGGAACAGGCACATCACAGAAGAGGAAACTCCAAAGGCCAGCTCCACTAGTAATTAAGTAAATGCAAATTAAAACAATGAGATACCACTTCATGTCCACCAGATTGGTAAATAACCTAGTAAAATTGAAGGTATGCCTCTTTGAAAGGGTCCAGGACCTCTGGAAAGGTGGGTCCGCAGATGAACCAGGAGGTACTAAATTTAGTCTAAGTATCTCTATCCTGGGGAAAGGGGCACCACAGGGATTTCAAGGAGGGAAGCAGGAAGGTAAGAAGTCAGGATGTGCTGGGCATTGCCATTCTGGCCCTGACAGGGGACGTTCGGCCCCTGCTACCTTTAGGAAGATGGCAACACTTTTCAGTCATGGAGAATTGCCTGTGGGTGGGAATGAAGGTGGTATATGCAGAACTAGGTAGGGAGAAGGGCTTGCCTGGAGTGGAGAGCGTGTCATGTCAAAAGCAGGCTGACCATAGGCCCTCCACCTAGCCCTGAGAACTGGGCTGGCTGTACAATATCACAGTGTCACACACACCCGTCTCTCAGTACGCTTTGCACAGAAAATATCCAGCGCCTTCCAGCTCATGAGAGTAATTTCTGCTGTTATAATGTTACTATCTTAGAGAAAACCCTGAAGGTCCCTGAGTGCTTTTGCTGCACATACAGCATGAAATCCCTGCCATTTATGGAGCTGGACGTCCTGCTCCATAGTGCCATTGCTGGAGCCTGTGCCTCTCATCCAGGTTACCCTGGTGACTGGGCAACAAACAGGAACTCCCTTTATGGAAACAGATTTTTTTTTTTCTTGAGAAAACTGTCACATAGCTCTTTGCCTTATTTTTATATGGGAGCCAAATTGTGGAAGAGTTTGTTCAGTGTACAGAAAATAATCTCATTGTTTTTACAGAAACGTTGCTGGATGCTCGCACTCCCCAGCTTAAGGACCATTTTCCCTCAAGGACAGAGCCCCGGGGACTGGCTGCTCTGAAATGAGTTCTGCATATAAGTAAAACAGTAGGGCCCTGTCTCTTGTAGACTTCCCCGCCCCCCCCCCCTTAATTTTGACATAGGAGCCAAAATAGAAGAGTGATCACCTGATTTTTTGGAGTGTTGGACAAGCCCGCCAGCGCAGGCCCAATGCGCCCACCGAGTGGCCCTGGGATTCCCACAACCCACCTGCACGGAGGTGAGGCTGAAGGTGATGACGAGCTGCGAGGTGGGGCTGATGAAGGGCGGCGGCGTGACAGAGCGCTTCCCCTGCTCGAAGATGCGGTAGATGCGGTTGGTCTTGGTGAGCAAGGCAGAGTAGCTGAGCGTGGTGCCAAGGCCGAGGAAGAGCCTGCGGCCGGCGCACACTGCCGCGCCGGGCTCGGCCACCATGAGGAAGGTGATGGCGTAGATGAGGAAGATGCCTGTGAGCAGCACATAACTGAGCTCGCGGCCCGAGGCGCGGACGATCGGCGTGTCGTTGTGCCGCACAAAGGTGGCCACCACGGTGGTGGTGGCCATGCTGCCCAGCACGGCCAGCAGGAGTGGCGGCGCGGCCCAGGGCGAGGACCAGGTCAGGCGCACGATGGGCGTGGGGCGGCAGCCCGTGTGGTTGCGCGTGGGCCGCATGTCCCCGGGGCAGGCCTCGCACGTGAACTCGTCCACCTGGAAGCGGTACCCGTCACAGGCCTCGCAGTGCCAGCAGCAGGGGACGCCCTTCACCATCTTTTTCCGCTCACCAGGCCCACAGGGGAGGCTGCACTGGGACCCAGGCACCTCGCGGGTGTCTCCCGACCACTGGAGAGCTTCCACCTGCGGGCACAAGAGACGACAGCCTGGGACTCCATTTGGGGACGGTGGGCCCGGGCCCCTGCGCCTCCCGTCGGCGTGTCTGTGCCCACTCACGTCCAGCCTGAGAGTCTCTGCCCACTGGCCCACGGCCTGGTAGCCACCACTGCCCGCACTGCCGTTGGCCGCCTGGTACTGGAAGATGTCATAGCGCCCGGGCGCATCCCCGTTCTCGTTGAACATCACCGGGGTCCCCGCGCTGCCTAGAGGGAGAGCCCATCATCCTCAGCTGGTCCCCCATCTCATCCTGGAGACGCCCAAGGCCCAGCCAGGATAAAGAAGTCATGTGCAAAGATGCTCAGTGTCATCAGGGAAATGCAACTCAAAATCTATATTAACAGGAGCATCTGGACAGCTCAGTCGTTTAAGCGCTGGACTTTGGCTCAGGTCATGATCTTACAGTTGGTGAGTTCAAGCCCCGCTTCACGCTGTGTGCTGATAGCTCAGAGCCCAGAGCCTGCTTTGGATTCTGTGTCTCCCTCTCTCTGCCCCTTCCCCACTCATGCTCACTCACTCTCTGTCTCTCTCTCAAAAAGAAACAAACATTAAAACAAAACTACAATAAGATACCTCCTCACACCCATTAGCATGGCCACTTTTCACACACCAGAAAATAACGAGACTCAGTGAGGATGTGGAAAAATTGGAACCCTGATGTATTTTGCTGGTGCAGATGTAGAATGGTGCCATCACTGTGGAAAAAAAGTGTGGCAGTTCCTTGAAAAACTAAACACAGAATTATCACATCCCCAGCAACTCCACTTCTGGGTATATGCCCCAAAGAAGTGAATGCAGGGCCTCCAAGATCTATCTATCCACCCGTGTTCACGGCAGCTTTGTTCACAGTAGCCAAAAGGTGGACACACAAAAGTTGTTCACTGGGGGCTGAATGAATCAACAAAGTGTCTATTCATGCAAGGACATTATTCAGCCTTAGAAAGGAAGGGAGTTCTGACACATAGCTATGACACAGATGAACCTTAAGGACATTATACTAAGTGCAGTGAGGCAGTCACATGAAAGGCCAAATACTGCATGATTCGTCTTGCGGGATGTACCTAGAGGAGGCAAAATCATAGAGACAGAATGTTGAATGGAGGTGGCCAGAGACTGGGGGAGGGCGAGGAGGAGCTGTTCTTTAATGGGGACAGAATTTCAGTCTTAAGATAAAAAGAAGTTCTGGAGAACGATTGCTGCACAGTGTACACGACTAAGCTGTACCCTTAAAGATGGTTAAGATGGTCTGTATTACACCATGTATATGATAACCACAATTTAAAAAGAAAAATGAAAGGGACGTCTGGGTGGCTCAGTCGGTTAAGCAGCTGACTCTTGGTTTCAGCTCAGGTCATGATCTTGCATTTCTTGAGTTTGAGCCCCACATCGGGCTCTGCGCTGACAATGTGGAGCCTGCTTGGGATTCTCTCTCTCCCTCTCTCTGCCCCCCTCCCACTTGCTCTCTCTGTCTCTCTCAAAATGCATAAATAAACTTCAAATAGGAAAAAGAAAAAAGAAAGAGCTTTAACAAGCCAGGCAAAATGATGGGTTCAAGACTTGTACAAAGGTCTGAGTGTTGGCATGAGATTTGTACTGATTTGAACAATCAACTTTTATTTCTTTTAATGATTTTTTAAAAGTTTACTTATTTATTTTTGAGAAAGACAGAGACAGCATGAGGGGAGGGCAGAGAGACAGAAAGGGAGAGAAAGAATCCCAAGCAGGCTCCATGCTGTCAGTACAGAGCCCAATGCGGGACTCAACCTCACAAACCGTGAGATCACAACCTGAGCCAAAACCAAGAGTCGGCCACTTAACTGACTGAGCCACCCAGGTGCCCCTTGGCTTTATTTCTTTTGGAAGCCCATTCTACCAGCTTGTAGAGCTGGTCTGCAATGATAGTAAGTTGTGCCATTTATCAGAGAGCTTAGCAGAAAGAAGGTATTCGGTAGTTGGTGGAAGAACACTTTTTAATTTTATAAAGAATAGTAACTGGGGGCACCTGGGTGGCTCAGTCAGTTGAGCATCCGACTTAGGCTCAGGTCATGATCTCACAGTTTGTAAGCCCGCGCGTCGGCCTCTGTGCTGATAGCTCAGAGCCTGGAGCCTGCTTTGGATTCTGTGTCTCTCTCTTTCTCTGCCCCTGCCCTGCTCACACTCTGTCTCTCTCAAAAATAAACATTAAAAAAAAAAAGAAGAATAGTAATTGACTAAGAAGTATATCTCTCTGCACAAACCATGAGGGCAGCTTGGGTCCATTTGGGCCTTTTCAGAAGACCTTATTCTGAGCCCTGCCTATGTGCCAGGCCCTCTGCTGGTACCAGAGGACACATCAGACTTGCACCTTGTGCTCCCATGGCACAGAGCTTAGCTGGGGTGGCCTTTGCAAGCCCAAGACTCAGAATGGGCAGCCTGTCCACACTGTACACAGTGCCTTTGCACAGTCTGCACCATGCCCCACACAGGCCCAGAGTCCAGATTCCCCCGAACTCTGTGCAATGGAGGGGAGAGTTGCATGTGGCCCGCTGAGGGTTCCAGGCAGGAAGGGGTCACAGAAAAAGTTCCCCAACACCTGAATTTCGCAACTTGGGGCAAGGGGTACTGAAGCCTGGGGATGAGTGTTAAAAATTGGTTCCAGAATTTGGCTTAAGTTTCCAGCTCTCAGTTCCGGGTGCCCCCACCATACCATCCTGCCTCTCTCATCCCTTTGATCCCCAGTCAACCTAGGTCCCGCAGAGAAATCCAACCCCGGGGGCTTCCCTTCCCTGTTGTTAGGAGATCTGGCTCCCACTCACCATTGAAGCGGACAGCTCGAATATACTGCAGCAGCATCCGCCCATCGGTGGTCTCCATCGCGGGGCACAGGCCCGTGAGCCCCGGGCAGAGTGCTTGGTGCATGCTGTGGAGGGCGTGGGCAATGGCGTACACAGCATCGATCACAAACTGCACCTTCCCCTCCTGCTCGTAGGTAGAGTCCCGGCCGATGCGTTCCTCACCTGTCCTAGGGATGCCCGGAGGAAGTGTGCCTGGACCCCCGGCATCCCACCTGGCCTCCCACTTTCTCCCTCACCTCCCCTTGCCACCCCGGGCAGCTCTCACCTGTGCATTTGCGGGCGGAGTCGTCGGACTGGGTACCTGAGCTGATCAGTTTGCAGTTGAAATTCTCTTCCCAGAACTCGGCAAACCAGATGTTCCGGCGGTTGTTCTCCAGGGAGCGGGTCATGAAGTACTGGTCAAATCCTGAGAGTGGGGAGAGAGGATGGCAACCATCTGAACCAGACATGATTCTTCTGTGTCCTTTCACCACTTGCTCACTTCGCAGCTAGGACTGGCCACATGACTGACTTCTGGCCAGTGACTTCAGAGGGATCTGGGGACTCCAGGGTAGAATTTGCGTCCTGTTGTAAACTCAGAGCCTCACTGCATGAAAGACTTTGAGGCTGCTCCTTCTTTCCCGGTTAGGATGCTACTGTGAAGGTGTGATGGGTGGAGCTTCAGCAGCCACTTTGTGATTATTAAGACACCTCAGTCACCAAGGCACATAGCAACCATGGAGGATGGTGGAACAGAAGTGGGGACAGAGATCAGGACTTTGAGAATGTCATTAACTCACTGGCCCAAACCTGAAGTGGCCTACTTTCAGACATCTTGTCTTGTGACAAAGTGCCTTTATTGCTAAAACTGCTCTCATCCTAATTTGTCAAATGCAACCAAATGCACTCTAAGGGAAAGAAAAAGTGTGAGGGTGGGTGTACACCCACAAGAGGCTCTGAGTCCCCAAAAGTTAAGGCTCTCAGCCTTTACAAGTTTCTTTTCTTCATAAAATAGCCCTGTAGCACCTCATGAAGGTGCCTTCAGGTCAGTCTTTGGGAAAACGATCAATCCTGTTATAAAGGGAACATCTCTGCTGGATTGTTCCAGACATTGACAGGTGGTATGGTGGAAGAAGGGAGGGGAGGCAGGCTTCATCATCTGACCAATAGGACAATATGTCGCCATCCTCGGCCTTGCTCCCTTTTCCCCAGCCCTCAAATTGGTGTGCCTTTTGAGGAACCAGCAACACCAGGAATGCAGGCATTGAATTAAAACAAAAACAGAAAGAGCAAAACTAATTCTTCACCCTGTGCAGTGGGGTGGGCTTTTCCTCCTTTGCCAACTCAAACACTGCCTGGAGGGAGGTATTCACAGAATCTCAGAATCCTAGAGTTTGGGAATCCCGGAAGGGACATGAATCAGGATGCAATTTTACAGGTGGAGAAAATGAGCCCCCCCCCCCCCCGTCACCACCACCACAAAGAGGGGTCCATGGGGAAGGACAAGCAGGGGCAGGGGATACCGTGGGGGACAGCATCCCCGCACTCACCATCTATGGAAGCCCTTTTGGGCAGGATGGTGATGGCCCCCACGGCCACATCCTCCAGGTTCAGGATGGGTGAGGTCTTGGCTCCCCAGCTGTCAGAGCCGACCCACAGGAAGTGACCCGTCAGGTTGGCCTGGCGTGCGGCCTCCAGTACCCTCCTGGTAGGAATGGGGCGAGTGGTGAGTGAGGGCCTGCGATCCTCCTCCAACTTACCTCTGGCCACTTCCTGTTCTTCTCTCTTCTTCTATCCCCTTCCAAACCACTCAGCAGACCCTCATTTATCAGGAAAAATGGGGTTTCTGGGGTTTAGGACACCTGCCCTTGGCTTCTCAGGTAGTCAAGGTTGCAGCCAGGCTCTGGCCCCAGGCCTGCCCTCTTGTTCTGTGCATACAGCCCACTTCACACTGCCTGGAAGAGGGGCCTCCCTTTTCTTGCGGAGGCCTCTGCTGGCTCTGAGCCACACAGGCCTCAGGGCAGAGTCCATGGCCACCTGCTGATACCCCCTGAACGGCCTCCCAGGGCTCCTTGCCAGACAGCTCATTTTCTGCACTTAGATCTGCCCACGGGTCTCTCCCCTATTTTGGATGATAAGAACAGACAGGCGTTTTTGTGTGTTTCCCTTGGCTAGTCTTGGAGCATCTCCACCCAGAACAGGCCTGGTTCGTTTCTGGGGGGCACCAGACAGAGAAATGGCAGCAGGAAAAATGTGTAAGGGCAGGAAGGTGGGGGGGCAGTCAAGGAGAGAGGGAGGAGGAGGAAGGGAGGATGTGCAAGGCTGGAGGATATGTAGGAAGAGGGGGCAGGGCCTTCGAGGAGAGCCTCTAATAAACATGGTGATGGAATGCGCCCACTGTCCCACCTGATGTCATCCTCGTTGGCAAAGATGATGATGCCCCGGGCATTGGGCGTCTCCATTAATCTCTTGATCACCTTGTTGAATTCTCCTGGCTTTGGTTCCCTAGGAATCTTGATGGACTGGGCAATACAGACCCCCCCTGGGTGTCGGGGATGCCAAAGTCACCTTTTGTTCCACCCACTCACCCAACCCACTGGGGCCGCCACTGTGCATGATTGTGGCAGGGACAGAGTCCTCCAAAGGAAAGGGGCACCTGCCCACAGGGGCACCATCCACGCTCCCCACCATGTCTGATGGCCCTGGCTCACCCCTGGGACCCCCACACCCAGCTCACCAGCCTCCCGGGAGATCTGCACAAAGGCCTCAACCCCACTCTCGCCATAGTTGCCCTCGGAGGCCAGTGTGGACACGTAGTTCCATCCCAGCGCCCTCACGATGTCCACCATGGCCTGGGCCTGGTAGGAGTCAGGTGGCACGACTCGGGAGAAGAAGTCATAGCGTGTGGAGTCGCTGAGCTCAGGGGCTGTGGACGCATAGCTGATCTGGGGTATCTGGAATGGGGAAGGACATCTGGGTTATGGAGGGAGGGTCAGTGACCCTATGGGGAGGGAGGGCAACAGGGATCCAGGACACAGGTGGGGGCATGGAAGTTCAGGATTAGGGTTGGAATAGCCACATGGAGACGCCTCAGGCGTGGGAAAATCTCTGCATTTTGAGAAGTGGTCTGATGGAATATGGGAGGTATGAGGGTCTAAGGAGGAGGGCAGGGCACCATACACACTGGTGCAGGATGTGTCCAGGCAAAGGTGGAGTGGGGACTCAAGTCCATCCTGTAGCTGATCCAGCTGCTGGCAAAGGCTGCATCTGAGAGGGGAATGGGGCTCCTGTCATCCCTAGGGGACAGCATATTTTCCTAATTCACACAAAGGGGCAACCTGTGTAGGGGAGCGGCACCCCCAAGCAGGGTCAGAGCAGGCAGGGGGGCTAGGAAGGGATTATTTGATTCAAAGCTGTGTCTGGTTTTCTGGAGGGGACTGCTTGGAGTTGGGTTTATCTCTGTGCATTAGAGTAATAGACAGCTGGGATTATGGGCTGAGCTGATCCAGGAGAAGGGGGGCGTGAATAGCAAGGGTGGGAGGAGAGTGGAGAATGGTAGGGGAAGGCTGAGGAAATCAGGACGATGGAGGCTAACTAGAGAAGAGGGCTGAAGTGGGAGCTGGTGAAGGTCAGAAGACAGGGAAGGTTCTGGCAGGGGTGGGCCAGACTGGTCTAGGGGAGACAGGGATGTCTGAAGCAGGACAGAAAGTGTAGAGTGTGGAGACAGTGTGCGAAGAGCAGGAGGGAGAGAGAAGGAAAGATGGAAGGAGGAAGAAGGAAGAGAGCGACAGGGAGACAGAAAAAGAAAAATAAGAAGAACCACAAAGAAAGAGGGAATGTCAGAGAAAAAGGAGACAGAGAAGGACGAGGGCAGTTCGTGAATGCTGTAGATACTCTGGGCACTCTAGACACTAAAGTTTAATCTTGAGAACAATCTCCTCGTACAGGTTGAACCTCCTGAGAGAAATTAATCTAAAATGCCTGACTGCCGGGGCACCTGGGTGGTTCAGTTGGTTAAGCATCCAATTCTTTGTTTCAGCTCAGGTCTTGATCCTGCTGTTCGTGGATTCGAGCCTCTCATCTGGCTCCGTGCTGACAGCTCAGAGCCTACTCTTGGGATTCTCTGTCTCTGTCTCTCTCTCTGCCCCTCCCCTACTTGCTTTCTCTCTCTCTCTCTCTCTCTCAAAATAAACAAACATTTAAAAATAAAATAAAATAGGGGCATCTGAGTGGCTGTCGGTTGAGCATCTGACTTCAGCTCAGGTCATGATCTCCCAGTTCATGAGTTTGAGCCCCCACATCGGGCTCTGTGCTGATAGCTCAGAGCCTGGAGCCTGCTTCAGATTCTGTGTCGGTCTTTCTCTCTGCCCCTCCCCTGCTCACACACACACACACATACACACACACACACTCTCTCTCTCAAATATAAATAAGCATAAAAAGTTAAAAAAAATAATAAAATAAAATAAAATAAAATAAAATAAAATAAAATAAAATAAAATGCCTGACAGCACAGTAATACAAATATGGCCTGAACTCCGTCTCTGCTCCTGGACCAGGAATTGCAAAACAGCCCCTCAGGGAACCAAATCTGTTCCCTGGTTGCCATTCATGCACCAGTGTCTTCAAGCGTTTAATTTTTGAATTGGTAAGTAGTGTTTAACATGGTGTGGGGGTGCAGGGTGCTACCTTAGTCTGGGGCTGAGCTGGCAGCAGTGGGCCCTGGGCTTATGGGGTCCTGCTTCACCCATCTACGCCCCAACCTGGCCCTTGAAGGCCCTTGAGTCTGAGATCTCTGCACTCAGCCTAGAGGGGCAGACACAGGGAAAGGGACAGAAACCAGAGCTCCAAGCAAGGCAGGGGACAGAGCTATAAACACAGACAGACATGGGCAGTCGGGTGAGACAGAGACTCTCCTCACTACTACCCCGCCCCCCATACACCCCCCCCCCCACACACACACACATCCCAGGGAGCCACAGAACTTCTCTTGGTGCCTACTAGAAGCTGTGTCTGTATGACAACACTGACATCCGGTGGGAACAGGGGTGGGGGGATTACATGCATGCAGATGATGGAGGGGGACCCACATAAAACCTCTACCCAGCATGGTAGAAACAGAGGCCTTGCCTCAGAGAAACTCTCAAGACACTGAAGTCCCCTCCCCCAGCCAGAAGGAAGCAAAGCCTTCCTTTCTTCACATAAAGATGGAGGGACAGAGACACCCCTCCCCCACAGAACCCCAGTGAATGACTTCTACTGAAAATCCCCACACTCTAATGCCAAAGCCCCCCTAATCCCTTATTCTTATGCCCTTCCCCTCAATCACTGCCCCCCAGGCTGCAGGGAAGGGGCTGCCCCCGCACTTAAGACAGTTCCCTCAAGATGAGGGAACTACTCACCACTACCCTCCCCTACCCCGCAGAGTTGCCAGGGTCATGTCCTGGTGACCCCACCAGAGGAGGGCCCTGTCCCCAGGGCCAGGGGCGGGACCACCACACAAGGTTGTGCAATATGTGCCCCAAACAAGGACACCCAAGCAAGCGACCAAGATGAGGCTAAACTCCAGGGGGCCCTGCTCTAAATCAATTGGGTCTCCAGGCAAAGGCTGCATCCCGCTGTGGGAAGAGGCAGCCTTGACCGCCCAGAAGGTAGGTTTCCTTAATTCACACAAAGGGCTGTGTGTGCAGGTGGCAGCGCTGGCAGGGCACCTGAGCAGACAAGGAAGTGTCGACGGGTTGGGTTGATCTGGCTCGGGCTTGCTTCTGGCTCCCAGGGCAGGGTTTCTTTGAAGCAGCGGGTGATCTTTGTGAATTTGAGTGATTTCTGCCCGGAGACTAGACTTCAGCCACCCGGAGGGCGGGGACGGGACGAGGACGCGAGAGAGTGCCCTCACCGCAAACAGGCGAAGCACATTGGCGACCATGATGGAGACGGAGCTGGCCGACGCGCCGACGACAGCCACGACCCGCTCGGGGGGCGCGGCGCGCAGCGGAGGGACGCCTCCGGGGCAGCGCACTGCCCCCTCGTCGCCGTCGCCGCGGCCCTGGATCAGCGCCTGCACGAAGGTCAGCGCCTGCTCCAGCGCGTACGTGTCCCGAGAGCAGGTGTCGAGCAGCCGCGCGCCCAGGCGCACGCCGGGCAGCAGCGCAGGGTCGGCGTTCACGCGGTCCAGCGCGTACAGCATGGCCTCCAGCCGGTGCACGCCCTGCTCCTTCTTCAGCTGCCCGCACGCCCTGCCCGCAGCGCCCCGCGCGTGCACCGGGAACAGGCCGCCCAGCGTGAGGCCGCCCGCCAGGCGCACCGAGCCCGCCGCGCCCGCCGCGCCCGCTTGCACCAGCACCAACAGCGGCGGCAGCAGCGCCAGGAGCGGCGGCTCTCGGGCGCTCCCCGGCCTGGCCATCCGCTGTCCAGCTGCGGGAGGAGGACAGGGCGGGGAGGGGAACAGAACAGGGGAACGCTCTGAGCGCTAGGCAGAGGGAGAACCCCGGGTCGCGGGGAAGGGGAAGGAGCTCCGGGTGCTGGGGAGAGGGGAGGCGCGCAATAAATGTTGGCTGAGCGGGTTGGGGAAGAAATGGGCTATCAATTCGCCCAGCCCTCCCAGGTCTCCACCGCGCTCTCACACCCTCTGAATCTTATCACACGCGTCCCCCCGCCCGACCGCTGTCTCCACCGAGCCAGCCTGCCCTTCCCCGACAGCCCTGGGCCTCTGTTCCTCAGGGACCCAGCCCCAGCGCACAACTAGGCACCCTCCCTAGCCACACTCACCTGTGCCAACCGCTGTTGGTCAGGACAGGGCTGTGACAGATGCACAGGGCCCAGAGTGAGAGAGGATTTAAGGATTCTGGGGAAGGGATGAGGCCGCCCTGAGGGTGGAGACCCCTCCTGTGTATGGGGTGTGCACAGAATTGCCTCTCTCTACATCTCCTTTCCCTTCCTCTCCTACTCCCTGGGTTTGCTTCTTTCCTCTCTTTGGATGTGTGTCTCACCCCAACCTCTCTCTGGCTGTCTCTGACACACACACATTGTCCTTCTCTGTCTCTTTTTTGTTGTTGTTGTTTCTCTATCTCTGTCTCAGGCTCTCTTCTCCCCCTGCTGCCCCAACCCCTTCCCCCGCCTTCTCTCTTCCCTGTCTCAATTTCTCTTTCTTTCTTTGTCCCTCTCTTCCTCTCTTTCCTAGCCTCCAGTGCCTTGGCTCCAGCTGCCTAAGGCACTCCCCCAAACCCTGCAGTACACTTGGGAGTGGAGGGAGAAAGGAGCTGAATGAGCAAGAACACGACTGGTCACAAAGGGACCACCAGCAAGCAGACCTTTAACATTAGCAAGACCTCTGCTTAACACACACACAACTACCTGACAAAGACTTTTACCATCAGCCCCATTAGGCAGATGGAAAAATAGAAACCTCAAGGAATTAGGTGACTCATCCAAGGTCACACACTTGGTGCGGGTCAGCATCAGGATTTGCACTCAGGTTGGTATGAAACTACAAGCCCACACTACCTCTGCCTTGGATGGGGTTCGGGGACAGCACCAGCTAGCCCGGCAGCTCCTGTCCCAACCTCTTGCATCTGATGGAGGAACCCTAAAGACCTGTTCTTTTGGTCATGTCCAAAGCCTTCCTGGGCTCTGGGGTCTGAAGCAGTGACGTACACATGGTGTGAGGCTCTCTGTACCTGAATTTCCCCATCTCATGGTTGAGGGCCAAGGTGAGGGGGTTTTAGCCTCAATATACTTTTACCATCATCCCTGTCTGAGGCCCCGGATCTGGCTCTCTGATCCAGAGAGAGAGAGAGAGAGAGAGGGAGGGAGGGAGCAGAGGGCAGGCTGGGGACAGGTGGTAAGCTCCTAGCCCCAGGGATTTGCAGGCTCATCCCATGGGGCTTGAGCCGGCTTGGGCTCCATTAGTCAGGGTGGATTAGGCTTTGGGGATACAGGGATTTGGGCAAAGCTGACAGAGGGAATGAGCAGAGGCCTTGTCACCCTTCTCCCTTCCCCCACCACATCCAAGGGCCCTGCCTGGAGCTGTCCAGGCACCTCTTCTTGGCGGAGGCTGGGAGTCAGGAGGCCTGGATCTGGCTCTGCCTTTACCCATTTTATAACTTGGGAAGGATGGAGCGCTTCGCTGGTGACAGGCCCCAAACTTGACGCTGCAAGGTCCATACAAACTGGGTGTTTGTGGTGGCTGGGCCAGGCTCACACAGTCCCTCACAGCCCTTCTCTGCTGAGAACGGGACAGACCAGGCCACAGCAGGTGTCACAAAGCAGGTTCTGGAATTACAGGGTCAGAGCATCCCACTGGCTCCAGAGTGCAGGATAGACCATCAGTAATTGGGACAGAGCCCTCACGGTGGTGCAGAGGGAGGTGAGAGGGTCTGTGGCCAGGCCGCTGGGGGTGGAAGGGAAGGGGAGTGGATGGGCTCCAGGCATGGGCAAGAACTGGCTCTGAGGGTGAGGAAGATGAAGGCGTCATGGCTGGAGCACCTGGGAGGAGGCATTAGCATTCAGAGTAGCAGTAGAATGTCAGGACCCAGACCGGGGCAGATCAGGTCCGTGGAGGGTAGAAATCAAGAATTCAGTTTGGGACACAGGAAAGCCAAGAATCTCATTCAGTTGGTTGGATTTCATGAGTCTGGAATTGAGGGAAGAAGCCAGGGTGGGAGATAGAGCTGAGATGCCATCAGTGAGTGTGGTATCCAAAGCCATGGAATGATGTGCTCACTTGGGCAGAGGATGTGGACAGAGGGTGAGGACGGAGCCCGAGGCCCCCCAACATTAGGAGGGAAAACAGAAGACAGGAGGCTTAGGAGGGGGTGGCCAAGAAACCAGGCTTGAGGAAGAAAGGAAAATCCATTGTAATTAATTTAGCCCCATGCAGTGGCAAAGGGTCATTGTTCCCCTTGCACAGATGACACAATGGAGCCAGAGAGGTACAGTGACTCCCCCAAGGCCACACAGCAGGGAGACAAGGGACTCCTCAGACAACCCTGGTAAAAGCTCAACAACTTTTACTTTGGAGTAAATTATGAAATTCCATAATTTCAGCTCCAGTATTTCAACTGACAAAATTACATGGAATTTAAAGCCCAGGGCTGCTGATATCAGTTTGTTGGAAGGTTATATACTTATGTTTTGCTTATATTTAGACTACCTTCCAATTTAACAACCAGATGACTTTTATTGCAAAATTCATTTATAATTATTGGGGTGCCTGGGTGGCTCAGACTGTTACGTGTCCAACTTTGGCTCAGGTCATAATCTTGAGGTTCAGGTCACGATCTCAAGGTTCGTGAGTTCGAGCCCTGAGTCAGGCTCTGTGCTTGACAGCTGAGAGCCTGGAGCCTGCTTCAGATTCTGTGTCTCCCTCTTTCTCTTCCCCTCTCCCGCTCACACTCTCTATCTCAAATTAAATAAACATTAGGGGTGCCTGGGTGGCTCAGTCAGTTAAGCTTCCGATTTCAGCTTCAGTCATGATTTCACAGTCCATGAGTTCGAGCCTCACTTTGGGCTCTATGCCAACAGCTTGGACCCTGGAGCCTGGTTCAGATTCTGTGCCTTCCTCTCTCTCTGCCCCTCCCTGCTCTCTCTCTCCCCCACCCCTTAAAAATAAATAAACATTTAAAAAATCTTTAACAAATAAACATTAAAAAATGTAAAACTATATGTCCTCAGGTTCATTTAATGGCTAGCTTCAAAGCTTCCGATCCCTGGTTTGGGTTGCTATACATATTCCACCTTCCCCTTTGTTGAAAGAGTGGGGGACGTGGTTTGTGTGAGAAACGACATGTCTGGCATGGTCTCTGATTCAAGGATGTTGAAAGGCATGGTCATCTGTACCTAAGGATATCCCCCTGAGCCCTCCCTGAATGTCCTGTGTGGACACATGTGAGGTGTGTGTGTGCCTTTAGAAGCCTCCCATTCCACCGCAGCCAGACCTGGCCTGGCCTCCCCACCTGCCCCCCTCACAAATCCTTATACACAAATGCTCATCGCAGCATTTTGTTGTTAGAAACAACCCAAAAGTCCATCAAGGGGTGCTTGAATAAACAAATTATGATATATTCAGGCAACGGAATATTATTCATCATAAAAGGAATGACGTACTGACACATGCTACCATGTAGATAAACTTCAAAGACATTATTCTAAGTGAAAGAAACTAGCCACAAAAGGTGACAGGCTACATAACTGCATTTACGTGAAATATCCAAAATAGGTGAATTTGCGGAGGGAAAGCACACATTTGTGGTTGCTGAGCCCTGGGTTTGGGTGGGGGAGGAAGGATTGGGGGAGTAACTGCTTAATGGGTAAAGAGTTTTCTTGGGGCGTCTGGGTAGCTCAGTCGGTTGAGCATCTGACTTTTGATTTTGGCTCAGGTCATGATCCCAGGGTCATGGGATTGAGCCCCACATCAGGGTCCATGCTGAGCATAAAGCCTGCTTAGGATTCTCCCTCTCTCTCCCTCTGCTCCTCTCCCCCCCGTTGTGCGTGCTCTCTCTCTCTCTCTAAAAAAAAAAATTGAAAAAAGAGTTTTCTTTGGAGATGAATCAGGTGTTTTGAAACTATATAGAGCTGGTGGTTGCCCGGTGCTATGAATGACCTGTAACTATCACCAAAGGAAAACAATTCAATCCAGATAAGACTGCTAATGGATGACCCAGACCCTTCAGGGTCACTGGATTAAGAACCATGACCAGCTGATGTGCTTGCTGAGGGAAAAGGGAATATAAAACGGATAGTGGAAGAAGGTAGTTATAAATATCAGCTACAACCATGTGACCAGTTATACAAACAAGGATTGTAATTATCATGAGTTCATTTTTTGTGTTATGAACATGTTTGTTTATAAAGCTTTGTTTTCTTCCTTCTTATTCCCTTAATGTAAGAGAAGATTTGTTGACTTTATACCATAGTATTTAAGCATTTTTTCCTTTATATCATTGTATTTTAGTTACAGATGCCAAGAAGAAGAATATTCATCACTTAAGGACGTTACCTCTTCTTCTGGGGGAGAGATTAGCACATTTTTGGTTTGAGGGATAGATGTGTCACGTTTGGTGGATAGAAGTATGATCTTGTTATTATCTTTATTTGAAGATTAAGTATGGTTTAAAGAGATGCAAATGGGTCCCAAGGTGACAAAGGGGTGGATTTGTGATGCGTAATTTTATATGTCAATTTGGGTGGGTCAAACATTATTCTGGATGTTTCTGTGAGAGTATTTTTTGGATGAGATTCAAACTGGTGGACATTGAGTAAAGCATATTCTCCTCCATAATGTGGGTGGCCCTCATGCAATCAACTGAAAGCCTGAACAGAACAAAAGACTGACCAGCAGATGGCCTTCACACTTGAAATGCAACATTGGCTCTTCCTGGGTTTCCAGAATGCTGATCCATTCTATAGATTTTTGACCTGTCAGTCTGCATAACTGTGTGAGCCATTCCTTAAAGTAAATCTTTCTTAAACTCTCTCTCTCTCTCTCTCTCTCTCTCTCTCTCTCTCCACACAACACACACACGCACACACACACACACACACACACACACACACAAATTGGTTCTGTTTTTGTGGAGAACCCTGACTAATACAATATATTTCAGTTTTCTTGGGCATATACCTAACAGTAGAATTGTTGGATCATATGATAATTTCATATTTGACTTTTATTTTTTTATTAAAAAAATTTTTAATGTTTATTCATTTTTGAGAGAGAGAGAGACAGAGTGTGAGTGGGGGAGGGGAAGAAAGAGGGAGATACAGAAAAAAAATTAAAAAAAAAAAGAAAGGTGCAGGGCGCCTGGGTGGCTCAGTCAGTTAAGTTTCAACTTTGGCTAAGGTCATGATCTCATGGTTCATGGGTTCAAGTCCCACATCAGGTTCTGTGCTGTCAGCCTGTCAGTGAGAAGCCTGCTTCAGATCCTCGGTCCCCTCTCTCTCTGCCCCTCCCTCACTTGTGCTCTCCCAAAAATAAATATTAAATAAAAAGGGGCAAGAAACTTGGATAAAGGGAATATGATGAAGGGTTCATGTCACTGAGTTATGAAGACCACACAAAAGCATTTCAGAGTGAGAGCAGGTGGTCACACTGAGCTGAGAGAGACAGTGGTGTCAGGATCAGTCCTGTTCCCAGGTGGACTGCTCTCAGCTCTGTTGGTTTACCTGCATTCAGATCCTCTTACCTGAAGTATAAAATATTAATGTTCTGGGGGGAAAATCTCAGATGAACCAAGAAACTTTCCATAGGGGGTGAGCCAGTCTGTGGGCCACAGGGAGTCTGGGTGGCTCAGTCGGTTAAGCGTCTGACTCTTGATTTCAGCTCAGGTCATGATCTCATGGTTCATGAGTTCGAGCCCCATATCAGGCTCTGTGCTGACAAATTCTTGGGATTCTCTCTCCCTCTCTCTCTGCCCCTGCCCTGCTCTTGTGCTCTTGTGCTCTTGTGCATGCTGTCTCTCTCCAAATGAATAAGTAAACATGGAAAAAAAATAACACTGCGTTGATCTGCAATACAAAATCATGTGTTGTAGCAGAACGCATTTCTTCACAAAAAATTGTCAGAGCAGAAAAAAGAAAAGCTTTTCATTTTATGAGGCTAAAAAACATAGCTAGAACAAGAAATACAATTTTCAGCCAAACTAAGGAGCATAGACACCAAAATCCTAGTCAAAACATTTGTGAACTGAAATACTTAAAAACATCATAAGCATGTCTGGTTTGTCCCAAAAAGGCATGTTAGCAGATTAACGACTTAAAATTTATTAATGTAATTCACTGCATTAACAGATTAAAGAAAAAAAAACCAGGATTATCTAAATGGATGCAGAGAGAGCATTTGATAACATCCAATATTCATTCATGATTTTAAAAACTTAGTAATCTAGGGATCTTCTTTAGCCTGAAGAAGCTAGCTACCAAAAGCCAACAGAAAATATTGTACTTGGTGATGAGTCATTTTGGGTACTTATTTCTTTTAAAATCAGAACAAGACAGTAATTCCAATTATCATTCCCTCTGAGGGGCATTAGTCAGTGCAAGAAAAAACAAGCATGACTGAATTAAAAATACACTCATCATTTGCAGATATGATTAACTACTGTATTATTTGGTGTCCTGCAGAGAAATATATATATGTATATATTATATGTAGTCTGAGGTCTCAGAACTTATAGCGCCCATGGCATGAGTTCTAGACAGAAGGCCAGGAGGCTTAAGATCCAAAAAGGGCTGATGTTTCAATTCAAGTCCAACAGCAAAAGACCAACGTCCCAGCTCAAGGAAGTCAGAAGCTCCCTCCTGGGAGGGTCAAACTTTTTGTTCTCTACAGGCCTTCAACTGATTGGATGAGGCCCACCTACATTATGGAGGGCAATCTGCTTTACTCAGTCTACCAGTTCAAATGTGAATCTCATATGGAGACACTTTCACAGACATACTCAGAATAATGTTTGAGCAGATATCTGGGCATCCTGTGGCCTAGTTAAGTTGACATACAAAATTAAACATCACCAACATCACCCCTTGTCTACTTGGTACCAATATGCATCACCCTAAGCCATACTTAAGCTCTATATAAAGGCAATAACAAGGTCATACTTCCACCTAACATGATACAACTATCTTGTATGTAAGCAAAAACTCCCTAACCCCTTCCCCAGAAGAGGAGGTAATAGTTTTATTTTTTATTTTAAAAAAAAGTGTGTTTGTTTATTTATTTAATTTTTTTTAGGGACAATGACAGGGGCCACATGTGATATTATTTGTTGATGTAGTAATTTTTTTTAAGGTTTATTTATTATTTTGAGAGAGTGCACAAGTGGGGGAGGGGCAGAGAGAGAGAGAGAGAGAGAATCCCAAGTAGGCTCTTCACTGTCAGCATAGAGCCCAATGCAGGGCTCGAACTCATGAACTACAAGATCATGATCTGAGCCAAAGTCAGATGCTTAACCAGCTGAGCCACCCAGGTGCCCGTATTTATTTATTTTTGAGAGAGGGGGGAGAGAGCATGAGTGGAGGAGGGGCAGAGAGAGAGAGAGAGAGACAGGGACAGAGAATCCCAAGCAGGCTCTGTGTTGACAGTACAGAGCCTGACGCAGGGCTCCATTTCACAAACCATGAGATCCTGACCTGAGCCAAATTGAAGAGTTGGACACTTAACTGACTGAGCCATCCAGGTGCCCCAGTGTACTTGTTTATTTATTTTGTTGTTTTACAGTGAGAAAAAGTGTGAGCAGAGGAAAGGAGCAGAGGGTAAGAGGGAGAGAGAGAATTCCAAGCAGGCTCTATGCTCAGTGCAGAGCCCAACTTGGGAGTCAATCCCACGACCCTGGGACCATGTTGGGGACTCAACCAGCTGAGCCACCCAGGCGCCCCAAGGAGGTAATGTTTGTGAGTGATGTTTATGCTTCTCCTTAATATCCTGTCACATAAATACTAAAAGCCATTAGCAGTTCTGTTTGAACTGCGTTGTTGTAGTTTTCCATTGACTTTAATCACAGGGCATGGCAATACTAAAGACATCCTAAGGGGTCACCTGTATTCCAAATGTAGTCCTCCTCTTCTCCACTGTGGAGCAGCTGTCCATTTTCCCTGAGGTACTCAGGATCAATCACCTCAGCCAGCATGGTGACTCTCTGTTGATTCAGAGCATGAGGATTCCAAAGTGGCCATAGTTCAGTGGAATTATTGCTATGTCTCCAGGTGGAAGCCTCCCACTCTCTGGAACTAAGACCTCTGGGCCAGCAGAACATGTGGTTGTGGGAACAGGAGGCAAAAATTTTGCTGGTGGGTCACTAGGGGTATTAGTGAGTGATGCCTCTGTCTCTACCCCTTGATTCCTGGGCTTAAATCCTGGCTATGGTAGCAATATTACTGTTTCTTGGAATGGGTTAGAGGAAGACTAGGTCACCCACCAACCTCAAGAAATTTCCGTGTGATGAGGTACATTGATAACTACCACACAATCTTTTACCCTACGCCACCTCCCTCTTAGGTATCAGTTTGGCTCTGAGAGACCCAAAGGCTTAGTCAAAGAAATGGGATCCTTAAAATTCTAAAGAGTTAAGCATGCCACCTTCCAGGACACCTGCTTAAGAACTAAGGTCCCACAAGCTCTATATATCTATAAAAATGGCCAAAAATCTTACTAAAGAAAACCTAGAATTTTGTGTCCCAAGAACCTGGCTTGGTAGCTGTCAAAGTGGGGAATCCCAAAATATGACTAGACAGAAACATGGGTTGAACTAAGTTTGTGGCTAAGGGTCCCACCAAACTGCTGCCAGCCCTCAGGGAAAATTACAACCTAGAATGACAATGGGCTTTATGAGGAATGTTCAATCTGATAAGTTCATTTTAAGAAATGCACTTGAGGGGCGCCTGGGTGGCTCAGTAGGTTGGATTTTGGCTCAGGTCATGATCTCACAGTTGTGAGATCAAGCCCTGTGTCAGTCTCTGCACTGGACATAGAGCCTGCTTGGGATTCTCTAACTCTCTGTCCCTCTGCCCCTCCCCTGCCTTCTCTCTCTCTCTCAAAATAAATAAATAAATAAATAAATAAATAAATAAATAAATAAATAAATGAAATGTGCTTGAAAGCAAGGGTTCCCGAATCAACAAACAGAATGGGATGGCTATTTTAATTGGCAAGCAGAAGGCTCCAAAGGGCTTCAAAATTCCTATGTAGCTTCATTAAAAGATTTCTTGCCAAAGGCTAATGAAACATTGAAGATATAAGACATCCCTAAAACAAAAGACCTAAACCACAAGACTCCTACGGCTCACCTTCACCCTCCTTTATGTGAGTACTCAATTCTAGTAATCTTCAGTCTGAATTGTCTTTATAAGACCATAAACAAAAGTCCACCAAGTTAGTGGCCTTATGGACATCCCCATATCCATCTCCAAAGGATGGCCCCTGTATGGGTCCCTCTCAGAGCTGATAGGACTCAGGGATTTTTCTGGCCTACTGCTATGTTATTCCCTTAAACATCCAAGGAAAAAATAAAATTAAAATCAATGAAATATTTTGCCCAATTCTGGTAAACTCTGCTGAGTTACATCCTCTACTTTTTTTTTTTAACTATTTTTTAAATTTTATTTGTTTTGAGAAAGACAGAAAGCAAGTGTGGAGGGGCAGAGAGAGAGGGAGAGAGAGAGAATCCCAAGCAGTTCTATGCTGTTATCATGGAGCCCGTCACTGGGTTTGATCTCATGACCTTCAAGATCATGACCTGAGCTGAGATCAAGAGCCCGAGGCTTAACCGACTGAACCACCCAGACGCCCCACATCCTCTATTTAAAACCCCACTCAGAGCCAACAGTTGGGGTCCTGAGAAAACTGGCAGAAGCCAGCTACGGGTGAGGATTTGTACCAGAATCAGCTGTCCTAGATCTGTCTGTAGTACCCAATAGGGAGAAACAAATAAAATTTCACATTGTCCTTTACCTTTCCAAATCCAGGGCACTGGTTATTGATCTTTGTGAATGGCTCTGGATCTTGCGAAGATAATATCTTTTGCACCCTCTTTGAGGATGCCTCCTGGGTCCATGGGGTTGTTGAAGGCTGCCAGCAATATTTACTGCTTGTCCAAGCTGAAATCTGACAAGGTACTTAAAAGGGCTTAATAACTCTATGATCAGAAATTTGGCCACATTGGAAGCTGACACTCAAAGCCCGATAGAAATCTTTTTAGGACTTTCCCCCTAAGTAAATAGAAAATAATGCAATTGAGTGGGTGAGTCAACTTATGACGTCATTTAGGCTACAAGGCAATTCTTGGGGGGAGTTGAGAGCAACTGTTTTTTCTTTTAGTTTTTTAAAAAGGTTTATTTATTATTTTGAGAGAGAGAGAGAATAGGGGAGGCGCAGGGAGAGAGAGGAAGAGAGAGAATCCCAAGCAGGCTCTGCACTGTCAGCACAGAGCCCAACGTGGGGCTTGAACTCACTAACCGAGAGCTGTCAGACACTTAACCGACTGAACCACCCAGGGGCCCCAAAAGCAACTGTTTTTACCTCACAGATCCTTGCAAATCTGGAGATGTGGCTCCAGAGGCAGTTCAAAGCTCACCTATCCTTTTGTACCCATCCCCAAGCCTCCCCTATTTATCTTAATAGGCTTGTAACTTGCATTCTTTCCCTGTGCCCTTAAGAGGTAAAGATCAAAGCACAAACTTTGGGAAGGTAATTCTTATCGGAAGAAAAATAAACGGGGGAAATTCATTTGAAAGAGCTTTAGCCATCTGAGCAGGTGGCTTTGACTTATTCCATCTGCCAGAAAAACAACTGAGATCCAACTTCTTTTATAACCAGTAAAACAGAAGCTTGAAAATCTCTGTTTACGTCTGTCTGCATGTTTATGTGTGTCTCTATATGTGTGTTGTAGATGTGCGGTATTTTCTACCTCTAGATGATATTATTAAAGTTAATTTGTGTTAGACTTGTCTTTTAATGATTTAAATACATAACCACTGACATAAACTTACTAGTCATAAAAAACTCTCAAAAATATAATAGAAACTAATGCACAGGAATTTCAGGTTCATGTGATCTGGGAAAAGTATTTGGTGTTAAAGCTAGTTTCAGTTTGTTGGTTTATTCAAAACAGGTATGTCTTTTGGTTATCAACATTAAATACAAAACTTTTATTGAACCTGAGTGTACTAACCAAATAATTTATTTCTTATAAGATCTTTCAGCAAGAAAAATAGTTGTGGGGGTAATGGCTGACTTTGTCTAATGTTTTTTTTTTTTAATTTTTTTGATGTTTATTTTTGAGAAAGAGAGAGACAGAGTGCAAGTGGGGGAGGGGCAGAGAGAGAGAGAGAGAGAGAGAGAGAGAGAGGGAGACACAGAATCCGAAGCAGGCTCCAGGCTCTGAGCAAGCTGTCAGCACAGAGCCCAACATGGGGCTTGAATTCAAGAACTGTGAGATCATGACCTGAGCCAATGTTGGAAACTCAACAGACTGAGGTGCCCCTGCAAATTTTTATTGTGAATGAATGTTGAATTCCATGACACTTTTGCATCTATGTATAGGACTTTGTGATTTTTTTCCCCTTTGATCTTTTAAGATGGGCGATTACATTAATTGGTTTTTTCCCAGGTGTTCTTTTTCTGAAATTCAGGTTTTTTGAAGCACAAGTTACCTATAGTAAAATACACCCTTTTTAGATATACAGTGTGTTGATTTTTTGGCAAATACATAATCACGTCACTATTAGAAAAATAGGGGTGCCTGGGTGGCTCAGTCAGTTAAGCCTCCAACTCTGTCTCAGCTCAGGTGATGATCTCGTGGTTCATGAGTTTGAGTGCTGCATCAGCTCTGTGTTGATAGCGTGGAGCCTGCTTGGAATTCTCTCACTCTCTTTCTCTCTCTGCTCCTACCCCACTCATGCTCTCTCTCTCTCAAAATAAACTTAAAAAAAAAGCTATAGAACATTCACATCACCATAAAAAGTTTTCTTGTGCTTCTTTACAGTCATTCCTTTCCTCCTACTACTCCCTACATGAGGGAGCAACTGATTTGACTTCTGTCCCTTACAGTTTTGCCTTTTCTTGTATACTATGTTTAAAGGAACACACAAGGGGCGCCTGGGTGGCTCAGCCAGTAGAGCATGCTACTGACTCTCGATCTTGGAATTGTAAATTTAAGCCCCATGTTGGATGTAGAGATTAAAAATAAAATCACTTAAAAAAAAAGATTTCCCTAGATAGAAGATTGTGTTGGTTGCAAATAAAGGTAGTTGTACTTCTTCCTTACCAATCTAGGTGTTTTTCTTTCTTTTTCTTGCCTTATAGCACAGACTAGCATCTTCACTAAAATAATGAATAGAAGCGAACATCCCTGCATTTTTCCTGAACTTAGAGGAAAAAACATTTCCACTTTTACCACCAAGTAGGATATTAACTGCAAAACCTACCACTAAATAGCCTACTGCCAACAGATGAAAAAGCACCATTGTGTTTTTAGTTTGACGAAGAGTTTTAAATCAGGAATGGATATTGGATTTTGCAAATGCCTTTTTTGTGCCTTGACCTGAAAACCGTCAAAGCAGTTAAGCTTAGACAATCGTACCAATGTCCTTTGTCGCCTCCTGTCTTGTGTCTAGAAAATATTATTTCATATATTTTGCCTGTGTTTGTTATTGTTGCTGTTTTTTTTTTTTTTTCAGGCAGAAGGGTAAGTCCAGTCTTTTTTGCTGTGTCTTAGCCAGAAGCAGAAGTGCAGATTTTTACAGCACTGGATGCATTTCAATCCACTGAAGTTTTTACCCTTTTTGATCTTCAAATTGTTCCACTTTGTCCAGCAGAATCCCTGCAAGGTTGGCTCTTGTGTCCTTCTGATATGACCCAATCATCTCAGATAGCTTCCCTGCTTTCAGGCACCAAACTTCCCTTGGGTATTCCCTGCCTTGTCCTTGTAATCAGCTGTTTCTCTAAAGGAACCCTTTCCCATTAAATGCTAATTTAGAGTCCATAATTTATTTTATTGCCATTGGATTGTTATTCTAGGCCTTGCAGTAGATAGAGATAGGAAAAAAAAATTGGGGGGAGGGGAGGGCAGGGAAGAACCACAATGTGACTCTTGTTATTTTCAATTCATATGTTAGACAACAGGTTTTTCCACTTAACTTTTTTGAAATAATGTTTTTTAATTCTTTTTTAAAAATGTTTATTTATTTTGAGGGAGAGAGACAGAGTGTGAGCAGGGGAGGGGCAGAGAGAGAGAGGGAGGCACAAAATCCGAAGAAGACTCCAGGCTCCGACTGTCAGCACAGAGCCCAATGTGGGGCTCGAACTCGCCAACTGCAAGATCATGACCTGAGCGGAAGTCAGACGTTTAACTTACTGAGCCACCCAGGCGCCCTGGTGTTTTTTAAATTCTTAATTAGATTGTTGTGTGGCTGCAGGCCCCGGTCAGGATAGCGGAATGGGACCCACAGCCCTGCTCTCTGTCAGCCAGCTCAGGAAGTTTCTTCCTTCCCCACGCATCTAGCCTGTGTCCCAAGCCTCGGCACCAGCCTCTTCTCTGAGTGGAGATGTAGACCCAGGGTGCCAGGATGCTCTAGGTGGGGAGGAAAGCGGGGCTTGCACGAAGCCACTTTGTTCCCCAGGGTATGAGCCCCACTCACCAGCACTGCCCGAACCTTCGGGCCCAGTGAACTTTCGGTTTTTGGAGTCTGGGACCTGACACCTTGGGAGATAATGCTGGCTCAGCGTTGAGTGTCTTGGGGAGAGTGAAAACATCCACCAAAAGGAGGGCTTTTCTACCAGGACCCAAGGCACCAGTGGCCCAGACCACAGACCTCTGTTCAGAGAGACATTGGCCAAAGATAGAATCACCACTTTAGCTGTTGGCTGCTTAACTTCCAAACCATCAAGTACATTTTTTGCTGTATCTCTTGGAGTAGTGTTACTGCCCACACACTTATCTACTGGTATTGACAAGGAGACTCAGAACTGAAATTCAGAAATCTACTTTACTGTATTTCATTTTCTATCATCATGTATTATGTGAGAACCTGTACTTTCATGATGTGGAAAGTGTGGTTGCCCAGGAGAGATACTTACCAGGTCTCTGCAAAGCTAAAAATAGGATTGTGAGTAAGGGCTGGATAAGGTATGCTGACGACTCTCCTGCAGAAGTCTGATACATATTTTCCCCTTAATTGTAAATCTAAATTCCCTCTTGCAGGGAAGACATACTGTAGATCACTTTGCTTTTTCCAACAACATAAGTTATTTTTCATTTTGAAATTAAAGCATTTTATAATATGATTGCATGGTGAAAGACAATGTAACAGACAAAATCTTGCATTTTAAGACAACTATCCAACTATATTTCTGTTAAACTGAATATACAATTATTGTTCCCCAGGTGATCAACTTTTGTGTACAATTTCATGTTAACAAGACAGTGAAAAGACAACTTTGTGAGGATCTGATTACAAAAATAAATCAAATAATTTACATTTAAAAAAGAATATTGACTTAAACGAATATAGTTTAAGATTACTCTGTGGCTAGTTAGGAAGTCATATATCATGTTTCCATTTGTCTGGTAGTCTCTATTAAATATTTAACACATATATTTAAACATTTAAAAACATTTATGTCTGAAGTTACCTGGTATCTGTGTCATTCCCTTGAAAAAGACAAGAACCAGGGCACCTGGGTGGCTCAGTCGGTTAAGCATCCGACTTTGGCTCAGGTAATGATTTCACAGCTTGTGGGTTTGAGCCCCACATCGGGCTCTGTGCTGACAGCTCAGAGCCTGGAGCCTGCTTTAAATTCTGTGTCTCTCTCTCCCTGCCCCTCCTCCGCTCACATTCTGTCTCTCTCTCTCAAAAATAAATATTTTAAAAAACTGAAAAAAAAATCTTTTTTAGGTTGTGAAATTTAGACATAACTTTTTTAAAATTCAAAAGTTTGTAAAATGGATTTTCACAGTTAAGAACAACAGACCCCAATAATTACACAGCGACAGCTAACAGACAAGATGGGGTCCCTCATTTTCTGGGGAAAAAACTAGACTTTTAATCAGGCCGAATGATGAAGAGAAAACCAGTGGGCACAGCCTGAGGTGACAAGGCTGTACAAAATTCAGCAATATTCGCAGGAAAGACCCCTGCCACGCATCTTATCATGTTCTTCAACGGGCTGCCACATCCTGAAGCTGCTCAGAAAAGCGAGTTGTATCCTGCTTGTCACTCTGCTCCTGAAGTGGCAGTTTGGGACCTGGGTCTGACCAGCCTTGATAAGGGCAGAGAACTTGGAGAGTACTTTCAGTTTGTAGACCAAGACTGAGACTACCGGGTTTGCAAACTGTATGGTAATAAAGCTACCCTCGCCTCTAACCAAATCTTTGCATTCCAGGAACCAAGAACAAGCAGCAGCGAGCGGCTAATTTTCCACATTTTTAAAATACATACCCACTTTTTCCCAAAAGGGTGCCAGAGAACACAAGCGGTTAGCGATGCAGAAAGATGTGGCTTCAGCTTTCGTAGGCTCCCAGAAAAACTATCTTCAGCCTTACGACTATTGGTCCTTTCCGGACACCGTAGATCGGCAGGCTGTGATGATGTCTGGGAAATGTAGTTCGAAAGGAAAGCACTGCGGTTAAGGCGAGGTACCCCTTTGCTCTCTCCTGCGCAGGCGCGATTGTGCCCGGCGGCCTGGCGGCGGCGGCGAAAAATGTCCCCAGGCTAGGTATTCTGCTTGTCTCCAGTGCGGTCGGCCGCTTGGAGTCCCCGTCGCGGCGGGCTCAGGTAGTGGCTGCCGGTGAGAGCTGGCCCGGGGTGTACAGCTCTTGAGGCGGGGCCAGGGCTGAGGGCCGGCCGTGGCGGGAGTCCCAGACGAGTCCCGGCTCCGGGCGTCTGAGCCGCGGCGGCCTCGGCAGGTGAACGCGGCCCGGAGAGGAGGCGTTGCCCGGGGAGGTCTCCACTCGCGTGTCTTCCCACCCCGGGAAATCGGAGCTGTCACTGCCTGAGCTGCAGCCTCGGGCAAGGCTCCTGGAGAAGTGGCCCCAGAACCGAGATTGCGGGAAGCTGTGCTCTGTTTCAGGGTCCGTGAACCCTGGGGCTGGTTTTGCTGGTAGCGCTGGCCTCGGTCTCCCCCGCCCCCATCTCACCCCGAGTTTAAACTTTATTTTGTGTTTATCAGTTTTTGCCATCTATGCTTGTTTGGCACTTTTCCCAGAGGGAATCCTCTGGTGATTTGACTGTTCCGTTTTTCGTTGTTGTTTAGATTAATTTTGACCTTTTGCTGAGTTCCTTCCCTTTTCTCTAAATTTTAAATTCATTTGTAGCTAGTGATGCTCTTTCTTTTGAGCCTTGTGGTGTTTTGGAGCCGGGAGAGGAAGGTGGATGGGTAATGTTTTCATTTATATTTAAGGAGGTTTGATAACTCTTCATAAAGGAAGCACAATTCCCAAGGAAGAGAAGAGAGGACTAATTTTTGCTTGGTTCTTCCTGAAAAGGACTCCAATTTCCTTCAAATGTTATGTGAAGAATTATTATAATTATCATATTATTGTACTTTGTTGTGCATGATGTATAGTTGTATGTTACATTAGATACAATATATTTATTATGATTACATTATTATAGTACAGCCCCAAAATATTTAAATGCAGATGTGGGGAATATTTATGTTATTTCTCATTAAATGAACATCTCAGGGAGCCCGGCATGACTGCCCTTTACTCTGTTCATGTGCTGGAAGTATGCTTGCTGCCTCTCCTGGTTTTGGTGGCCAGGCTCACGGACCCTCTAACTCAGGAATGCTTGGGCTTACTTGTTCCCTCTGGCTTCTCTCTGTAGGGTGCTCGGTGTGTGGAGATTTCTAATTTAGTCAGGCGTAAGGAGGGTGGGAGTATAGACAGGATGGAGAGACCTCACTGTTTCTTTCTCCATTTCAGGTGCCTTCTCCAGGAGGGGCCGGCAGGAAGGGAGAAATGGCCACAAGGTTGCTGCCAGCTCATGTTCAGGTGAGTGGAGGCTTTTTTCTTGAACTGCCTTCCTGGTTCAGAGGTCATGATCACACTTACGCCATTGTTGAGGTTTACAAGGCAGTGAAGCCCACGGAGGGACCAGAGGGCCTGGTAGGGTAACTTTGGAAGGAAGGTGTTTTTCTAGTGTCAGCACCAGTCTCATTGTGAGTTCCCCACTTAATAATCATTAAGTACTTGTTGATTAGGAATTGAATGGTGCCCCCAGTCCCAAGCCAATGACCCACACAGAGCTTTGTGAGGGATCTAGGTATGTGTTTTCCCTATGAAGGGTGGAAATTTGGGGAAGTCAGATAATTTTTTCAATAACATTAGGAATTCAAAGAGAAAATGCATGGGCTTTACCCTCCAGGCACTGAGGACCAATCAACTACAGCAGTCCTTGGTCCAGGTGATTTTCTAGGAAGTTCCAACGAAGAAGACCTCTGAATCAGCAGGTTGGTCAGGGATATGTTCTAGTACAGTTGACTCTTGAACAATGCAGGGGTTTAAGTGTTGCCTTGACCCAGCCCGTCCTGGAGGGTCGCTGAAATTTCTTGGTCTTGTTTCAAGAAAGAATTCAAGGACAGATACACAGCACAGTTCATGAGTGACACAGCAGGAAAGTTTATTAAAGCAAAAAGTATATTCGTAAGATAAGAGCAGGAGAGCTCAAGAGGGAGCTTTGCATCCTGGGGTTTGGGTTTCTATCTTTTTTTTTTTTTATCATTTATTCATTTTTAAGAGACAGAGCGTGAGTGGGGGAGGGGCAGAGAGTGATGGAGACACAGAATCTGAAGCAGGCTCCAGGCTCTGAGCTGTCAGCACAGAGCCTGACGCAGGGCTGGAACCCATGAGCGGTGAGATCATGACCTGAGCGAAGTCAGTCACTTAACCTACCGAGCTACCCAGGCGCCCCTGGGTTTCTATCTTTATTTATAGTTGTTAACTAGGAATATTCTACTTGGGCCAGGAATGCAGGGTTTCAAGCTTTTTCTTCCTAATTTTCTTCCTAATTTGGCCATCCACATCTTGGGCCTGTCTGATTTGATCTGGCTTCTTGTGGAGTGCTGCCAGGACAGGCCTCTGACTTTCCTGATAGCTGGCAATGACTTCCTTGTTGCTGGCCTCCAGGTATCTGTTAGAACCTAACTAGCAGACTACTCTAACATAAGGGCTCAGTCTCTGACCCTTCCTGCACCCCCATTGCCACTACCCACCCCCTCCAAAATCTACATATAACTTTTAATTTAAGTTTTTCTTTAAATTCTAGTTAGTTAACCTATAGTGTAATATTGGTAGTACTACCTATAGTGTAGTATAGAGTAGAATTTAGTGATTCATCACTTACATATAACACCCAGTGTTCATCACAAGTTCCCTCCTATCACCTATGGCCTATCACCCATATAACCCATCCTCTGCCCACCTCCTCCATCAACCCTCAGTTTGTTCTCTGTAGTTAAAAGTCTCTTATGGTTTTCCTCCCTCTTTTTTCTCCCTTCCCCTATGTTCATCGGTTTTGTTTCTTAAATTCCACATGTGAGTGTAATCATGTTATTTGTCTTTCTCTGATTGACTTATTTCCCTTAGTATAATATACTCTAGTTCCATCCACATTGTTGCAAATGAGAAATCCACATACAACTTTTGACTCCTCCCCAAACCTTAACTACTAATAGCCTACTGTTGGCTGGAAGCCTTACCAATAACGGTTGATTAGCACATATTTTGTGTGGTGTATATATTATATGCTGTAGTCTTATAATCAAGTGAGTTAGAGAACTACTAAAGTAGTTAGTTAACATTAATAAATGTTATTAACACATTTATAAGGAAGAGAAAATACATTTACAATGCTGTATTGAAAAAAATATATATATATATACGTGGACCTGCACAGTTCAAACCCAGGTTGTTCAAGGGTCAACTATATTGGGCGATTTGGGGCTTACAAGCAGGACTAGGCTCATATAGATGAGGAAAAGGAAAGAAAAACAGTAAAAGGAAAAGAAAGCACAACTAAACAGTGGTCTTGGGGAACAGATTCAGGGAAATGAGCCTTCCTTCCACAGTGTTTTCTTCCCTTCTTTGCCCTTTTGTGGCACTTAGGGAAATAGAATTATAAAAACATAATCACCTCCCAACCTCTTCACAAAGGCAGAAGAGAAAGAAAACACTTTTATTATTGAATAAGCATTTAGCCAGAATGTGATGTTCATCACAGACAATCCACCAAGGGGATTGCAAAGACAGAAGGCTCATTCATAGAGTTAAGTGGCTACAACCCAGTCTGGAAGTTCATCAGGTGACAAGTTAGACCCGCCTCCTCCCAGGAGACTGAGAGATCGGCACATTCAAGGAGATAGCTACCAGGTCCTTGAGGAAGCAGTCCTGAGTTGTGAGACTGGCAAGTGACTTATTTATTAAAGTTTGTTTATTTGAGAAGGAGAGAGAGTGAGTGAGGGAGGGGCAGAGAGGGGGAGAGAGTCCCAAGCAGGCTCTGGACTGAGAGTGCCCAACACCAGGCTTGAACTCATGAACCATGAGATCATGAGCTGTTGAAAAGACATTTAGTAGTGCCTCCATCCATAGTCCAGCATTTTCAGAGTTACAAAAGTGGAAACAACATAAGTAACCACTAGGAGATTAGTTAAGTAAATCGGTCCATCTATACAAATAAAAGATATTGAGTACGGGGCGCCTGGGTGGCTCAGTTGGCTGAGCGTCTGACTTCAGCTCGGGTCATGATCTCGTAGTTTGTGAGTTCGAGCCCCACATCGGGCTCTGTGCTGACAGCTCGGAGCCTGGAGCCTTCTTCGGATTCTGTGTCTCCCTCTCTCCATCCCTCACTAGTACTCTGTCTCTCTCTCTCAAAAATAAATAAAAGCATTAAAAAATAAAAAAAAAAGATATTGAGTGGGATACAGTTATATCTATAATATTTTTATTTAAACCTAGAGCCATATTAGCAAGTAGAAAGTTCTGAGAGGCATATATACATATATACAGAGAGAAGTTAGCAAAGCTTGTGTGTGGTAGTAGAAAGTTAGATGAACATTTCTTTTCCTTTTACTTATTGATGTTTTCTAATTCACTTTTAAAAGAAAAGACTTTTTTAAAGTTTATTTTGAGAGAGTGAGTGGGGGAGGGGCAGAGAGAGAGGGAGAGACAATCCCAAGTAGGCTCCACGCTGTCAGCCCAGAACCCATCATGGAGCTCGAACCCTTGAACCGTGAGATCATGACCTGAGCCAGAACCAAGAGTCGGAAGCTTAACCGACTGAGCCACCCAGGAACCCCCCACAAAAAGATTTTTTAATAGGAAAAGAAAGGGGTTTAAGAGAGGTGACTTGTGATACAGGTCAGCAAGAGAAAGGTAGAACAAAGGCTTCTGGGGCGGAGAGGGAGTGTCCCACCCGCAACCTTCTCACCTGGCTCTTATTGCAAGGTCCTGTAGTGCCCCATCCTGGGTCCTCTCCTAGCAAAGCTGTGCCTGTGAATGTCTGTGCCAGGACACAGAGAAGGCCTGAGGTGATGACAGAATCCAGGCTCACCTGTTCCTCCCTGGGTGAATTGCTGGAGCTTCCTTCTAAAGCCCGATTCTCAGGTCTGAGCTGTAAAATGGGCTTTTCATGTATCTATGATTGTGCATTTCCACATCTCAAGTTCTGTGTTTCTATTGTTGTGATTTTGTAGAATGATTTCAAGTGCTTCTCTTGTTCGGCCACTGTGCCTCATCTTCCCGGGGGCACAGTGCTTCCTTCACAGAAGGTATGTGATAGACATGTGCTTCGTCACTGAGAGGTGGTTGAGAAGTATTCGGCTCAAGATGCTCAGAACCCTGCATGGTGATCTTGCTGCTCAGGCATCCCATTGGGGTGATGGTCCCAGGTGAGCAGGAGTGGGTTTGCCATTACAGGAGTCTGTGACGTTCAGGGACGTTGCTGTGTTCTTCAGCCAGGACGAGTGGCTGCGCCTGGACTCTGCACAGAGAACCCTGTACCGGGAGGTGATGCTGGAGAACTACGGCACCCTGGTCTCGCTGGGTAAGAACTTGCCCTCGTGATGTAGAATCTTCCAGGGGAGCATCTTGGTGCCCTCTCCAAGGAGGACACTTGGAGGGTGTGACCAGGTTCAGCCCGCAGTTGCTGTCCCCTCCCACTGCCAAGAAAGGTGTTGGTTTGGTAAAGTAGATCACGGGCATTCTTTTTATGCTTTTGCGAGTCTTGTGCCCCAGACTCTGTTCCCCTGGGTCTCACAGGAGGTTCCAGTGTAGAAGAGTGCACGGCCGGCGCCCTGCTATTCTTCCTGAGACCATCTCCCGGCCGTCTTCTGTGGCAGGAATTTAAGGCCCTCTCAGAACAGCTGTCTCTCTGCCCTGGAGCCCGTGCAGCTGAATGTGGGTGCCAGGATGGCTGCTTATGTCTGCACTACAGACTCATTCTCTTCTCCTTGCTCACGAACAGGAATTCTCTTTTCCAAACCAAAGGTTATCTTCCAGTTACAGCAAGGGGAAGACCCCTGGATGGTGGAAAATGGAGTTTCTCAAGACCCACGTGTAGGTGAGTGACCGTGACTGGGAGATGGGCATAGCACTTTCTCACTGCCTGGGTGCTGCTGATCAGGGTGGAGCCTGTGCTCAGGAGACACTGACCAGGGCCCTCCTATGTGTGCCAGGCCAGGTGGGACATGCTGGGAAGGGCATGTCCTCTGTCTCTCTACCTTGTTGAGTCCTTGATTTGGAGGTTCGGAGGGAGAGCTGAAATCTCCCAAGGAGGGCCCCACTTGTCTCAGATGTCATTTGTAATTAAAAAAAAATTTTTTTTAATTTTATTCATTTTTTTGAGAGAGAGACCAACAGAGTGCGAGCAGGGGAGGGGCTGAGCCACCCAGGCACCCCTGTCCTTTGTAATTTGAATGCAGAATATGTGACAACACAGTATATCCTGCATAAAGGTTTGTGAGTCATGTCTTCCCCAGTTTTTCTTGCTTTTACTGGATTATTTTCCCTTTCTTTCTTTCTTTCTTTCTTTCTTTCCTTTCTTTTTTTCTTTCTTTCTTTCTTTCTTTCTTTCTTCCTTTCTTTCTTTCTCTTGCTGTCTTTCTTTCTTTCTTTCTTTCTTTCTTTCTTTCTTTCTTTCTTTCTTTCTTTCTTTCTTTCTAATGTTTATTTACTTATTTTTGAGAGAGAGAAAGAACACAAGCAGGGAAGGGGCAGAGAGAGAGGGAGACACAATCCAAAGCAGGCTCCAAGCTGTCAGCACAGAGCTGGACACGGGGCTTGAACCCACAAACTGGGAGATCATGACCTGAACTGAAGTAGAACTCTTAACTGACTGAACCACCCAGGCACCCCTGGACTGATGATTTTCTTTTCTTTTTTTTTTTTTTTGAGAGAGAGAACGTGTGTGCGTGAGTGGGGAAGGGCAGAGAGAGAGGGGGGATAGAGAATCTGAAGCAGGCTCCAGGCTCTGAGCTGTCAGCACAGAGCCTGATGCGGGGCTTGAACTCACAAACTGTGAGATCATGACGTGAGCCGAAGTTGGACGTTCAACCGACTGAGCCACCCAGGCACCCCTGGACTGATTATTTTCTTATATTATCTTCTCTTTGTGTTTGAACAAACCTTCTATTGCTACAATACATCCCTCATTGTTCTATCTTGCATTTTTGTTTGATGTTATTGGTCTGCAACTTACTATATATGGTTCAGCTAAAAAGGAAAAGCAGATGTATGTGTATTTATATACTACATGAGAGAGAGAAAGCAGGGTAGCAAAATGGCGATAAATCAAATATAGGCAGAAGGTTTGCAGATACTCACTATGGCATTCTCCTAAATCTTTTGTGGGAAAATATTCAAAATACGATGTTTCAGCCCTGGTTGCTAGGATATGCCTCTCAGTCTCTAAAACTCCTGCGGGTTGCTGGGTCAGTAAACTCTTACTTGCTTTTCTGCTTTGTCTTTGTTTTTGTTATTGTTGTTGTTATGAGATGGTGTTTTGTTTTGTTTTGTTTTGTTTTGTTTTGTTTTGTTTGGTCTTTGTTTGCTTTTGTTCTGTTTTGTCTTTGATTCTAGCACCAGAGGGTGGGTCTCTCCTGTGCTCTGCTATTTATTCAGGATTTATTTCTCTCAGTGGCAGGATGCAGGTCTCCTGTGTCAGCTCAGTCTCATGTTTGCATTCATGAGCCTGGTCTTCAGATTTTCCCCTTTGGTTTGACTAGGCTATTTTCTTGAATAATGTTTTTAGAAAGGTTCGTGTGTGCCATATTTGTGTATATCTAAAATAAATCCTCTTATCTCTCCTGTGAGAATTATAGATCTGGAATTCTGGCACCAGTTTTTTCCTTCACACTTTGCTCTAGTGTAGAGCATTGAGTATTATTGATAAAAATCCTCCATTAGTTTGATTCTTTTCCCCCAATATTCTGTGTAGAAAACCGTTTTTTTCCCTGTTTTGGGGGTCTTCTGTCTAGAATATTATGGGATAGTCTCCTTATTTTTGGGATTTATAAGACTGATTAGGTTGTATGAAGGAGTTTTGTTTTAATATTGTTATTTGGCTTCACAGGGCCCTTAGCTTTGAAGAGCCAAGGCTACCCCGCTCCCCACCCCCCTACTTCAGGGATTTTTTTTTTTTTCTACTACATACTAACATGTATTCTGCCACCTTTCACCAACAATTCAAGGAAGCTAACTGTAAGAATAATGATAAAATAGAAGTTCAGTCAGAACCTTAGAAAACAAATATGTTTGTGGTCAGGACAAGAATGGTAGCCAGGGAATGGTAGCCATGGGTGAGTCTCAAATTTGTCTCTGAGCTTTCTGGTTGGTAAAGAAATCACTAGTATCAAATTGACTGTGTTTGTCTTTTGCAAACATTAAAAAATTAGCTACTTATGGGGCGCCTGGGTGACGCAGTCGGTTAAGCGTCCGACTTCAGCCAGGTCACCATCTCGCGGTCTGTGAGTTCGAGCCCCGCGTCAGGCTCTGGGCTGATGGCTCGGAGCCTGGAGCCTGTTTCCGATTCTGTGTCTCCCTCTCTCTCTGCCCCTCCCCCGTTCATGCTCTGCCTCTCTCTGTCCCAAAAATAAGTAAAAAACGTTGAAAAAAAAAATTAAAAAAAAAAAATTAGCTACTTTTAATTCATACAAGGTATACATGGTAATGTAAAAAAGAGGAGGAAAAAAAAAAAGGTGTTTGCCCTGAAATTTTGCCAGCCAACCATGATAAACTTTTGTTGGTGTTTTACTGTTTATCCTTCCAGGTTGTGAATATTTGTTTGAGTGTATTTGTGCATGAGGGAGAGAGACACAGAGAAAAAGAAAGAAACAGATTGTACATATTCTCGGGGCACCTGGGTGGCTCAGTCAGTTAAGCATATGACTTTGGCTCGGGTCATGATCTCACAGTTCGTGGGTTTGAGTCCTGCGTCTGGCTCTGTGCTGACAGCTCAGAGCCTGGAGCCTGCTTCAGATTCTGTGTCTCCCTCTCTCTCTGCCCCTCCCTGCCTTGCACTCTGTCTCTGTCTGTCTCTCTCTCAAAAATAAACATTAAAAAAAAAATTAAAAAAAAAAAGATTACGTGTATTCTCAAACTGTTTTAAATTGGGAATATCCTTCACTTATTCAGCCCTCATTAATTAGGGGCCCACCTGTTTGAAAGAACTCTGTTGTATTGGTAAGCCATATTTTATTAAATAACCTTTTGGAAATTTTAGTTTCTAGGTTTTTTTTCTGTTATGAAGATTGCTTTTATGGCTATAAAATACCAAGGTTTAATATGAGAAACAGAGAAATTGTCTAGAGGGTAAATAATTACAGCACAAAGGCATGAGTATTACTGGTAAAAGGGCAAGGAATGTGAATTGAAAATTCACCCAGGATTCTTTGAAAAACTGTTCAATTTTATTATAATCAATGAAATACAAACTAAAGCAACGAGATACCATTTCCCCCCTCATTATATTACCCCAGATTAAGAAATACATATCCAGGGTTTTCCTACTGCTCTGAGTGACACTGGAGTCTTTAATGGGATTTAAATTTAAAATTAAAATTAAAAAAAAATAAAAAAAATTAAGTTAAAAAAATTTGAAAACATGATGGCATCAACTTTCATTTGCTGACATGGAGAGAAGCCCACACATTTTTTTTATTTAATTTTTTTAATGTTTATTTATTTTTGAGAGAGAGAGCATGAGCGGGGGAGGGGTAGAGAGAGGGAGACACAGAATCTGAAGCAGGCTCCAGGCTCTGAGCTGTCAGCACAGAGCCGATGCAGGGCTTGAACCCACGAACTGTGAGATCATGGCCTGGGCTGAAGTCAGCTGCTTGACTGACTGAGCCACCCAGGTGTCCCCACAAATTTTTTTTTAAGTGAGGAGGGGGTAGGAGGCAATGTAGTTTCAACCATTTTTTATTTTTTAAGTAAAAGTGTTTTCTCATTTCCCCCCAAATTCTGGTGAGCAAAATTCCATATCTAGCAGTGATTATATTTGTATGTTGTGTTTATGGGTGAACTCTATTTTTGTATTTATAGTTTTCTGTGTTTTCTTCAATTTTCTTACAATGATTATGTATCTTCTTTTTAGTTAAGAAAATAAAAGCTCTTTCATAAAATACAATTCATTCTTTTTGAAGCAATGATTCCACTGTATCCTAAGTGATCAAAAAGTGGACTGAAAATTATTCTCAAGCATGTACTCCTCTTCCAGTATGCCCCATATCGTTATATGGCACCAGTCTCCATTGAGCTGCCCATGCCAGGAGCAAGATGTCATCCTTGAGTCCTCTCTTTCACTTACTGTGTACATCCTATTTATAGGTTGAAGACACTTGTCATCTCTGCCTTCAGAACATCACGAATGTGCCCACCTCCCCCCACTGTGCCAGTGCACATCCATCCAGTCTCCTAAGTGAACTGCTCTTCATCTGCCCTTGTTTCTCCTGACCCCCAATTACAATCCATTTGTCACACAACCATCGAGGTCCTTTTTATTTAAAAAAAGAAAAAAAAATTTTAATGTTTATTTATTTTTGAGAGAGACAGAGTATGAACAGGATGGTGGCAGAGAGAGAGGGAGGTACAGAATCCAAAGCGGGCTCCAGGCTCTGAGCTGTCAGCACAGAGCCTGACTCGGGGCTCGAACCCAGGAACCTTGAGATCTGACCTGAGCCAAAGTCAGACGCTTAACCGACTGAGCCACTCAGGCACCCTGTATTCCTTTTTAAACAAAACTGCCACATCCCCCAACCCCCAGCGATCCTCAGAAGAAATTTCACATGTGTTCGTATATCTTACAAGACCTACGTGGTATGGCTCCTGCCTACCTCTTTCCTCACCTCGTTACACTGTCTTCTTGTTCCCTTTTGCTTAGGCCACAATGGACTTGTCTAGGCTCCTCCAACATTCAGAGCTTACTCTTGCCTTAGGGCTTTGGGCTAGCTGTTCTTCCTGACTAGAATCATCTTTATACCCACATTTTTACATGGCCAGCTCTTATTATTTAGATCTCTTTTTTTCAATGTTTATTTATTTTGAGAGAGAGTGTGAACAGGGGAGGGACAGAGAGGGAAAGAGAGAATCCCAAGCAGGCTCCACGCTGTCAGCACAGAGCCTGACACGAGGCTTCATCTCACGAACTGTGAGATCATAACCTGAGCCGAAATCAAGTCAGATTCTTAACTGACTGAGCCACCCAGGCGTCCCTAGATATCATCTTTAATTTTACTTCTTGTCATACAGCTTGTTTGCTCTTACTGCACATCACCTTGTTTTTGTTTGTTTTCTTTGTTCTCATCATCCCTAGTTTATTTGATCAGTTGGTCATTGTCAATATCCCGCTGCTAGAATGTACACCTTGTGAAAACTTAATTCTTGCCTGATATGTACCCCGTAATCCCGATCTTGATCTTTGCATGGTGGGCACTAAGTAAATACTCCTTGAGTGAGTACATGTCCATCATAACACCATAAATAGCCCTCAGATGAGTTCCAAAACAGCACTGATGGAGGCCCTGTGTTTCAAAGAGCTTTTTATGGCCAATGGCTCTTCTAGTTTTTACTTCTAGCCCCTCTGCAGTTTTCTTGTGGACTTACCTCAAGGGCGGTGGTGGCTGCTGTGGGAGAGGAAGCTGAGGAATAAATAACACAACCTGCTGCACTCACAAGTGCCCTGTGCCCTGCCAACCTGAGCTTTGTTACTAAAGCAGCCTGGCTCCTTTTGTTGGAGGGGCTTCTCTGAGTTCTTCAGCTCACCTACATGCAGGTGTCCTCAGACCCTCTGCACTCAGGCATGTCTCCCACCCTGCTTCTTTCTCTTGCCTTTATTTCTCTCTACCCTTTCCTAAGAATCCAAGGGCGTACTTGTTAGCAATCCTTGTATATGTATTTAAAATTTTTTTAATGTTTATTTTTGAGAGACAGAGGGTGGGTGGGGGAGGAGCAGAGAGAGAGAAGGAGACACAGATCCAAAACAGGCTCCAGGCTCCGAGCTGTCAACACAGAGCCCAACGCGGGGCTTGAACCCATGAGCCATGAGATCATGACCTGAGCTGAAGTTGGATGCTCAACCGACCAAGCCACCCAGGTGCCCCTATCCTTGTATATTTTGATAGCACCTTTCTTTATCCTCCGTGCAAGGGAGACTTACCCGTTTTGTTTATTTTAGGATGGGAGAGCTTGTTTGAAACTGCAGTTTCTGAAGAAGACAATCAGGAAGTAATGAATAAACTCCTAGGTGACGGTCCGTTTGACTTCAAGTTGGGGAAAACCTACGTAAACGAGGACAAGCTAGAGAAGCAGCAAGGCAAAAAGAACAAACCTTTCAGGAAAGTTTTAGTTACCATCAAGAATACGTACCTTAGGGAGAAGAGCTTTATGGGTATTGAGCTAGGGAAAAATCTCAGTCTAAAGTCATCCCTTGTTAGAAAACCCAGACTCGTTTCCAGGGGAAGGAAACCCCATTCACAGCAGTATTCCATTCTGTTTAAACAACTGGGAGTCAACACGGTTCGCAAATGTTACAAATGTAACATCTGTGGGAAAATCTTCCTCCACAGTTCTTCCCTGAGTAAACACCAGAGAATCCACACTGGAGAGAAGCTCTATAAATGCAAGGAATGTCGTAAAGCTTTCAGCCAAAGCTCGTCTCTCACTCAGCACCTTAGAGTTCACACAGGAGAGAAACCTTACATATGCAGTGAATGTGGGAAAGCCTTCAGTTTCACCACCTCTCTCATTGGACATCAGAGAATGCACACTGGAGAGAGACCCTATAAATGCAATGAGTGTGGCAAGACATTTAAAGGAAGTTCATCCCTGAATAATCACCAACGGATTCATACTGGAGAAAAGCCCTATAAATGTAATGAATGTGGGAGAGCCTTTAGCCAGTGCTCCTCTCTGATTCAACATCACAGGATTCACACTGGAGAGAAACCTTATGAATGTAGTCAGTGTGGGAAAGCCTTTACCTCAATATCGCGGCTAAGTAGACACCATAGAATTCATACTGGAGAGAAACCCTTTAATTGTAACGAGTGTGGGAAAGTATTCAGTTACCACTCAGCTCTTATTATACATCAGAGAATTCACACTGGTGAGAAACCTTATGCATGTAAAGAATGTGGGAAAGCCTTCAGCCAAAGCTCTGCTCTGATACAGCATCAAAGAATTCATACAGGAGAAAAACCCTACAAATGCAACGAATGTGGGAAGGCTTTCTCCTGGATTTCACGGCTTAATATACACAACAGAATCCACACCGGAGAGAAACCGTACAATTGTAAAGAATGTGGAAAAGCCTTCAGTTCCCACTCAGCAGTTAACACTCATCGAAAAATTCATACTGGAGAGAAACCTTATAAATGTAATGACTGTGAAAAAGCCTTCAACCAAAGCTCAGCTCTCATTCAGCACCAGAGAATTCATACTGGAGAGAAACCATTTAACTGTAAAGTATGTGGGAAAGCCTTCAGACAGAGTTCCTCCCTCATGACACACATGAGGATTCATACAGGAGAGAAGCCTTATAAATGTAAAGAATGTGGTAAGGCTTTTAGTCAGAGCTCATCCCTTACCAATCACCAGAGGACTCACACTGGAGAGAAACTATAAATAAAACGCATGTGGAAAATCTTCCAACTGAAGTTCATTTCATACTAAATTTCAAAAACTTCATCCTGGGCAGAAAGTGATGAAGGGTAGTTGATTGTGAGTTAAACTTCAGAATTTAGACCACCTCAAATGAGACTTCATGATGCAGGTAACCTTAGGTATATTAGGAAAGCTTCTATAAAGTGTTATCCCCCCCCCCATAGCTTTTCAAGTAGAGAGTTTGTAAGGTTCTTTTCTCTTCTTCCTGGGGATATTGTGACGAGAGCCCCCCCAGCTTTCGCAAGCATCACAGGGAAGCATGTTGATTTATGTTGAAGTGCAGCCATAAAATCCAGACTTTAGATTATGGAGGAATCTATTTTTTGAAACATTTAAGTGTTATGCAAGCCAGTTATGCTCAGAAGAATGTTTTGGAGAAGAAATGTAAGCAGGTGACCTGTACTACCTCATTGTCGCTAAAATGTGTTTTTTAATAGTTTCAAAGAAAATTCTGTACTTGGTCGTTGTGGAAACTTTTGTGTTGCTTCTTTTCTGCTTTCCAGGCCATTTACCTGAAAAGAAAATCACTCTGTAAACTCTGCGGGCACACAGTCCTGTGAGTTTTCTTCCTATTTGTTCCGAACTCTGAAGCAGATCTAAAATCATTTTATTTTAAATCACAAAATGCATGGTATTTCACTTGGTTTTATCCGAAAGTGATTACCTGAATTAAAGGTTATTCAGACAACTACTGCTTTTGCAAGTTAATCTACTGATAAATGTTAACAGTTATCTGAAAATGTAGCCATAGGAACATGACCCTGGGCTCCCAGGCTGTGCCTGCTTCATAGAGCTCTTGGTTACCACCCACCAGGAAGGCCCTGTCACTGTCCATCCCACCTGGAGGTAAAATGAACCAGGTAATTTTGACTCCCTCCCACACTTCGAGGGCCACTAGACAAAATTTCAGGCTCTAAGTTCAGTAAATGGACCATTAATGCCCTTCAACAAGTTAGCATGTTTCAGCATTTCTAAAATGTGAGTAATAATTCCAATTAGCAACATTGTCTGGTGTTATCAGGAGTTGGCAAGCACTTAAGGACTGAAACACCTATTTTGTTTAAAACAAAGAAAGAAAAAAAAAGAGACAAGTAAGGACAGGTTTCTTTCTCTTTGTCAAAGACTTAAAAAAAAAAATAACACCTCAGGAAAGGTACTATTGGGGCTGGAGACTGAGCTAAAGCAAACCTTGAATTCAACTTGTGCTTCCTGGGACCGACTAATCAGTCTTATTTTTTCAGACTTAGGAGGAGCAGACTTTTCTGGGTCATTTAATCCTTCACTGCAGTGCCCCTTTGCCTACAACTATTCTTTTACATTCTCTAATTTCTGGATGTTTTATGCTTGTAGTGATGTCTCTGGTACTTTGTCTCACAGGATCCCCCTTAGGATCTCTTGTAGGGCTGGTTTCGTGGTGACAAATTCCTTCAGTTTTTGTTTGGGAAGACCTTTATCTCTCCTTCTATTCTAAATGACAGACTTGCTGGATAAAGGATTCTCGGCTGCATATTTTTTCTGTTTAGCACACTGAAGATATCGTGCCAATCCTTTCTGGCCTGCCAAGTTTCAAAAGAGAGATCAGTCACGAGTCTTATAGGTCTCCCTTTATATGTGAAGGCACGTTTATCCCTTGCTGGTTTCACAATTTTCTCTTTATCCTTGTATTTTGCCAGTTTCACTATGATATGTCGTGCAGAAGATCGATTCAAGTTACGTCTGAAGGGAGTTCTCTGTGCCTCTTGGATTTCAATGCCTTTTTCCTTCCCCAGTTGAGGGAAGTTCTCAGCTATAGTTTCTTCAAGTACCCCTTCAGCACCTTTCCCTCTCTCTTCCTCCTCTGGGATAGCAATTATGCGTATATTATTTCTTTTTAGTGTATCACTTAGTTCTCTAATTTTCCCCTCATACTCCTGGATTTTTTTATCTCTCTTTCTTTCAGCTTCCTCTTTCTCCATAACTTTATCTTCTAGTTCACCTATTCTCTCCTCTGCCTCTTCAAGCCGAGCCGTCGTGGTTTCCATTTTGTTTTGCATTTCATTTAAAGCGTTTTTCAGCTCCTCATGACTGTTCCTTAGTCCCTTGATCTCTGTGGCAAGAGATTCTCTGCTGTCCTGTATACTGTTTTCAAGCCCAGCGATTAATTTTATGACTATTATTCTAAATTCACTTTCTGTTATATTATTTAAATCCTTTTTGATCAGTTCATTAGCTGTTGTTATTTCCTGGAGATTCTTCTGAGGGGAATTCTTCCGTTTGGTTATTTTGGATAGTCCCTGGAGTGGTGAGGACCTGCAGGGCACTTCCCCTGTGCTGTGGTGTATAACTGGAGTTGGTGGGCGGGGCCGCAGTCCGACCTGATTGTCTGCCCCCAGCCCACCGCTGGGGCCACAGTACGACTGGTGTGTGCCTTCTCTTCCCCTCTCCTAGGGGCGGGATTCACTGTGGGGTGGCGTGACCCTCTGGGCTACTTGCACACTGCCAGGCTTGTGGTGCTGGGGGTCTGGCGTATTAGCTGGGGTGGGTAGGCAAGGTGCACGGGGGCAGGAGGGGCAGGCTTAGCTCGCTTCTCCTTAGGTGATCCACTTCAGGAGGGGCCCTGTGGCAGCGGGAGGGAGTCAGACCCGCTGCCGGAGGTTTGGCTCTGCAGAAGCACAGCGTTGGGTGTTTGCTCGGAGTGAGCAAGTTCCCTGGCAGGAACCGGTTCCCTTTGGGATTTTGGCTGGGAGATGGGCGGGGGAGATGGCGCTGGCTAGGGCCTTTGTTCCCCACCAAACTGAGCTCTGTCGTCCGGGGGCTCAGCAGCTCTCCCTCCCTTTGTCCTCCAGCCTTCCTGCTTTCCGAGCAGAGCTGTTAACTTATGACCTCCCAGATGCTAAGTCGCGCTTGCTGTCGGAACACAGTCCGTCCGGCCCCTCCGCTTTTGCCAGCCAGACTCGGGGGCTCTGCTTGGCCGGCAGGCTGCCCCTCCGCCCCGGCTCCCTCCCGCCAGTCCGTGGCCTCGGCCCCTTCCTACTCTCTTCCGTGGGCCTCTCGTCTGTGCTTGGCTCCGGAGACTCCGTTCTGCTAATCCTCTGGCGGTTTTTTGGGTTATTTAGGCAGGTGTAGGTGGAATCTAAGTGATCAGCAGGACGCGCGGTGAGCCCAGCATCCTCCTATGCCGCCATCTTCCAACCTGTCACATTCTCTAATTTCTGGGAAAATTTCTAGGAAAATATAACTTCCCTGTCTTAGTCTCTTTAGGTTGCCATAACAAAATACCACAGGCCAGGTGGCTTCTATTTTTTTTTTTAATTTTTTTTTTTAACGTTTATTTATTTTTGAGACAGAGAGAGACAGAGCATGAACAGGGGAGGGGCAGAGAGAGAGGGAGACACAGAATCCAAAACAGGCTCCAGGCTCTGAGCTGTCAGCACAGAGCCCGACGCGGGGCTCGAACTCACGGACCGTGAGATCATGACCTGAGCCGAAGTCGGACGCTTAACCGACCAAGCCACCCAGGCGCCCCTTGGTGGCTTCTAAACAACTGAAACTTATTTCCCACAGTTCTGGAGGCTGGGAAGTCCAAGATAAGGCACCAGCGTGGTTGTGTTCTGGTGAGGACCCTCTTCCTGATTCGCAGCTGTCGCCTTCTTGTGTCCTCACATGGCAGAAGGGGTGAGGGAGCTCTCTGAGGCCTCTTCTAAGGGCACCAGTTGCATTCATGAGGCTCCACTCACATGACAGTCACCTCCCAAAGGCCCCGTTTCCTAATGCTGTCACCTTTGCGGTTAGGATGTCAACATGAATTCTGAAGGGGCACAAACATTTAGACCATTGCATTCACCAAGTAACAATAGTCCTAAAAATAATCCCCCAAGATAAATCTGAACAAAGTTACACAAAATACCAGGCCCTGTTACTTTTAAGTTGAAGTCTATCAAACATGAAGTAACAGATCATTTGAGTCTTGTGCAGGATCTTCCAGAGGAGATCACGTGCCAACACAGTGATTCTAGTAACCAGTACCAGAACCTGACAGGGAAAGTGCAAGAAAGAAAATTTGCAGGCCTATATCACCCATGAACAGAAATGTAAAAATCCTAAACAAAGTATTAGAAAATGTAATCCAGAAGTACCCAAACATAGTGAATGCATCATGATAGAGATTTTTCACAGGAACAGATAGATTATATAGCATTAGGAAACTTCGAGGTACTGTGTACCACCTGGACAGATTAAAGGTGCAGAATCCGTGTGTTCATCTCAATAAATGCAGCCAAAGCAGTGAAAATACTCAGCACCCATTCATTGTAAAAACTCTTAGCCAAGCAGTGGAGAGAGCTTACTTAACCTGGTAAAAGGGTATTTACCAAAAACCTGCTGGCAAAAATGGTAAAATGTTAGAAGTAGTTATGACAGGAGGAGTATAAAGAACAAATTATGCAATAATGGCTCTGAGAAAAACAGTTCATCCACATAGAAGAAAAATTAGATGCCTACACTCACCACAAAAAGAATTCTGTGAGAGGCAAAATTATGTATCTTTTGGAAGAAGATGTAAGGTATAACTTTATGACTTCAAGATAGGGAAGGATTTTTTTTTTTTTTAATAGGCTTCATGCCCAGTGTGGAGCCCAATGTGGAGCTTGAACTCACAACCCTGAGATCGAGAACTGAGCTGAGATTAAAGTCAGACTCTTAGCTGACTGAGCCACCCAAGCACTCCAGTAGGTAGGATTTTTTTTTTTTTGATGATTGTTTATTTTTGAGGGAGAGGGAGAATCCAAGCAGCCTCTGCACCATCAGCACAGAGCCTGACATGGGTTTCAAACTCACAAACTATGAGATAACCTGAGCTAAGAGTTGGACAGTTAACCTACTGAGCCACCCAGGTGCCCCAAGGTTTTTCTTTTTTAACTTTTGTTTATGTTTGAGAGGGAGAGAGTGTGCATGCAACAGAGAGAAAGGGGGACAGAAGATCTGAAGTGGGCTCTGCTAAAGAGCTGAGAGCCCGATGTGCTCAAACTCATGAACTGTGAGATCATGACCTGAGCCGAAGTAGGACGCTTAACCAACTAAGCCACCCAGGTGCCCCGGGAAGGAGTTTTTAAACAGGATACAAATAAGCTATGAAATCTTTGTATATATTCGCTCACATTAAAGTGAAAACATCTTGTTACCAAAATATACCAAAAAGGAAATGAAAAGTCAAGACATAAAACAGATCTTGCCATGGTATTTAAAAAAAATTTTTTTAATGTTTTATTTATTTTTGAGACAGAAAGACAGAGCAGGGGAGGGGCAGAGAAAGATGGAGACCCAGAATCCAAAGCTGTCAGCACAGAGCCTGATGCGGGGCTTGAACCAATGAAATGTGAGATCATGACCTGAACCGAATTCAGATGCTCACTGACTGAGCCACCCAGGTGCCCCTCCACAGAATTTTCAACAAATGCTTATCATCTGGAAAATGTAAATAATGTATACAAATCAACTTAAAAAAAGACAACCTGGTAGAAAAATAAATTGTCTGAATACATGACTGTATTTCACAGAAGAGGAAATGCAAATTTCTAAAAACATGAAAAGATGCTTTCAGGATCACAGATAATGATTTTATGAGATTTTGTGACTTTTTAAAATAGACCTTATTTATTTTTTATTTTTTTTGGTAGGCTCTAAACCCAGTGTAGGGCTTGAACTCACAAACCCGCTGTCAAGAGTTGCACACTCCACTGACTGAGCCAGCCAGGCCCCCCAGGTTTAATGATTTTTTAAAGATGAGTAAAAGTGAAGATGTGTGACATTATGGAATTTTAGAATGTATGTGAAATAACTGGAATGCATACTTGACTAGTGAGAGTGTAAACTGATACAGACCATTGGCATCCTATAAAGTGAATTTGAATTTGTGTATGTCATGAAACACGAAGTTCCACTCCTACGTATATATAATAGATAAATGTTTGCATATGAGCAGTAAGAGACATGTATAAAGATATTCTTAGCAGTGCTGATCATAGTAGCTACTGTTTGGAAGTATCTGGTGATAGGAAAATGGGTAATTTTGGAATATTAACTATGTAGAGCAGCAGTGGAAACTAATGAACCAAAGCCGTAAACAAAACACAGATGAATTTAAAAGCCTGAAGACGTTTCAAAAGACGTAGGAAACAACATACAGCCTAATAGCATGTTCTGCAAAATTAAATTTAGTTTAAGTGATTTATACATGTGGGGAAGATACTAAACAAAAATAGCAAGTGACCAAATGACAAGATATTCTAGCTCTCTGTTGCTGTGTAACAATTCATCCCAAAGTTGAGTGGCTTAAAGCAACAGTTGTATCAACACCTACCTGTCGGTTCCATATTTGGGTTCAGTTGGGCAATTCTTACTTGGCGTCTCTAATGCATTTGTAGTCAAATGGCAGCTGGCATTGAAGCTCAACTTGAGCTTGGTGTCCAGGGTGGCTGGCAGTCAGTGATGACTGCTTCTTGAGAGCCCTATTGGATTTTGCACAGAGGAGTGGCTGGTTTCTGAGAGGCAATGTCCTGAGAGTCAGCATTCTAAGAGACCTATATAGAAGTTGCAAATCTTAGAACTCGACTTTGGAAGTCACATGAGATTAATACATTAATTCTATATTCTCTTGGTGAAAAACGATTTATAGATGTGGCCCAGATTCAAGGGGAAAAGATGATACAAGAGTGTGAATACCAGGGTCATGGTTCACTGGGGGGACCAGATTTGGAGACTAGTTACCACATGAACACAAAAGTCAGAATGGTGATCACCTCTGACTGTGAGGCAAGGAAGTGATTTGGGAAGGAGCATGGGGTTCTTCAGTTTGCTTGATGCCTGAGAGAGCCTTCCTTTTCAGAAAGAGGTTTTCAGGTCAGCCAGAATGAGGATGAGTAAGAAGGCCAGTGTGTTTATCAGTAAAGATAATTAAATAGAATTTTTTTTTTTTTTTTTTTTTTTTTTTTGCTCAGCTCTAGAGTGGGTGATTTGAGGTAGGATAAAACCCATCTTACTGCCTGATCACCCTAGGTGAAGTGAACATCAAGTTTATGAGGTTGCATCCAAGGGCCATCCCAAGGTCATAACATTCTTCAGGCCACTGACTCTTTGTTTTTAAAGTTTATTTAATTATTTTTGTGAGAGAGACAAAGAGCAGGAGAGAGGCAGGGAGAGAGAGAGAGAGAGAGAGAGAGAGAGAGAGAGAGAGAGAGAGAGAGAGAATTCCAAGCAGTGCAGAGCCTGATACAGGGCTCGAACCCACAAACCATGAGATCATGACCTGAACTGAAACCAAGAGTCAGACATTTAATTGACTGGGCTACCCAGGTGCCCCTCTTCAGGCCACTGTTAAATTTAAATATGTCTTCTTAACAAAACTATCAACACCTCCCTTTCCTGTCTACACTTTCCCTTATTCATCTCCTTAGGTCACCAGAGGAAGAGAATATTGGTTCCTATGTTGAGTAAGGAAACACTAAACCAAAAAAAAAATGTGCATTATAAGAGAACTAGGCAAAGAAAGAATGATCGTTAAGTTGTCAACATATTTTCTTTGAAGGGGTTTCTCTTTAAAGAGACTTCAGAGTCTAGGCAAAAGAGAAAAATGTCTATTTTTATAACGTCCTAATAGGCCATTTTCAAAGCAAGCTGAAAAAGCAGAATATACTTAAGCTTTTATAATATGATTGACATGCCCGATACATTGAATTTCTAGTATTCATAGTAATTATTTAAAATGTCCACCTTTTCGGGCGCGTTGGGCTCTCATTGGCTATTGCATTATCCAACATGTTTTCTCATTGAAGAGGTCTGTGAAATGAATAGACCTTTTTTTTCCTAGACTGCCCCTCCATTGGCTTTGTCCAATATTTCCCACGTGGTCAGATTTATGCTTTGCTTTTTTGGTAAGAAAACCACCAAAGCAGTATTCTCAGTTCATCATGTTATCACATTAGGAGCCTTATGATGTTGGTAATTTTAGCTTTATCTTGGTTAAGGTGGTGTCTGCCTGATCACCCACTGTGAAGTCACTGTTTTTCTCTTGGCAGTCAGTAGTGTCTTGAGAGGAGACCCTCTGAGTGTGCGCATGTATATCTGTACTAGTCACACTCACCTCACTGCTGCTGGTTTTAGCATCTATTGATGACACTTGCCTTGTTATTACAGTGGTTTTCCCAAGGAGATCTCATCAGTCCATCATTTCTTCTACATTTACTCATTGGCTTTCCACTTTGGGGAAGTGTTCTGTCTTCTGTTTTTATGACCGGAAGCATGGTTTCTTATTTTACTTAATGGACTGTAATCTGCTAATATTGTTATGTACGTCGATGGACAAATTGTCCCAGACTTGACCTCAAGAGCCTCCGCAAACTCATTTCTGTGTCCTTTCTGTCACAGGCTCGTGACTGCATCTAAGATTGGTAAGTCAAGTATACCTACTTCAGTCTATGTAGCAAAATATGATTTCTTGACTAGACGACTTGGGGGTTAGAGGAGGAATTGTGGGGTCAAAAGCATTTGGGGGGATTTTCTCTTTTCTCTTGCACGATCTTATATTTCCTCCTCTTGCTACTTTCCCCCTTGATATGTGGCTTCCACATCTCTGTCTTTCTGTTAACTGTATTGTGCCTTCATCATTGCCTTCAGAAGGATGTCTCCTCACCTCCTGCATGTACTTTTAAAAAAATTGCAGTAAAATGTACATAACATAAAATTTACCATTATAACCATTTTTAAGTTTACAATTTAGTGGCATTGAGTATATTCACAATGTTTTGTAACCAGCACCAATCAATTTTCCAGAAACTTTTTTATCATCTCAAACAGAAGCTCTGCACCCATTAAGCAGTAACTCCCCCATTTCCCCTGCTGCCTCTGGGAATTTGCCTATTTTAGATTCCTGATATAAGTGGAATTGAATAATATTCGTCCTTGTGTGTCTGGCTTCTTTCATTTGGCATAACGTCTTCAAGGTTCATCCGTATCAGAGCATGTGTCAGAACTTCGTTCCTCTTTAAGGCTGAGGTAATATTCCATTGTAAGTATGCACCACGTTTTACTTACCCATTCCTCTATTGTTGGACATTTGTATCGTTTGCACATTTTGGCGATCATGAACAATGTTGCTATGAACGTTTGTGTACATATGTTTGTGTGAACATTTCTCTTGGGTAAATACCTAAGTGGGATTACATAGTCCTATGAGGAGTGGATATGTAACTTCATAAGACCCGCCCCCGACTCTTTCCAGTGTCTGCATCATCTTACATTGCCATCAGCAATGTATGAAGGTTCCAGTTCCAATGTGGGTGGTTCTATGTCTTTGCCAACCCTTGTTATTTTTCAGTTTTCTCCCCACCCTCCCCCCCCCCCATAATGACCACACTAACAGCTGTGAAGTGGGTATCTCATTATAGTCATGATTTGTAGTTCCCTGATGACTAGTGATGTTGAACATCTCTTTTATGGGCTTGTTGGCCATTTTATATGCCCCCCCCCCCTTTAAGAAATGTCTGTTCAAATCCTTTGCCCACTTTTGGAATGGGCTGTTCTGTGGTTGAGTTACAGGAATTGTTTGTATATCCTGCATGCATATTCAGTTCTCTTATATACCTGTACAGTTTTGCATATTTTCACACATAGACACACTTACTCTTTCTGGTGGTGATTTTATATCCATTTTAGGAACACTACATGCATTTTCTTTTCTCTTCCATATCCTTTGTGTGTGTGTGTATATATATATATATATATATATATATATATATATATATATATATTTAAGGATATGATGGGAGTTTTAGATTTATACCACCATCATTACCTCACCTCCCTGAAGAAACACTTGGTTACCAAACAACCATACATTATTTCTACCCCGTTGTTATTTCTATATCTAAGTGCCTACCGTGTGCCATATCCAAGAAGTGCATTGTGCCTAAAACAGAGCAAACCCTTGTATGCCTGTGGCATTAGGTCTAAAAGCTGCTTTGATCGGCAGCTGCTTTGTGATTTCTTTCAATATAAAGATATGGGCAAAAGAAGACAAGCTGGCAATATTTCAATTTCTTTTAAGCAAATTATATACAATAAAAAAAATGTAGGTTTTCACGACTCAACTCCATAACTTTATAAGGTTGTGATGGAAAGACCCAGATGGAATTACCCCCTCAGGCTCCTATATTCCAACACTATCCTGCCTACTCATCTCTTTGCTTGGAATCTTGGAATCTTAAACCAGCCAATCAAGAACCGTCTGATCATCATTAAGTAATCTGCCTGATAAACCCCTGCCATCTTCTGTAGGGAAAATAACCTTGCAATAACCAATCCAATTTTTGCCTAACTTCCTTGTTCTTTCTCCTTCCTGCCTATAAAAGTCTTTCATTTAGTACTGCTCCTTGGAGCTCCTGCTAGACAGGATGCTACCTGGTTCATGAATCATTGAATAAAGCCAGTAAAATCTTTAAAATCTACTCAGTTGTTTAAAAATTTTTAAAAAATATTTATTTATGTTTGAGAGAGACAGAGTGAGCAGGGGAGGGGCAGAGAGAGAGGGAGACACAGAATCTGAAGCAGGCTCCAGTGCTTGAACTCCTGAACGGGGAGATCATGACCTGAGCTGAAGTCAGCCGCTTAACCAACTGACTTGGTTGATGACTTAACCAAATGGCACCCCGGTTGATTTTTTTTTGTTTTGTTTTAATACAGTGTTCATGTTGAGCATATAAGTCATAGGAGAACACACAGCAGACTCCATTTATATAAAGGTCAAAACCTTGCAAAAATAAACATTGTGGGACACAGATGTGGAGTACGCATCAAGCTAAGGGAGTGAAATGCTTAACACAATTTAGATAAGTGACAGGGGAGCATTGTGGACCAGGCTTCAAAAATTCTGGTCAAATCTCTTTTCAAGCAGAGTGTTGGGTATGTGGGTATTGGTTTCATTTTTTTTTTTTTTAATGAATATAATTTATTGTCAGATTGGCTTACATACACACCCAGTGCTCATCCCCACAAGCGCCCTCCTCAAACAGTACCTATGCATACATTATCCTCGGGGTGTGCTACGTATTAACATAAAAATAATCATAGCTAGCCGGTGGAGGGGGAGCTGTGGCGCGCAGAGCCTCCTAAAGGCGTTTAAATTCAGGGTTTGTTTTTCAAATCACCTTGCTGGTCTAACAAAACAAGCCTAGAAGCGGATTCAGGCAGCGGGCACTGCGAGGGGACCGCCCTATCCATCAGGTGCGCGCGCCCCCGCGTTGCAGACCCCTCGGACAGCGGGTCCCGGGGGCTCGCGCGGGGAGAGGGAACGTGCCTCTCCCGGGGGTCGCCCAGCCGCCTTCTGGGAGCTGTAGTCCGCGCGGGGCGGAGGCATGTCGGGAGTAGTAGTTCTAGGGTTCGCGGGGTTGCGGGACTGGTCCCGGCCTTTCTGGGGCTAGAGGCGCGGGTGATCTCGGTTACGCTGGGGCGGTGTGTAAGGAGCGGAGACTTCCCGGCTGCCTCTTCCTCGCAGCGGTGGAGCCAGCGTCTGTCCCGTCTGGGTGGGGAGTGCGGTGTCCGGCGGGGCCGCGCGCGGATACCGGGAGACGCCGCGCGGCCCGTGGGTCAGAGGTCGGCCGGGGCGGCGGTGCCTTGCGGGTGTCGCGGGCCGGGAAGACGCGGAGAGGAAGCGCCCTGCCAGGTGAGCTGGGGCGTGCCGGGACTGCTGTGGGCGGGGGCCTCCGGTGGCCGTCTGCCGAGAGACTTCTCAGTGAAGTAATACAAACAATAGCTCGCGCTGGCCTAGAACGAGGTGTGCCCGGCCGTGGTGTAGCGGCTTGGATGGATTAACTCATTTCATGCTTCTGCATGCATAGCCAGTAAGTTGACTGCACACTGCTCCCATTTTACAGATGAAGGAACTGAGGCACAATGGCCAGGTAATTTGCCACGTTTAGCTAAGACCCTGGACTGGAGCAAGGATTCCCTTCCTGCCCCTGTTACTTACCCATTTTTGTTTCTTTGTCAGGTCGCTGTGACTCCTTAAGTTCTCAGTCTCCCTCACATCTGCGAAATGGGGTAGCCATACATACGTTTTAGAGTCGTGAGGCTTAAAAATATATGAAAAGCACCCCAGATTCTGGAGTCTGTGAATACCTCTACAGCATCTTCCCTCCCCTGGCTGAGGTGCCCCAGGCCCAGATGACCCCCCCCCCCCCGCCCCCATACTCTGCTAGTTGAGCTCTCACGCTGGGCGCTGCACCCTGGAGAGCCCTCTGCATGCAAACCCAGGCAGCCAGTGCAGGCAGCTGTGGCCAGGGTCCTTCTCTGACACCTGCCTGGCGGCTCCAGGCACACTCACCTTGCTCTCCCAGTTGGGATTTGTGTGTGACAAGGAGGGCTGTTTCCCGCCGTGGATGCTGTAAGAGGTGGCACCTGTGAGATTTGTGTGTAGGGGGGCCGACAAAGCAACAGTCTGGCATGCATCTTGTGCGAGAGGGAGTGTTTTAACCACATTACCTCTGGTGAGGTAGGGTAGGTCCAGATGCAGGGGGGCAAGAGGAGGAAAGTGTGCAGGTTGTGTTATTCCCTGGGGACCAGTGCAGCACTCCAGGCAGGGCCACTCAGGGAAGGCACCTGTGAGGCAGAAAAACAAGGCAAATGTGGGCAGGTGACTTGACTGTGGCTTCTTCGGGAAGGAAAGGGCTAGGTGGGGCAGGCGGGCTTAGGGTTGGCCGTCTGTATTTGAAAGTGGCCGCCTCCGGGAAATTCATGTTCATTGTGGATTTTACAGCGTGTACACTTTAAAGCTATCTAAGGACTCCAGGTATCTGTGGGTGAATCACAGTTTGCTTAGTCACAGCTAATAGAGCTTAGGTGACCGTAAAGCATCAGTTTATAGCAGTTAGAAGTGTGGTTAATACAGGGAGATGGAGATGGGAGAATTGTCTTAGAGCTGTATTGGCTTGGTGAGCATGCGTTTGCTTGGCTTGCACCATTTATGTGGTGCGGCTTTGCTGGGACCTGGTGGGCATTATGGGTGGTTGTAACTTCATCTCCCCAGGCCATCCCTTGACACCAGAGTTCCTCATGACACCTTTTCCTCTCCAGATCTACCTTGTCAGCAGTCTACACTCCTCTTGCCAGGAAAACTGAGAAGGAAAGCATGGCTGTGGATTTGCTGCCCACCAAGGTGAAAGTAAGTGAAGATTGTCTTTCTCATGAATCGCTTTCTGGGTTTAGAGAGGGTGCACATGTTTCCATTCTTTGAGTACTTTTCTCTCCAACAAAACCTGGGGAATCCAGGGTTCTTTAAGTTTTCCCCAGGATCCAGGATTCATGGAGGGGCTGCTGAGGAATGTGCTTCCTCTATCTCTATGTCACTCTTAATTCACCCTAAATCCAACTTCATGACCAAAGACTGAGGCAGCACTCGCTGAACATGTGCTTTGGGCTACAATAAGCGCTTGGTGGGGGCATGGTGTATTAGACAGTCTTTGTCTTCACAGAGGATACAGTCTTGCTTGGTGCAAAGACATGGAAGGACCAAAGACACCTTCAAAAAACACTGAGCACCGACTATGCACAGGATACTGTTCAGAGCACTGGGGTCACGAAGAGGAAAGAGGTTGTTTCTGTCTTCAGGGAGTTCATCGTATTGACCTCAGTTAGGAAATGATTAAAGGTCCAAGAGGAGTTAGGGAAAAGATCCTGGAAGTAGTGGGGTCATTTTGAGCTGATACTGAAGGCCAGAAGGAGTTCAGCTTAGCTTGGGCTCTGAGGCCAGCACTTGGGAGGACAGGGGGCTGGGAGCCGAGCACAGGTGTGACAGTAAACTGTCCAGATGTCTTCCTTATCCATCTGACTAATTATCTCTGTCTTCTCCTCTGAATCTTGTCCACTGGCTTTGATTTATTCACACTCCCCTCCTGGGCCCTTCTTGCTCTTTGCCCTTTTTAGATCCATTTTCTTTTTCTTTTTTTAACATTTATTTATCTTAGAGAGAGAGACACACACAGAGTGTGAGCAGGGGAGAGGCAGAGAGAGAGGGAGACACAGAATCTGAAGCAGGCTCCAGGCTCTGAGCTGTCAGCACAGAGCCTGACGCGGGGCTTAAACCTATGAAACGTTGATATCATGACCTGAGCCAGTCAGAAGCTTAACCGAATGAGCCACCCAGGCACCCCTGAAAACTGTACATTTTCTCTTTATTCCTTGAACTTGAATTCCCATTCCACTTCCATATGTATTTTTAAAAAAATTTTTTAACGTTTATTTATTTTTGAGAGAGAGGGGCACACAGAGTGTGAGCAGAGGAGGGGCAGAAAGAGAGGGAGACACAGAATCTGAAGCAGGCTCCAGGCTCTGAGCTGTCAGCATAGAGCCTGACATGGGGCTCAAACTTAAAAACTGCGAGATCATGACCTGAGCCAAAGTCAGACGCTTAACCAACTGAGCCACCCAGGCGCCCCTCTTTTTGTTTTTAAACTTTATTTTTGCGAGAGAGTGGGGGAGAGGGGCAGAGAAAGAAGGAGAGAGAGAATCCCAAGCAGGCTCCATGCTGTCAGTGCATAGCCCTTTTTGGGGCTTGATCTCATGAACTGCAAGATCATGACCTGAGCCGAAATCAAGTGTCAGATGCTTAACCAGCTGAGCCACCCAGGTGCCCCTAAGATCCATTTTCATTACTTTAACCTGAAGATCTTTCCCAAATCTCTGTTCTCAGGCCTCAACTTTTCCCTAGAAACACAGTCTAGAACTCTTAGGAAATATTTCCACATGGAAGTCCCAGCTTTCCCCCAACGCCAGCTCCTGTTCCTTCCGTGGGTTTTCTGTTCTGCGAGCCCCAAAGCCTCTGTTTTCATTGACTGCTTTCCCCCAAAGTAGTGGTAGCCTACATGTTACAAATGTAGACTCTGGAACTTGAGTTCATAAGTTCACCTCCAAGCTGGGGTTGTGACCTTGGCAAGTTATTTTCTCTCTGTGTGCCTCATTTCCTCATTTGTAAGTGGGATTAATGACATACATACCTCGTTTGATCCATGTAACAGGACTGTTAATATCTGCATTTTACGGGTGAGGAAACTGAGGCACAGAGGAGCAAGTAACTTGACCAGGGTCTTCCAGCTAGCCTCGAACCCAGATAAGACCGTATATACATTAATGTTATGCTCTGAGAACTTAAGTATACGTAAAATTCTGAGAACAGTGCATGGTACATATTAAATCTCAGTAAATGCTGGCTGTTAACTACCATTATTATCATCATAAGCAGCAACAACATTATTTTAGGGCCTGCCAAATTGGTCTGCCTCTTGCCACTAGGCTGGACTTTGCTTTGATTCTCTAATTACAAGGAGATGTGTGTTGTGGGAAACCAAAATGTAAAGGCCAGCAAAATGAAGTGAAAGCAATACCCAGCCATCACCTGGGGTGCCCTCTGCCCACAGGTAGGGATTTTCACTGTGTGAGCTTTTCCCACACCTGCACGCTTTTCTGAGAGACCCACTTGATTTCAGCTAAGGGAAGATGAAGAGGAGGATGTTTGCAACTCAGCGTTTTTTGTGAGTTTTTTTTGACCTCTAATTTACTGAAAACTGAAGATTTGAAAGCAGATAGAATAAAGAGTACTGTACTAAATACAGAGCATCAATATCTGAACGTCAATTGGCTTCTCATCAGAAACAAGGGCCAGAAAATGATCGAGTGGTGTTTTACATGAAAGAAAGAAACTGTGAACCCAGAATTCTATAACCAATGAAAATATTCTTTAAAAATTTTTTTTTAATGTTTTTATTTTTGAAGGAGAGAGAGAGACAGCATGAGCGGGGGAGGAGCAGAGAGAGAGAGGGAGACACAGAATCCGAAACAGGCTCCAGGCTTTAAGCTGTCAGCACAGAGCCCGATGCAGGGCTCTAACCCACGAACTGTGAGATCATGACCTGAGCCGAAATCGGACGCTTAACCAACTGAGCCGCCCATGCGTCCCACCAATGAAAATATTCTTTTAGAAGGAAGATGAAGTAGAGGCGCCTGGGTGATTCAGTCGGTTAAGCATCAGACTCTTGATTTTGGCTCAGGTCATGATCTCATAGTCGAGAGATTGAGCCCCGCGTTAGGCTCTGCGGTGAGGGTGTGGAGCCTGCTTGGGATTCTCTCCCTGTCATTCTTCCCCTGCCTCACTTGCTCGCTATCCCTATCTCTCAAATAAACTTAAAGAAAAAAAAGAAAGAAAAAGAATGAAGATGAAGTAAAGACATTTTCAGATAAATGAAAATGAACCTAAGTCATGGTCAGCAGGCCCACCCTGCAATATATGCTAAAGTATATGCTTGCTTCAAGCTGACAGGAAATAATGCCAGATGGGAGCTCTCACCTTAGGAAGGAAATAAAGAGCATTGGAACAGGAGGCCATGTGGATAAATGTAAATATATAAATACTTTTTCCTCTCAGTGTCTTTAAAATGCCTATGATTGGAGTGCCTGGGTGGCTCAGTCCGTTGAGCGAGCGTCTGACTTCGGATCAGGTCATGATCTCACGGTTGGTGGGTTCAAGCCCCCCCCCGCATGGGGCTCTGTGCTGGTAGCTCGGAGCCTGGAGCCTGCTTCAGATTCTATGTCTCCCTCTCTCTCTGCTCCTCCCCTGCTTGTGCTCTCTCCCTCTCTCTTTCTCTCTCTCTCTCAAAAATAAACATTAAAAAATAAATAAAAAAAAAATAAAATGCCTATGATTGTTTAGAGCAAAAACATAATACTGTATCATGGGGTTTATAACGCAGGTGGAGGTAATACACATGACAGTTGTGGGTCTAGAGTTCATTTATGGTTGGACTCAAAAAGCTCTGTCTTTATCTCCAGAAAAGCTCTATCTTCATCTCTGGGGAGGGCCTGGATGGCTGATTTTTGACTCTGAGGCACAATAAAGGCAGCGGATGTGCTGTTTAAGATCCCAGTGCCACTGGCTCCCCCTAGGGTGGTCATCTCAGGTGGTTGGGAGCTGGCCTACCTTGTTTGACAAGCCTTGCTTGACACACAAAAGGCCCCTGCTGAGCGTTTCCCCTTTAAGTCCTTCTGATTCAAAGTTCCTCCTACAGATCCAGGGACAAGGCCTAGGCTGTGTGTGCAAGGACAGGGAGATTGCACATGGAACATGTCTCCATCCTCCAGGGCTTCGCTGCACTCTCTCTGTCTTGTTGCACTTGTACCTGTTGCCTCCCATGAGCGTGCTTGGTGAGGTCTGGTGAGTCCTGCCAGCTCTCTGAACAGGGAGCGTCTTTTTAACAACGATAGCATGAAGAAGGGGTGGTGTTCCCATACACTTGCAAGTTCTTGCGTTCTGTGTGAAATCAGATATTCGCTCTAATAGACTATAAAGAACTAAGGATGTATGTTATAATTCTCAGAGCAACCACTAAAAATGCAAAGAGGTGGGGCGCCTGGCTAGCTCAGGCAGAGGAGCCTGAGACTCTTGATCTTGGGGGTATGAGTTCGAGCCCCACGCTGAGTGTAGCGATTACTTAAAAATTTTTTTTTTAAATCTTTAAAAAAAATGCAAAGAGGTATAGCTGAAAAGTCAATACATAAAATGGAATGTAAACAATTTCAAAACAGGGACGCTTAGCTGGCTCAGTCGGTTGAGCATCCGATTCTTGATTTCAGCTCAGGTCATGATCCCAGGGTCATGAGATAAAGCCCCACATAGCTCCATGCTGAGTGTGAATCCTGCTTGAGATTCTCTCTCTCTCTCTCTCTCTCTCTCTCTCTCTCTCTCTCTCTTTCTCTCTTTCTCTCTTTCTCTCTTTCTTTCTCTCTCTCTCTCTCTCTCTCTCTCTCTCTTTCTCTGTTCCCCCCCACACGTGCACTCTCTCTCTCCAAAAAATACAAAAATTAAAAATTTCGGAATAAATGCACACACCCTGTAAACAATGTCAGCCTACTGGAAGGGTAGAGAGTAATAAGCAAAAAATTGCTTTTCTGCTCCTCCACAAACACGAAAGAATAATCAGGGTGGACAGCTTGTTGTATTCTTCCAAATACTTTTGTGTGCACATATATGTATATACCAGATCCATCTGGATAATCAGGATCTTCTCATCTCAAAAATAAAATCCTTAAGAAGATCTTCAGGGTCCTTTTAGTCATATATATAACATTCACAGGTTTTGTTACTCAGCCTACCACAACCATTGGCTTACAAATAAAGTTTCCAGAAACATCTTTGAACAAATAACCCTACTCAGTTGTGTGAGGCTCTCTTATAGTGGACTCCTAACAGTAGAATCACAAGGTGAAAGCATACATATTCCTTTTTCATGCCTTACAGCTCCTTCATATAAGAGTTGATAATTGGCCAGCCTCTGATTTCTCTCATTTTGCAGATTAACGGAGTTCTCTTGGAAGAACTGACTTTCTCACAGTCCCTTTTGGCATGTGTATAGTCTTGCAGGTTCTTTGGGTCTTTTATTTACTTTTAATTTCTTTAAAATGTGTATTTTTAAGAGAGACCAAGAGCCAGTGGGGAAGGGACAGAGAGAGAGAGGGAGACTAAGAATCCCAAGGAAGCTCTGGGACCCCGGGTCTTTTAATTTCCATAGACAGTGGATACCCATGTGACAGTCTAGTTTAGTGGTCAGTCTGCCTGAATTCAGTTCCAATCTCTACCAGTTTCTAACAGGATTACCTTGGCAGGTAACTTAACCTCTCTGAGCTGCTTCTTCACTTGCAAAACAATTTAATTATAGTGTCTTCCTCATAGAATTTCTGTGAAACTTCGTGAAGATACTATGTTCAAAGTTCCTGTCAGTTCCTGACATACAAGTATTCAATAAACATAAGCTAATACTATTTTTATTACCATTTGCTTTTACATCTCAGAAATTCTTTTTTGTCTCGGTTCTACTAATGGCTTTTCCAGTTTTCTGGCATTGTTCTAAGTGTATTCTGATTTTTCCCCCCCTTTCCTTTAATTTGGATTTTGAGTGAGAGGGAGGTGGATGTCTGTGCTCACTTGACAGATCCTAGCCTGGGATTTAAATTCCCTTTTGGCGGGGACTTGGCCTTTCTCCCCGACTTTGCCCTCACAACACCTGGTGGGTTCTCAGTAAATATTTGTATAATTGTCAATGGGGGGGGGGTCCAAAAAGCAACATAAATAGTCCATTTGAAATATACTTAGAACCCTGGGACATCAGGGTTGGTTGTCGCACATCCCTGCGTCACCGGCGTTACCGAGTGGTGGAGAACTTGGTCCTGGGTGAGCAGGAATGGGTTTGCCATTACAGGAGTCTGTGACGTTCAGGGACGTGGCCGTGGTCTTCAGCCAGGACGAATGGCTGCGCCTGGACTCTGCGCAGAGAACCCTGTACCGGGAGGTGATGCTGGAGAACTATGGCACCCTGGTCTCGCTGGGTAAGGAGGCTCGTCTGTAAGGGAGAATCCGCTGCGGGAGCGCCTTAGAGCTGCCCCTGTGGGGTTCAGAGTCCGCAGTTTCTCCCCTAACGAGCCCCTGGGAAAGGAAGAGCCTCTGTGGAATTCAAGGCATGCATTTGTGTCCGGATGCCCTTCCTCTGCCTTCCTCCCACCTGCCTCCTGACCAGGGTGGTCCTCCTCCTGACCAGGGTGGTCCTCCTCCACTCACTGGGTCCTGTGGGGGGTCAAGGGGGAAGAGGGATAAGGCTGTGTTGTTTCTGAACCAAACCCACCCTCGATGTGCTGCGTGCCCCACCTCCCCAGGCTCCCTTCTCTGCCCTGTTGGCTCTGGTTTGTGAGCTCTGGACTTGCCCCATCTGCTCAAACTCCATTCCCTTCCCCACGAGCAGGGATTCCATCTTCGACGCCAAAGGTGATCTGCCGGTTGCAGCAAGGCGAGGATCCTTGCGTGGTGGAAAGGGAAACCCCTCAAGACGCCTGTCTGGGTGAGTGCGCGGCTGGGAACCGGGCACAGGGCGGGGTATATATGAGAGCAGGTCAGGAGGAGGCAGTGCTCTGAGAATTTTGCTGGAAGTCCTGAGCCAGGGCCCCCTCATGGGAAGTTCCTTGGTGATAATGGTTTTCTTTGCAGCAAAAGGCCCCTGAGTAGACCTCTTTCTTCGCTTAATGTGCCCCGCTTTCCCTCTTTCCTTCTCTGCCACTTCACCCACTTCCTTCTGCTGTCTTGGCCTCTTGATCTCCACGGTTTTCTTTCCATCTGCAATTACACATGACAGACTTGAAAAACTTTACACCTTCGGTTGCATCTTGAATTCTTTGTAATTTCTCTCACAACCCCATATTTCAGGGTGTTGTCAACGCTTCCGTGTCTCCGGTTTCTTAACTCAGCATTTCCCTTTTATGTCCCTGGAGACTGGGGTTGTCATGTCCCACTGTGAGAGTCAACCAGCTCCCCTGGACCTCTGTAGCTTTTCTGGTCCAGGGCTTGGCATGCTTTTCCCACAGTGGACTAGATGGTAAATATTTTGGCATTGGGGGCCACAGGTCTCTTTTGCAGCCCTTAAACTCTGCCATCTTAGTGCAAGGTAATGCAAATGCAGACAGAGACAGTAAGTAGTCAACCCATAGGTGTGGCTGCCTTCTAGCACCAGAAGGAAGTATCAGCTGGAGTTGGCCCAGAGACCTGTAGTTTGTAGACTCCTCTTCTAGCCTAGTCTAAGCTCACTGGTCTTTATCATAAAACTGTAAGTTGTTGAAGTTAGAAGATCACTTGAAGACCATCAAATTTAGATACCTCTCTTTATCACGGAAGAAACAGTGCATCAGAGGTTGTCAAACACTTTGCTGGCAGAGCTGGAAAAGCTGAAAAGCAGTGAGAAAAGCCTCGATCACCAGTGTCATTTCTGTTCACCGTGTGACACAGACTGGGCAATATTTTGTGGTTTGTGGTCTTTGTGGTTTGACCTTTATAATCTATGATTCTTGCCTTTATTGGCATGTTTTGTTTGCTCGTTGTCTTCACAAATACTTTTCACCTTTATTAAAATACAGTTTTCTAGGGGCGCCTGGGTGGCTCAGTCAGTTAAGTGTCCAACTTCGGCTCAGGTCATGGTCTTATGGTTCATGAGTTCGAGCTCTGGGATTCTGTGTCTTCCTCTCTCTCTGCCTCTCGCCAACTCATGCACGTGTGCATGTGCACTCTCTCTTGAAAATAAAGAAACATTAAAAAAATTAAAAAAGAAAAGAAAATACAGTTTTATCCAAAGAAAGAGTTACTGAGTAGTACAGCCTAGCACATAAGATCATGATTTGACTTTGGACATTTCCTGATTTCATGTTACCCCTGCCACTGCTTCCAAGTGCTCTGAGCTACGGGGAAAGTTACCTACCTTCTCTGAGCCTTGTTCTCCTCTTTCGCCTTCTGGGCCATCAGCAGAGTGATTGATCTTTTCAAAACTCAGGTGTTATTCCCATACCTTAAGAGACCTTGTTGTTTCTCTCTTTATCCACGGAGTAAAGTAAAATTCCTTAATGTGACATTAAACCTACTTCATAGCCTGTCTCCATGTTGCTTTATAGAAATCAGTGGCCACTTCCACTCTGGCTCCATGTTCTGGCCAAACCTGAACCCTCATTAACATTTGTGTGTCATTCCTTCTCGGGTTACTGCTTCCCCCTTGTCCACAGGAAACCTTAGATCCATCTGCCCCCCTCATCTGTGGGTTTTTCTTATTTTTTCCTGCTTCCCAGTCAGCATCCATTTTCCAGTCAGTCGCATTCATACAGCACTTTCTGCATGCCTTGAACATATCCATTACAGCATCTGTTGTAGTGAATTATAGTTATTCTCCTGTTATTTCTTTTCCTAATTGGATTGTGCATATTTAAGGAAGAAACCAGGTCTGTCTTTGAATTCTGTGCCTGTAGCATCAAATATACTGCCTTCACTTAATATTTTTTGAGTGTAATTGAACTGCCTTTATGATTAACTCAGTGCCAAGGAAGCTCAGATTTAAGTACTCAGTGCAACCAGACCATGGCAGCTATATCATTGTTCACCTTCCACTCTGTCCTCGTTCTTACCAAATAAGGCCACCGTTTCTTATTATTATCTGCCTAAGAACTTACAACCCCTCCTGTGACCTGTATTATTATTCTGAATTCTTCTGCCAGTTGTTCAGGAACTCTGTGTTTGGCTTTACCCTGTTATTCCAGGGGTGCCTGGGTGGCTCAGTCAGTTAAGCCTCTGACTTCGGCTTAGGTCATGAGCTCACAGCTCTGTGCTGACAGCTTGGAGCCTGGAGCCTGCTTCGGATTCTGTGTCTCCCTCTCTCTCTGCCCCTCCCCCTCTAGTGTGCTTGCTCTCTCGTGCGTGCACCCTGTCTCTCTCTCAAAAATAAATAAACATTAAAAAAATTTTTTTAAATGAATTCGAACCTGGATTTCCTCTTTTAGTCATTAAGCCCCTCCCCCTGCCCCCAAATAGGTTTACTTTCCCCACAGATGACTTTGATCAGGCCTTCTTTCTGTCTCATAGACTCCTCTTTTCATTTTCTACTGAAATCCATCCCCTCACTCTTTATTATCCAGCTTCCTTTATAGAACCACTCCTTGCTAATACTGTTGGTGTTGGTGTCTTGGTTCTCTGAACCTCACACCAACATTATACAGCCGAGGCTTCTCATATCAAGGAGAAATGAACCATTACTGTTTAATCATTTGTACATTTCATATTATCATTGCTGATCATTCACTATTTGTTCAATAAATGACTGGGTTTCAGGAGTCTGTTATAAGAGGAGGGAATCCCTTTTCATTTTTGAGGTCACCTGCTCTTCATAATTTTTCCAACTAACTCTGCCCAGTTTTGTTGTTCTTTATTTATTTTGAGAGAGAAAGAGAGCACAAGAAGGGGCGGGCAGAGAGGAGAGACAGAATTCCAAGCAGGGTTCGCACCATCAGTGCAGAGCCTAATGCCAGACTCAAACTCCTATACTGTGAGATCATGACCTGAGCCAAGATCAAGAGTCAGTTGCTTAACCGATTGCACCACCCACATGCTCCCATTATTTTTTTTATGCAAGACACTCTAATTGCATGCTTATCATGTGCACAGTAAGGAATTAACAAATAATGTTAATGTTTATAATGTTAATGTATAATATAGGTATGTAATATACATTATAGCATGTATAATATACAATATGTATGTATAGTATATACATATATATACATAATATGTCTATATTAATATACACTAATAATGTACATTAACAATAATCAAGATATTCTCCTTGAACAAACACTTGAATTATTTTCAGACTTCGTGTATGTATATATGTTAAGTGATAGAATGTTTAAGTAAAATATGTTTTGGAAGAGAGAGAGAGAGACTGATTTAGGCTTTAGTCATTAAATTTCTTTAGAAAAATGAGATTAGAGTAGCCTAGTAAATTTCTGGATGGGCAGGGAATGTCATATTGTGACAAAGGATAAAAAGAGGGGAAGTACCCTGGTCAATCCTTTAACTTGCAAACTGTTAGGTTTTCCATTAACATCTTGAAGAAAAATCTATATTTTTATACAGATTTATAGCCTGTGTGCCTTTTTCCTCTTATTATTTAATTTTAATCATATATATTTTATTACTAAAACCTGATGGATTTTTATTAACCTAAATTTAAGTACATACAATTACCTAATTACACAGACCTAGTTTTAACCTATTTTCAATCATGGATTGATTAAAGAAAGCCAGATTTGAGCCCATAGTTCCATAGAATCAGCTCAAGCTGAATCCTTTCACTTAACATCATATCTGAGCTTGGGGCTTGGGCATATTTCAGAACTTTGGGGCATATTGACTCCACATTTCTTGTAAACTTTCATTTGTCTAAAGAGATTCTCACAGGGGTGCGTGGCTGGCTCAGTCAGTGGAGCATGAGACCTTTGATCTTGGGGTTGTGAGTTTGAGCCCCATGCTGGGTATAGAGATTACTTAAAAATAAAATCTTTAGGGGGCGCTTGGGTGACAGTCTGTTAAGTGTCCGACTTCGGCTCAGGTCATGATCTCGCGGTTCGTGAGTTTGAGCCCCACGTCAGGCTGTGTGTTGACAGCTCAGAGCCTGGAACCTGCTTCGGATTGTGTCTCCTTCTCTTTCTGCCCCTCCCTTACTCAAACTCTCTCTGTCACTCTCTCTCAAATAAATGAATAAACATTAAAAAAATTAAAACTTTAATAAATAATACAAATATAAAAATAAAAAGATTCCTACAAAAGGAGGTCAGTCTTCTGGTTGCAGGTTATTAGAAGAGATGACTGTATCTGTTTTTCCTCGTGATCAATTTGGAAGGGAAAAGTGGGGGCAGGGAGGTGTGAACAAAACTGTTATTCCTCCAATCACCAGGGATAGGTTGTTGCACGAGGCTGATTTATTCCATATTTTCCTCTTCTTTATAGTCAGCATCTTGAATTTAGATCAGAAATCCTCAATACAGTCATGCTTCAGGGCTGCTATAAGTTTGAAAACCTGAGCACCCTCTTATTAACAGACTGTTTCTCCTTTCACAGACTATGATACAAAATCATATTCACATACAGATTCACAAAATTTAAGGAAAACATCACAGATATTTTTAAATGATCACACCTAGAGTTTCAGCTATGGGCACTAACATCATAAAAGCCACATGTGAATAGAAAGAAGGTACGGGTGCCTGGCTGACTCACTTGGAGGGGCACACAACTCTAAATCTTGGGCTTGTGAGTTTGAGCCCCATGTTGGGTGTAGAGATTATGCAAAAAAAAAAAATAGATAGATAGATAGATAGATGTGAGTTCGAGCCCCATGTTGGGTGTAGAGATTATGCAAAAATAAATAAATAAATAGATAGATAAGTAAGTAAGTAAGTAAGTAAGTAAACTTTAAAAAAAAAAAAAAGGAGAAAATAAAGACAAGTTACCTACCTCATGGCCCGGCATACAGAACAGGAAATGATACACTGAAATATGCCACAGTTTATTCAACTCGAGCTTAGGAGCTAACATTTTTCTGTAGCCTCATACCTTCAGCTCGACCTGTTCTCTCTGCCTCTACTTCTCTCAAGTCGCAATGTCTTTGTTTCCAATGTTAATATGTTCACTCTATTCTCCGACACCACTCCTTCACCTGTTTACCACTCTTCCTTTCCATCCTGTCCTGTTTTTCCCCAGTGGCAAGTCCATATTTGAGGTCAAAAGAGGTATAAAACCTCTTTTATTTATTTATTTTTTGAGAGAGAGAGAGAGCAGGGGAGAAGGGCAGAGAGAGAGGGATAGAGAGAATCTCAAGCAGGCTCCACTTTCAGTGCAGAGCCCGACATGGGGCTGGATCCCACAACCCTGGGATCATGACCTGAGTTGAAACCAAGAGTCGGACACTCAGCTAACTGAGCCACCCAGCCGCCTCTCAGACCTCTTTTATATGTACTATTGCCAATTTTACTGTTCCACGGTTGCATGTTTCTCTCTTCCCGTAGAGGTGCCGTTAATGCTTCTGATCCACTCCAGGTTTCAAGACTTGGCCTGAAATGGAAGCCTCACCTCCCAGACAGGACATTTCTATAGAAGAAACATCTCAGGGAATAATAAAGAAAAAGTCCATTAAGTTTGGTCACTGGGACATCGATTTTGGACAGACTTTGGAGTTGGAGAGTGGAACAGAACAGGAGCAACGGAAGAAACCTCTTCAGCAAATCATGGCCTCACACAAAAAAACTGTGAGTGGAGATGTAAAGCAGACACGTCTTGAATTGGGGAAAGGCTTACTTATAAATACAATTCTTGTCACACAACAGAGTGTTCCTATAGAAAGGATACCCAATATACATTACACTTTTGGGAGAGATTTTAAACAGAATTTTGATCTAATGAGATGCATCCAGATTTACCCAGGAGAAAAACCTCATCTTTGTAATGAATGTGGGAAAAGCTTCAACCAGAGTCTCCATCTGATTGAACACCAGAGAATTCACACTGGTGAGAAACCCTACAGATGTAGTGAGTGTGGGAAACCGTTTAGCCACAGATCCTCCCTTCTTGCCCATCAGAGAATTCATACTGGAGAGAAACCTTACAAATGTAATGAATGTGAGAAGGCGTTTAGCAGCAGCTCGACCCTAATCAAACACCTGAGGGTGCACACCGGCGAGAAACCCTACCAGTGTAAGGAATGTGGTAAAGCCTTTAGCCAGTGTTCAACCCTTACTGTACATCAGAGGATTCATACTGGAGAGAAACTCTATAAATGTGCTGAATGTGAGAAGGCCTTCAATTGTAGAGCAAAACTTCACAGACACCAAAGAATCCACACAGGAGAGAAACCCTATAAATGCAGTGAATGTGGGAAAGGTTACAGCCAGTTTGCATCCCTGGCTGAACATCAGAAGCTTCATACTGGAGAACAGCTGTGTAAATGCTTGGAATGTGGGAGAACCTTCACACGCATCTCCACCCTTATTGAACACCAGCGAATTCATACTGGTCAGAAACCCTACCAGTGCAATGAATGTGGGAAAGCCTTCAACCAGTATTCATCCTTCAGTGAACATCGTAAAATTCACACCGGGGAAAAGCTTTACCCATGTGGAGAATGCGGGAAAGCCTTTGGTTGCAAATCCAACCTTTACAGGCATCAGAGAATTCACACTGGAGAGAAACCCTACCAGTGTAATCAGTGTGGGAAAGCCTTCAGCCAGTATTCATTCCTAACAGAGCACGAGAGGATCCATACTGGCGAGAAACTCTACAAGTGCATGGAGTGTGGGAAAGCCTACAGTTATAGATCAAACCTTTGTAGACACAAAAAAGTTCACACTAAGGAAAAACTCTATAAATGGAAGGAATATGGGAATCCTTTTATCTATAGCTCCTCCCTTACTCAGTATCAGAGATTTCTCAGAGATGATGAGTCCTGTGAAGTTTAATTCTTCTCTCAAATGATTCAAGACTCCTCACTGGAGAATAATAAATAGGGCACAGACTGCAGATCAGATAAAGATTTTTTTTTACTTCAGGAGGAAATATGCTAGTTTCCACTAAGTCATGGTAAAATTGATCAATGGAATTATGAAGAGCACCGATTTGTCAAATTTTATAAGAATCATTAAATATTAAATGCTAAGGTTACAAAGAACATATAATAATTTTTAAATTCATAGAAAAAATATAAAAGGCCTAACTTAAAAAAATAGTAAAAATAATGGAATGTGAGTTTTGTTTCTTTTTCTTTTTCTTTTTCTCTTTCTTTTTCTTTTTTAGAGAGCGAGCACAAGTGGGGAAGAGGGGCGGTGGGGGGAGAGAGAGAGAGAGAATGGGAGAAAGAATCCCAAGCAGGCCCCACACCCAGTGCAGAGCCTGATGCAAGACTTGATCTCACAAATGTGAGATCATGACCTGAACTGAAAGCAAGAGTCGGACGCTTAACTGACTGAGCCACCCAGGCGCCCCTAAGTTTTGTTTCTTTCATTAGAGTTTATTCCCTAAGAGTAAGCTTCAGTATGAATTTTCTTTTAAAAATGGTCATTGAGTTAAAGTGAATAAGCGTGAGGCCATAATTTGCTAAAATGGCAGGCAAATACAGGACACACGCTTTTCCATGAAGAGAAGCTCAAGATAAAAAGGAATTCTTTAAATTCAAATTTTCACATGGAAAGAATCAAGCTCAATTTTTCATGAACTGTGTCACTGGCAGGTTATATATATAAATATTTATATATCTATACACATATGTGTACAAACATACATATGCACAAGCTTTGGAATATATGTATATTTTTTCCAAAAGTTTTTGATGATTAAAAAAACATGGTTTCATTAACCTAGAATTCAGTTTTGGAAATTGAAATTTTTCCCAAAGTGAGTCTCTTTTCCTTTTCCTTACATTATTTCTTAATTTGACATGACTTGACATTACTGAATAGTCTTAGGCTAGTATTATAGAAGGTGCAGTAAATTGAGGCCAGTGGAGAGAATGTGATGCAAATACTCTGTTTTCTGTGGCAGAAGGTACGTATTTGCAGAATCTGACTACAGCTGGTAGCTCATTAGAGCCAGGTGGAATTTTAATTTAGTTTATTTATAGCTAATAAAATTGAGCTTATTGGGCAGAGTCGAGACTAGAATCTAAGTTTCCAGCTCCTGTTTTCTGTGACAATTATAGGTATGAATTACAATAATTCACTTCCAATCTCACGTCCCGAGAGTATGACTTACTGTTTGTTTTGTAAACTGGTTTGGCACAACAACAGTAATTTCATCAGTTTTATTTCTGTGTTTGACAGGTTCTTCCTAACTGCAGTCCTGTTAATTGGCTTACAGTCATGCCTTTGTTTTTCTTATGTGTCCCTAATTACACCTGCTTTTGTAATCACTGTACATAAGTCCTCAAACCCAGCTGAGGTCCAGATAGTGAAATTGCTTTTCGATTTTCACATACAAGACTGCCTTTTCATTTGTTTTTGTTATACGTCTTTTGTGTAAAGTGATAAGTGAATATTTAATTATTAAACCTTCTAGTCATCGGTTAAAATTGGGTATCCAAATATTTTCCATATTTTTGAGATACATTTCATTTTCCCTGTGCCTCCTTCCCACAATCTTATATTTCAGTTTCACAGTTGGTATCATTTAAAAAACTGTCCTAATAAAAGTAGCTAGAACCGTCTGTCTGAGAAAGGTTTTAGAATTAAATGCAGACATTCAGCATAGTGTACTTCTTGACCTGTCTTAGCTCATTAGAAAATCTCTCTTTATATATTTATGTATATTTGTTAGGAAATGAGCTTTCATAAAGACTTCAATGTTTAACACTGGATAGAGCCATTTGCAAGATATTTCAGATAAAAACATGTTTGGTTATCCAATAGCAATGACCATGTTTAGTGCCTAGATTTTGGTTTCCAAATGCTATTCCCTACTGAAAATAACCACGGCTCATTTGGAGCAGGGAAAATATAAAATGTGTCTGAGGTATCTTTTTATGAAACAAAACCAATAGATAGCACTTAAAGACAAGCACTTAAAGGATAACATCAGGGGCTCCTGGGTGGCTGAGTCGGTTAAGCATCCAACTGTTGGTTTCAGCTTAGGTCATGATCTCACAATTTTGTGGGGAAGAGCCCTGCGTCGGGCTCTGCACATGGAACCTGCTTAGGATTCTCTCTCACCCTCTCTCTGCCTGTTCCCGGTCGTGCCGTCTCTGTCTCTCTCAGAAACAAATAAAGTTAAAAAATTTTCTTTTAAAAAAGGATAATGTCAGAAGGACACGGAAACCAAGTTGAAGTTTCTCTCACTGGTCAAATTTAACACAATATAAACATCGGAAAGAATAATCATTGTAATTGTGTATAACATGCTAAGTAAAAATGAGCCCATTATGAAAAAGTAGTGAAAAAAAAAAAAAAAAGGAAAGCTGTCTATGAACTTATTTGGTGAATGCCATCTTTTTAACTGTATGTGGAATGATAGACAAATCACCATCTTAAAAC